>NC_080539.1:256821852-257135290 GCF_028640845.1 Ahaetulla prasina | reverse complement strand
ATTGCTAGTGGGGGTTTCAGTTCAAACCCCCACTAGCAGTTAAAAAGGAAGAAACAGCTGCAATCACACATTGCTCCCAGAAGCACGAAGCTGAAGCCTGAAGATGACGAATGAGACTTCGTCGAAACGTCGCCAAGACACTTCCAATTTTACGCGGGAGAAAACCCGAATAACCAAAGACCTACATAAATGCTGGTATGTATACATTTTAGAGGCAGCCATTAGAAACAACATACAGCTCTTTAGACATATCACTTATTCCACATATATATTAATTATACAAAAAAAGTTTTAAAATGCTAAATCTTTTGCAGAAGATATCAGTATATTACAAAAGAATTCACTTCACTGAAAAGTGTGTACAGTCAATATTTCATAGAATCGGAGTTTGAAGGCTGCTCAGTGCAGGATCTGCTAAACCATTTGGAAGATTGCTACTGGGACTGTCAGTGAAGAGAAACACACTATAACTCTTCCAGAAACAACCTATTCCACTGACAGCTCTTTAGCATCATATCTAACCTAAATTTATTTCCTTATAGTATCAAACCATTGATCGTATTTCTGCTATTTCGCTGTGTAGATTTTTCTGCAGATGAGCAGTTGCCAGTCAGGCATGCTATTAAATACACAGAAACTTCCTTGGGTGGAAGTTGTGACCTCAACTGCCATTGGTTGCACCACATGTTATATTTAAATAAGATTGCGTACATGATGGTTTTTTAGTCAATCAGATCAGATGTGGCCAGTGACTTTCAGTTGTTGGTTTCTATGGAACTGAACATTTACATTTTCCACCAGCAAGTTTCAACCAATTGTTGGTTTCCCATGCCTGATGGGAATAGGAAACTAATAAAATGAAGCTGGATTTCTGAGAAAAAGAAGGAAGATGTTGCTATTTTTTTTGTTTCACAACATCCACCCCAACAGCATACATTTTGTTGTGTGTGCCCTTTTCCAGGCTCTGGGTTGCTGAAGTTCCCTTGGCCTATAAATTTCCAAACTTTAGTATTCTACAACCTGGACGTTTGTTCAGATTCTGACAAGACAAGCCAGTTTCATTTGCAGTCATAGTTACCATACATTTTTATCAAATACGCTGAGAGCGAAGTAGGTTCATTGAATGTATTTCAAATGGAAGACTAGATAATCATCTGTGTTGGATGCCTTAATTAGATTCCTGCACAGCAGAGGATAGCTTAGGAGTTTAGTGGCCCATTCCAACTTGAAGACAATAACTTTATTATATATTATTATTTAGGCAAATATACTTTTCCAAGCCAAGAATTCATGTAGTACCTATGTACAGTCTCCATGTCCTGAGCTATTGAGTCACGTAAATTGAATAGATCTAATATTTAAAAAAGGAATGAAAAATGTAAGTTAGAAGATCAACCATTCACAATAGAAACACTATATTTTTATCTTGTTATTTATTAATGTACTACCTAACTTTTGTTGTTTTAATCCATGTTATTTGTTTTGCTTTGAATACAATGTGTGCACAATTATTAGGTAGTTGAGGATTAATTTTATTGAACAACTACAGTACTCTTGGTCAATCCAAAGTGTTAATAAACCTCAAACTTGAATATTTAAGAAAGTAAAAGCTTTCTTAGGAGAATGTGTGTGTACAATTATTAGGCAACTATTAGTGTGCAGAATTATTATGCAACTAAGTGAAAAATGAAATTTTCCCCATCTCATTTATTTTCATCTGTTAAGGTTGACATTTTTGACATTTGAAAAAACAAACCAGGGACCAATATAGCCACCCTTCTTTTCAGTAACAGTCATAAGCCTTCCTTTCAGTTTCTTGATCTGTTGATGATCAACTTTTTGTGCAGCAGCAACCACAGCTTCCCAGACATTGTTCAGAGAGGTGTACTGTTTTCCTTCACTATAAAACTCTCATTTAAGAAGGGCCCACAAGTTCTCAATAGGGTTTAGGTCAGGTGAGGAAGGGGGCCATATCATTATTCTTTCATCTTTAAGGCCTTTATTGACTAACCACACAGTGGAGTTCTTCAGTACATGCAGTGGAGCATTATCCTGCATAAAAATCATGGTCGTCTTGAAAGATGCAGACTTTTTCTTGTACCACTGCTTGAAGAAAGTGTCTTCTAGAAACTGGCAGTAGATTTGTGAGTTGATTTTGAGTCCATCTTGATCCCGAAAAGGTCCAGCTAGCTCATCTTTAATAATACCAGCCCATAACAGTACCCCACCTTCACCTTGCTGGTGTCTGAGTCAAAGTGGAGCTCTCTTCCCATTACTGATTCAGCCATGGGCCCATCCATCTGGTCCAAGAGTCACTCATCAGTTCATAAAACCTTTGAAAAATCTGTTATCCGATATTTCTTGGCCGAGTCTTGCCATTTCAACTAATGTGTCTTGTTCAGTAATGGTTGGGTTTTAGCCTTCCTTACCTTGGCCTTGTCTCTGATCACTGAACACCTTGTACTTCTGGGCACTCCAGGTAGGTTGCAGTTCCAGAATAGGATAATGGGTTCCTGGTGGCATTTTTTCCCCTCAACACGTTTCTTGTGACCCTGTTGACTTTGCAGCAAAACGTTTGATAGTTCTGTAATCACACCCCAATATCTTAGCAATTTCAAGCGTACTACATCCCTCTGAAAGACTTTTTACAATTTTTGACTTTTCAGAGTCAGTTAAATCTCTTTTTTGCCTGAGGAAAAGAAACTGTCTAATTAATTATGCACACCTTGGTGTTGATCTCCTTAAGCTACACTTGCCCTTATTACACCCACACATCACCTGATATGCTTTTATCCAATAAGTATTGAGGTTTATACAGATTGGAGGTGGAAAATATGCATAAAAATGATTAAGGTCCAAAAAGTCACTTGCCTAATAATTCTTGCACAGTGTAGTGACGTGAAAAACAATAACGGAAAGATTTAAAGAAATAATATTCAATTTTGTTCTCTTTTTTTTCTTCTTCTCCATTTCAGGTTCCAGAAGCCTTTCTGCACCTCCTTTTTACTTTTTTATTGAACAGTGTGGCTTATCACAGTTCTGGACTATAATTCTAACCTGTGAGAATTCTAACATCAGATCAATAAAGCTGAATCTGTGATAAGCTGAATGTTGTACTATACTGAAATATTGAGTTTTTTTTTCTATCCGTTTAAATCCATTTATTTGTCACTGGCTGATCAACCACACTTACCCTTGGATTTGTATATATTCTCAGTAGGAGAAATAGATATTGCTCCCTAGGAGTGGATAGTAGTCAAGTGGCATACTGTTGAAATCTGACTTCAAGGCAAAATGCCAAGAATGAGAAACTGAGGTGACCATTTCAGGGTTTATTGATGCATCCTCTTCACTCTACGTTTTTTAGATACATGGAATAAATGTGTAACATTTAGAGTGATGCTTATGTGTATCCCGTTTTAGGGAGATAATATCTATTAACAATGAGCTTGAAAACATTTAGGGGTACAAATGTAGTCTGTGTCTTCAGCTCTTTTGAAATACTTGGATCTTTCCTATACATGATCTCAAGAAAAGCTGCTGCTGCTTTAACCAATTGCATATTGTAGTTGCATGGACCTACATATTCCAGAGTGCTCTGCTGCTCTGATGGTGGTCCTGTATCTGATTAAATGAACTATTTCGACAAATGTATTTAGCCTTAATGTGCTGCCAAATTTATTTTTGCTACAATAATAGCACTTGCACTTCGACTTATATATCACTTCACAGTGCTTTGCAGCCCTCTTAAGTGGTTTGCAGAGTCATACTGCTCCCAACAATATGGGTCCTCATTTTACCGACCTTGGAAAGATCCTTTTGGGAACAACATGGAGATAGTAGTTCACCTAATGATCTTTTTGATAGTCACATGCCTTACTTCAGTTGCAAAGTCCACAAATAACATTGATTTTACCTCTATGTTATGGCTATCTTATGTTACTGCTAAATAATTTCTTCTGCATCTTATTTTGAAAAAGTGAATAGGAAGTTTCACATTTTAGCTCATATAAATGAATCAGTTCATTTGTGCAGTGATTAAAGGATTGGCCTAGAAACCAAAATTCTAGGCTTTGCTTCCTTTAGGCATAAAAGCCACCTGGATGACTTTGGGATAGTCATTCTCTCCCAACCCAACCCACTTCATAGGGTTGTTGTGGAGAAAATAGGAGAGGATATTAGGTATTTTGACAATTTGAATTGAGTGTGCGTGTGAGAGAGAAATATGACTCAGTCATCCAGGTCATAGTTGTTCCAAAGGTGCTTTTTCAAGAGGCGACTGGTCTTTGTTTTTCTTTGAAGATGTTTCTCATCCAAGAAGCGCTTTCAGCTCTGACTAGATGGTGGGCAATGAAAGGATTTATATTCCTTGCAGATAGCTGGTCATTTGCATTCTTTTTTAATTTCTTTTATAAAAGCTGCAGATAGGAACATTAATCTAAAATATGATTATTTTGTCATCTTCAAATATTTCCTGTAGCATATTATGTGCAGTATCTAAACCAAATTGTTTTTTCTTGATCTGCTTCCTTAATTGCACTGTGTAACAATTCAGTCTACTGAAGTGAAAGAATAAGTGATGAGCCAATCTTGGGTACAAAGTAGTATACTTGGGTATTTATTTATACAGGTACATTTCCTAAGAATTAGGCTCTAGATAAGCAAACAAAAGTAGAGGAATCCTGACCACCAGAACTCCAAAACAAGAACAAAATATAAATACAAATTGGAAAAGCAGGTGGTAGAAGAAAAAGCAACTTCACTTATTCTCCACCAAACTAAAATAATAATAAAACATTAACATAGTACTCACTAAGTATATGACTTTGAAATTGTGGACAATATACAATGATTAAAGCTGTGGTAGCAACTTTTAAACAAAACAATTAGTGCTTTATATTCCTTAAGGCTCACAGTGATGGCATAAAATATTTATATACAGGCTTTAAGCTTTAACAATAATAAAAATACAAAAAGTGTATGGATTTTCCTTTTGAGAAATCATTCCTAACCTTCAGAGTAGCCAAACTTTAAAAGCTGGCTCCATTTCTACCCTTGTTTTTTCTTCCTGTTCCTCCCCAGTGTCTAAAGAGGCACAGTTAGAATTTTAGCTCTTAGAAAGGTGAGCTACCAACTAAGCAGGAAGCACCATCTCTTAACCTGTCTCTATCAGACAGGAACAGATACAGTTGTTAATCACTATTTTGCTTTTGAGAAGTCTGTAAATAATGCAAATGGGAAGGAATGTTCTAAAACAAGATGAGTAAAGATTGTATGGTCGAAAGGTCCAGTTTATGTGATTATGCTAATAACTGAGGCACTGATGGTTATTAATTTGCTATGATTTTTTTGGCTAATTTTCTCTGTTCCACACTTGATACTTTGAAGCATTTTGAGACAAGCGAGATATTATAGATGCAGTGTTACAGCATTTTAAAACAATGAAACCTGTAATATAAAGAGTAATACTCGTTATAAAAGATTATGCATACCAGAGAAAACTTTGATGTGAATTTGCCAATAAAAAGATTTGATATATGTATATGTGTGCTTGTGTGTATGTATACACACACATACATATACATGCATACTTATATATAAACACAGATACCTTCTCTCCAATTCCATTGGATCAACTGGGAGAAGAAAGTGATTGGTTGTTTTTATTTCTGATGTCATTTTGTCTTTGCTGCCTCACCCTGATCAGGATAGATAACAAACAGTGGTGGGTTAGCTATTTATATCAGTACTGAGGAGTAGGCAAAGGGATAGTCAAGAAAATGTGAATGTCCTCATCAGATTGTTTTTAAATGAATAGCTCTTAACTAAGGGTTTAAAGATTTCTTACTGCTTGTAATAAAGGAGTATTCTGGCACCTTGCTGCTGAGAAGAGCCGTACTAGAGCTAAGACGGAATCAAAAGGAACAACAGATTCTTCCATTTCTATGATTTACTACTTGCATTTCTTTAACTAAAGGGGCACCATTGCAGGACTTCTTTCCATTTGGCTGGAATAACATTGGAAGATCCCACTATGTGGGAAGCTGAAAGAGTTGAACCCTGACATGAAAAAAGTGTCAGGATTGATGCAATCCTCTAAAGTGACAGCAGTTCTTGCACTGCCTTCAGAAGCATGGTCATGACAGACCAATAGACAGATGGTAAGCAGGGTTGTGAGGAGAGTAAATGTGTATCTTGATATACATTTCATTGCTAGAAAATAGGAAGCTGGAGAGGTGTTGGATACTTGCATGGCTGGCTCTTTATAGGAAATAGATTCTAGAAAGATAAAATAAGCTTTGAAGCAGATCTGAATCAATACAATTGTACTCATCAATGATAAACAAGAATTAAATTCTAGCAAAAGCTGAATGCAAATGAATAAGGATGGACAAAATCGTGAATTAAAAAGAATCGTTCCAAAAAACAAACCCTCCTCATGGCTTTTAAAGCATTTTGTTTCATCTCATACTGGTCCCTGATAAATGCTTACATGATTGGACAGCATCCCAAGAATAACCATAAAAGAAAGATTTTATCTGGCCTATGGTTTCATCATTTATTCTTCTTGTTATTCTGAGCACAAGTGTGTGTATAGAAGAAAAAGACTCCAAACAAAATCATGTTAAAATGTACAATATTTTCCTCTATTCTCCTTTACATTGGCTCTGTTACAATTATGTCCAAACTAAGGCACTGAGGAGAAGGAAGAGGAGGAGAAGAAAAAAAGAATGTAGAGGGAAAGAGGAAAACAGAACAGTGGGTTAAGAGAGAAGCTAATGCTATCAAGGATGGCCTAGAGAAGTACAGGCAACGGCTGTCTTCATAATAACTGAAGCTCAATTCTGCACTGAAATGCCAATCAGTGCAGTCCTTCAATAAGCAGTGCTTAGCAGTGCATCCTTATGGAAGATTGCTGAACTCAAATTCATTTCTTTCTGTTATTCATCAGTGAATAATGAGTACAGGACTGCAGTTTAAACTTTTTTCTTTTGGCCAGAGAGCCTTATCTAAAGTATATATTATCTTCAATGTTTAAAACCTATAGTAATGACATCAATAAATTACAATTCCAGTTTAATGTTAGTTATCTGAAATTAAGTGCCAAATTAAATACTGTAGGTATTAAAGATTTCCTACTTCATGCATGTTTGCTCCTTAGATCTCTTCCTGTATCTGTATACAAAAACTGATCGTTAATTCTTTCTTGTGCAACAATGCCAGCTGGTGGCAAGTACTAGTAATGACAGCCATGAGAGTCTTTACATGTCTGTTTTCTCTGAGGTGGACCTAACTAAAACTTCTCTGTCTTCTCCCTATATCCGTGATGGCGAACCTATGGCACGCATGCTGGAAGTGTCACGCAGAGCCATCTTTTCAGACATGCGAATCGTTGCCCGTTGCTCTTCTGGGTTTCGGCGTGTCGGCCAACTGGTCTTCACACGCGTGGGAGCACTGGAAACCAGAAGAGCAGCCGCCACCTGGTATTCTGGTTTCTGGCATGCATGTGCGCACGAAGACCAGCTGGCTGGTGCCCATATGCACGCCGGGAACCGGAAGATCAAATTCCCAGTGTGTACATGCGCACCCGGCGGCTGCTCTTCTGGTTTCCAGCGCTTCTGCGCACGTGAAGACCAGCTGGCCAGTGTGCCAGAACCCAGAATAGCAACGGGCGACAGCTCAAGTGCCCAAAGACGTGCAGAAGGGATCCTGGTGGTTGCTTCCTAGGGGAGCAAAGCTTTCAGCCAGGACGGGCAGGGGCTTCCCTCCCTCCCTGCCTGAGCGGGCTTCTTGCGCAGCCCCAGCTCTCCAAACTGCAGCACTGATGCGCATCCACGGTCCGGAGTGCCTGGCCAATTCGGGGGCAACTTTTGCCAGCTGGCCGGCCAGCCACCCTGCCCGCTAATCCTGCCAGGTATGAGGGGATGGCGGCGGTTCTTGCCGCTGCCACTTCTGGCTGGGATGCTGGAGAAGCCAGGAGGAGGAGGAGCTGCCATCGGGGAGGCGAGCTGCCCTAGAAGGGCTAGAGGAGAGCATAGTTCCTCATGCTTGGAGATGCCGCTGAGGGCCTGGCTCACCAGCAGGGAAGTGGCTGCAGGAGCCGGCCAGTTGCTCCTGCCCCTTGCCCTGCTGCTGACGCTGCTGCTGCTGCTCTTCTGGGGTGGCGGGGCTGCGCAGGAGCTGAATCTGCTCTTCGGTTTCCAGCACGCATGCACACGTTCCCGTTTCGGCACCTGGTGCCAAAAAGATTCACCAACACTGCCCTATATCATCAAGTGTATCATCATTGCTCTGAATAAATAGGAATACCCAACTGCTGTTTTTCTTTAGGTGCTATTCTTGGGCACACAACATACAACATCCCAAAGAAAGATGTCAATCATTAACAATGAATTAATTTTATATTGCATCCATAAGTATCACTTGCTTTAAAGCATCCTGAAGAACAATTAGACCAGTACATTATTTTGTGAAAACAGGTTAAAGGTAAAAGTTTCCCCTGTCCAGTTGTGTCCAACTCTAGGGGGCGGTGCTCATCTCTGTTTTCTACGGTAGCTGAGGGAGCCAGCATTTCCATGGTCATGTAGCCAACATGACTTGAGGCATACGAATTGCTGTTGCCTTCCCACCAAAATGGTACCTATTTATCTATTCAAATTTGCATGCTTTTGAACTGCTAGGTTAGCATACATATTAATACATTTATTAGAAGTGTTCTTATAAAACTACTTTTAGCTATTGTTTTTCTCCGGGAAGTGCGATTTTTAGCATAGATATACAATGCAGTGTCAAATATGCAACACGAATAATAGCTTAAAAGTATGCCTACCCAGTAATAGATAAATTAATAATGTGGCAGTTCCACCAAGAAATGCAGGCAACCCTACTGTATGTTTTCACAAACACACCAATGCTTAAAAAAATACCAATAGCCAAGGTCTACTTTAGTCATTTTTAACTACAGTAATCAATTTAAAAGCTTGCAGTGCTGGATGGCTGGAATAGGCCAAAGGCAAGAACGCTTCTTTTCATATATTCTTTATACAGTAATTTCATTCTGGTTGAGAGAGCTGAACCAGCAGCTTCTTACTTTCCCCATCAGATTACCTCCTTGTTTTCTATGCAACTGTTGTTGCTCCTACATAAATCTTCTTTAATTATTTTAGAAAGAAATGGCCAGTGCCTGAACCAACCTGACTCATTTGTCTTCGAACTGAGGGCAAAAGGCTGATACCTTGACATTGTGCTTATACATCTGACTTATCCCAGCACCTAATTCAAAATCTTGGCTCAGGTTGGCACTCGGTGTGGATTCAACTTTGGTTTCCTATGAGACACAAGCCAATCAATAATTGACTTGAATATTGGCTGCTGCTTTTTTTCTCTATTTGGTGAAAAAAAACCCCACAAGTGGTTTAGCAAATTAAAATCTTGTAACAGTAAATTACCTGAAATATGAAGGATATTCAAAGCCTAGAATGAAGAAAGGTATTTTGTTTGTTACCTCACAGAGACCCCTGTGACCCCTTAGGGATTTTAAAAAAATTCAGTGTAGATATTTTTAGCACTGGGTACGTTGCTTCTGGTGGCCTCCTTTTCCTAGTTTCTGGCACAAGGGTTAATACTATAAGTTTTTCCATATTCTCTTTGGGATGAATGTATTTTTGGCAGCGACAGATAATGGGATTTAAAAGGTTTCAGTCAATGCTTTTTCGATACCAGCATTGTGAAGTCCAGTTGTAGAGCCCAGGGGCTATTTTCTCAAGTATATTTGAAGAAGAGATCTATCTTCTTGAGAAGCATCTTCATCCAGTCCTGAAAAGAAGGCACTTTGGGTGCAAATGTGACCTGCCTGAGAGTGGCTTTTGCAGGGTCCTTGAGGTTTGTTGTCTGCCAAATATAAATTTATAGTAAGGTAGATACAGGAAGAAGTGAGAGGTAAACCCCATAGCTTTTCCATTGGTTATTGCTATTGAAAACAACTATCAGCCCTGAATTCCAGTGTCACCAGGATTTCTGCCAAGCATAGCTTTAAAGAGAAGCATCTGACTGCCAGCTAGAAAGTCGAAAATTCCAGTGTACGACTTGCAACACATCTAGATAGAATTCCTTTTCAGACAGATCCAGTGTTTCCATTTTAGAATAGGACTTCTAACATCATTGGTAAGAAATTTGCATTAAAAAGCTGCTTCATTGACTTTCTGGGCACCAAGATTTGTTTCCAGTCAAGCCATATCTTTCAGTTCTGAGATGTCCAAATAGACCGAACACAAGCATGGTCAAGCCTAAAATTTTAAAATCCAGTGTACTCGGAGGCCAGAGGAATTCTAGCATCCTACAGCAAATCAAGAAAACAAAATGCCTCTGTATTTCCTTGTTTTGCTTGTGGCACTATTCCTTCCCAAAGTATGGCATTCTAAGATTAACCTCCATCTGCTAGGAAGGAAACCAAAGTAACTCAGGCCCAAAGGAAGGGATTATCGATTAGAAGCAACTAGTCAGGGCGTGGCGTTCTTTGAAGAGAGTATTCAGTCAAATGAGTCTTGGAGCCCATCGTTTTTTCTGCTTCTGTCAAAAGGGTGCAGGTGTTCCCGAGACTCATTCACAGAGCCAATAAAACTGGAAATAGTAGTCATTAAAGAGAGAGCCCATCTGCTCCACAGGGGTACTGCAGTTAGCTTGGCCCTGTGAGGAGGGAATGGAGAAAAAAAAATAAGATTCAAGGGAAATGAAGGTGGTTTTTTTTTTTTTTTACTGAGAGGAACTCTTATCTTGAGGGAATCATGAAGTTTTGCAAATAGCCATCATTATCAGAAACAATTTACCTTCGGGGAAGCAAACCATGGAGAGTTGGTCGGATCATTAGCTTAAAACTATTACTTCTTTTGGAAGAAATGTAAACGAGATCAAATTTAAAGTCAAAGTAAAAAGTGAGCTCATACTCTGAATGGATCTCTGGATCACTAGAACTCTTCTCCGATTTTATGAAGGAAGGCTAATTTTCTTTGTGTTTTCAAGGGGCAGAAGCCTTTATAATGATACCTTGTGTCAGTAAATCTGACTTCCCCAATAAGCTTCAGACTTTTAAATCTGCTCCCTAAAAGTTCAAGTCTCTCCTGTGCTTTCACACAGGTAGTTGGACTAAAATAGTGTTTCTCAACCTTTCATATAGTGTTCTCTAAACCTCTCAACTTTAAAATATGTGGGTTTCAATTCCATGCGCCTGGGGAATTCTGGGACTTGTAGTCCACATATCTAATAGGTGCCAGGTTGAGAAACTCTGCACTGATGCAAAAACAGCAATCCCAATACTGAGGTAAGAAATTTCATAGTGTTCTTAAAGTCTCTCAATTAGGAACTTATTTTTCTCTATTGAAGATTAATCCTAAAATGAAATAAGCATGCCTGTGAAATCTAGACATTCTCCTTCCCATGGATACAGAATCATTTCTTATCTATACCTAACTTCTCAGGAGGGAATTTCTGGGATACTCGCACCATCCTTTTACATAATGCTACATATGGGTATAATTCAGAAATTCATTTGTCTTACTTAACAGGAGTTTGCAATTCTCGTTCACTCAGTGCCCAGCTTAACATGATGCCAAAAGGAGATTTGTTACCAAAGGGCAACTTCACTGCTTTGGCTATACACATTTTTTTTTCACTCTTAAGAACTAATATGCCTTACAAATGTTTCCTGGAGAGGACATGGCAAGCATTGATACTCACAGGCCTAGCTAATCGGAAATGGTAAGTAAATTCCTGGAATGGCATCATGACCACAGGCCAACGGTATGTTGCTCTCTAGAAAAAAAAAAACATCCAATACCTGGGATGAAAGAAAGCTATTGTTGCTGTTTAATATTGCCCCATTTCCCAGACTGTCAAGGCGAATTGCATCTCCTTTGCTCTCTGCTTCCACATTTTAGCAAGAAACTGATGCTAGCGAACAGCAGATAGGAAGGTACCATATATACTTGCGATAAGCCAAGAATTTTATGTGCCAGAACACATCCCCAAAATGGAGTTTGGCTTATCTGCGAGTATATACAGTAATACATTTTTATTTTTTTTTATAAAAAGTTTTATTTTTACAATCATATCAAATAATTCATCCAATGTACAGTTATATACAATTAGTCGGGCTTGCCCAGTCACCACCACCCTTTTTAACACTCTTCCCTCTTCTACCTTCTTTTACTTTCCAAACCTTCCTCTCCTTCTCTTATCTACATCCACCTCCTCCACCCTACACCTTCCTTCTCCCTCTACTATCCCTCTTCCTTCCTCTTCTCCTCTTTCCTACCTCCTACTCTCTCTTTTCTCCCTCCCCACCGTTCTAAAATGGTAACTATGCAGACCCGACCCTACATTAATTATATTTCTTCAATAATCCCTGTACATTAACCATCACTCCATCTCTACCAAACCCCCAATTCCCTCCCCTTACCCCCACCCCCACCCCGACTTCCCAGAACAAAATGCAGGGTATCAAAACTAACAATCATAATCCAAAATAATTCCTAAATTATAATCTTTAGTCACACCACACTTAGTCACACTCTCAATTCCCCTCTCCTTCAAAAATATATCTAATACAAAATATTTCCTAAATTTACTCATATGCTATTCGATATTTTTTTTTTATCTGATACTTATTTTAAATATAATCAATCCACATTTTCCATTCTAAAATATATTTTTCTAGTATATAGTCTTTCAAGTAAGCGGAGATTTTTGTCATCTCTGCCAGATTTGATACTTTGAGTGTCCATTTGTTGTTGTTTTTTGTCCATTCTTCGATTGTAGATAATTCTTCTTTCTTCCAATACTGAGCAATCAAAAGTCTTGCGACTGTTATTAAGTTCAAAATCAATTTAGTCTCTATAGCTGTATAGTCCATAATTATTCCTAGTAGAAAGAACTGCGGAGTAAACTTAATCTTCTTTTTCAAAATATTCTGCATGATCCACCAGCCTTTAATCCAAAATACTTTAACTTTTTTACAAGTCCACCATATATGGTAATAAGTAGCATCTTCACAATCGCATCTCCAACATTTAGCAAGATCTAATATGTGTTTCTTGTAAACAGGTAATGTCATTTTTAAATTATTTCAAATAATGAAATACTTTCCTTCTCTTCTGCGGTGAATTCAGGCCATTAACATTCCAAGATAATAGTTTAATTGCCATTATCGGCCAAAGGAAACTTTTGGAACACCAGCCGCAGATCACATTTTACTTTAGGCCTTGCTCCTCCCACTGTTTCCATTGTAGTAGTTGCCAGTTGTTGTTGTGCCTTCATCTCTTGTTCCTTGCGTTTAGCAGCAGCTCTAGTCAGCCTTTGTTCTTTTGAATCTAAACCCGTCGTAGGTATTTCCAACACTTGTAATAAATCTTCTTCCATCACAATCTGTTCTTGTACCTGCTTCACTTCTCTTTCCTTCACTTCAGCCTCCCTTCTTCTAGCTTCCAATGGGGGAAGACTTCCAACTTTTAATACCTCAACATAAAATTCTCTTGCTTTTCCAACCGTATTGAAACGATGTACTTTCCCTACATAATATACTATTATACCAGTTGGAATATCCCATCTATATTCAATCTGATGTTTTTTAAGTTCATTCACCAGGAAGGCAAATTCCTTCCTAGCCCTTAACATTTTTGGTGGAATTTCCTTTAATATCAAGATATCTTGACCAGCAATCTGAATCTTCTCCCCCTTATATGAAGCTTGCAAAATCTGATTTCTCACTATTCTGTTTGTAAAATAAATAACAACATCCCTTGGCAACTTTTTTTGCCTTGCTATCCAAGAATTCACACGATATATTTTTTCAAATTGATAAGCCACATCTGCTGGACGAGCTGCTAATATCTCAGCAAATACTTCAGAATAATTTTCCCTTAAATTCTCTTCCTTATTTTCTTTCAAACCTCGGATTCTAAGAGCAAATTCCATATTTCTGTATTGTATCAAAACTATTTCATCCTCTGTCTTTTCCATTTTACTTTGAAATTCATCCATTTTATTTTCTAATTTTGAATTATGTTGCTTAATTACTTCAACCTCCTCTTCCAATAAAATCACATTCGTTGCCAAACTTTGTACTGCCATTACAAATCCTTCTTTAACTTCTTTATTTCCCACTTGAATTTCTGATATCTGCTCTTTCATTTCAGACATCTCATCAGTTATAACTTTAAATTTTTCTTCTATAAAGCCTTTTAAGTTCTCTTGTAACGCCTCTAAATTCAATGTTCTAGTCTCTGCTGTATGAGCTGGAGAGGCACCAGCTGATAAAGTTCCAAAGCTCTTTGTTACAGTAGACTTTAATTGTTTGGCTGCCATCTTCTATAAAATTATTTATTTATTTATTTCCAACTTAATATTCACTTTAAATCTTCTTAACTTCTGAAAAACACAGTCTTACAGTAATACATTTTAAAAGTACTTGTATACTGTAACTCATATACTTGCATCTAAGCCTATCCATGGATAAGCTAACTCTCAAATTTTTAATCAAAATATGAAACATGGATAATCCATAGCTTATCCATATATAAACTAACTATGAAAATTAAAACATATGAACATTTCAATGTTAATCTTATTTACAGATGGGTTTATATGCTCAAACTCTTACGTTTCTGTTTTAAAAGGGACAAGAGGAGAGAAGGGGAAATGAAAGGAGATGAGAGGAATCAAGTGTTACGGTTATTTTTTTTTTTTTTTAAAGTCAGGTTAATAAAGAGTGATTTTTCAAGAAATTAAGGCAACAATATCTATTCCAAACAAAACTAAGATTGGTCTAAGGACAGAAAAAATTGAACCCGATTTTCTATTATAAACAAAAAACCAAGATGCAAATACATTATCTAGCAGGTAAACATTTATTTTGTGAGATATCTTTTTCTTTTAAAAAAATCATACCTGAATATCTGTTGCATTAGACAAGTTGTCTAGGTTATTTTCAGTGTGCAGACATGGGCTGTTGGATGTGAGATTACAAAGATAGCCAGATACAGCTGAGGAAGCACTGAGGGGAAGGAAAGAGACAGAAAGCAAGATCATTTTCAACACAGCCTTCTCTTGGCATCTGTAATAATATAAATGCTACTATTTACAGTATATTGGCCTATGAATTCATGGTCTTATAAAATACTCTTTCTCACGCTGCACGTTCACCCACCAAAAATACACAACTCCTAGTTGTATACCATTATACCAGGCTTGGACTTGAAATGGAAGAAGGAACGCACCGTAGCACTGGGATGCATTCCCCCATCTTCTTTCCTCCTTCGCCCTTTGAAATATCTATTTATTTATTTATTTATTTATTTATTATTTAGATTTTTATACCGCCCTTCTCCCGAAGGACTCAGGGCGGTTTACAGCCAGATAAAATAAACATTCCTATTACAAAATAAATACTATTAAAATACCACTAAAAAACTTATTCAATTTGGCCGCAATTAAAATTTAGCAAATAATAAAACCCATTAAAAACCCATTAAAAACCCATCGATAAAACCCAATTAAAAACCCATAAAAAGCTAACCCAGTCCAGCGCAAATAAATAAGTGAGTTTTGAGCTCGCGGCGAAAGGTTCGGAGGTCCGGAAGTTGACGAAGTCCTGGGGGGAGTTCGTTCCAGAGGCGGAGCCCCACAGAAGGCCCTTCCTGGGTGTCGCCAGACGACACTGTCGCGCCGACGGCACCCGAGGAGTCCCTCTGTGAGAGCGCACGGTCGGTGAGAGGTATTCGGTAGCAGCAGGCGGTCCCGTAAGTAACCCGGCCCTATGCCATGGAGCGCTTTAAAGACGTTCACCAATACCTTGAAGCGCACCCGGAAGGCCACAGGTAGCCAGTGCAGCCTGCGCAGGATAGGTGTCACTCGAGCCACGAGGCTCCCTCTATCACCAGCAGCTGCATTCTGGACCAACTGCAGCCTCGGATGCCCTTCAAGGGGAGCCCCATGTAGAGAGCATTGCAGTAGTCCAGGCGAGGCGTCACAAGGCGTGAGTGACTGTGCACAAGGCATCCCGGTCTAGAAAGGGGCGCAACTGGCGCACCAGGCGAACCTGGTGGAAAGCTCTCCTGGAGACGGCCGTCAAATGATCTTCAAAAGACAGCCGTGCATCCAGGAGAACGCCCAAATTGCGCACCCTCTCCATCGGGGCCAATGACTCGCTCCCGACAGTCAGCCGCGGACTCAGCTGACTGTACCGGGATGCCGGCATCCACAGCCACTCCGTCTTGGAGGGATTGAGCTTGAGCCTGTTTCTCCCCATCCAGACCCGTACGGCTTCTAAACACCGGGACAGCACTTCGATAGCTTCATTGGGGTGGCCCGGTGTGGAAAAGTACAGCTGGGTGTCATCAGCGTACAGCTGGTACCTCACACCGAAGCCACTGATGATCTCACCCAGCGGCTTCATATAGATGTTGAACAGAAGGGGCGAGAGAATCGACCCCTGCGGCACCCCACAAGTGAGGTGCCGCGGGGTCGACCTCTGCCCCCCCGTCAACACCGTCTGCGACCGGTCGGAGAGATAGGAGGAGAACCACCGATAAACGGTGCCTCCCTCCCAATCCCCCAACCGGCGCAGCAGGATACCATGGTCGATGGTATCGAAAGCCGCTGAGAGGTCTAATAGGACCAGGGCAGAGGAATAACCCCTATCCCTGGCCTCCAGAGATCATCCACCAACGCGACCAAAGCCGTCTCAGTGCTGTAACCGGTCGGAAGCCGGACTGGAACGGTCCAGATAGACAGTTTCCTCCAGGTGCAGGGGAAACTGATATGCCACCATACTCTCTACAACCTTCGCATGGCGGGTTGGAGACCGGACGATAGTTACCCAAAACAGCCGGGTCCAGGAAGGCTTCTTGAGGAGGGCCTCACCACCGCCTCTTTCAAGGCGGCGGAAAGACTCCTCCAACAAGGAAGCACTCGTAAGCCCTGGAGCCAGCCTCGTGTCACCTCCTGAGTGGCCAGCACCAGCCAGGAGGGCACGGGTCCAGTAAACACGTGGTGGCATTCAATCTACCCAGCAACCTGTCCATGTCCTCGGGAGTCACAGGGTCAAACTCATCCCAAACAACATCACCAAGACCGCCCTCAGATACCCCGTCTGAATCGCCACAATTTTGGTCCAGACCGTCCCTAAGCTGAACGATTTTATCGTATAGATAACCGTTAAACTCCTCAGCACGTCCCCGCAACGGGTCATCCCGCTCCCCCTGGTGAAGGAGGGAGCGGGTCACCCGGAACAGGGCAGCTGGGCGGTTATCTGCCGGCGCAATGGGGGAGGGGGCGTAGGAACGCCTCGCTTCCCTCAGTGCCACTAGGTAGGTCCTAGTATAGGATCTAACTAGTGTCCGATCAGCCTCTGAACGGCTGGACCTCCAGGAACTCTCTAGGCGTCTTCTCCGGCGTTTCATCCCCCTCAGCTCCTCGGAGAACCAAGGAGCCGGTTGGGATCTGCGCCGGGTCAGAGGCCGCAAAGGCACGACACGGTCTAAGGCCCCAGCCGCAGCCCGTTCCCAGGCTGCAGCTAGTTCCTCTGCCGTGCCGTGAGCCAGACCCTCAGGAAGTGGCCCAAGCTCCGTCCGAAACCTCTCTGGGTCCATCAGGCGCCTGGGACGGTACCATCGTAATGGTTCCGTCTCCCTGCGGTGTTGGGTAGCGGTCAGAAAGTCCAGGCGAAGGAGAGAGTGATCTGACCATGACAAAGGTTCAATGACTATTTCCTTTAAGTCCAGATCTCTCGACCACTGACCAGAGACAAAAATCAGGTCCAGTGTGCCTCCCCCAATGTGAGTGGGGCCATCCACTACTTGAGTCAGGTCCAAGGCCGTCATGGAGGCCAAGAACTCCCGAGCTACCATCGATGACGAGCCGGCAGATGGCAAGTTAAAGTCCCCCATGACTAACAGTCTGGGGGTCTCCACTGCCACCCCGGCAAGCACCTCCAGGAGCTCGGGCAGGGCAGCTGTCACGCAGCAAGGAGCCAGGTACGCGACCAGCAAGCCCATCTGACATCTATGACCCCACCTCACAAAGAGGGATTCACACCCGGCGATCTGAGGTACAGTGGTCTCCCTCGGCTCTAGACTCTCTTTAATAGCAACCGCCACCCCTCCACCCCTACCCTGGGCCCTCGGCTGATGGAATGCACGGAAACCCGGTGGGCACATCTCGACCAGGGGCACACCCCCTTCAGTGCCCAACCAGGTCTCCGTAACGCCTATAATATCCGCGGCACCCCCCTGAATCAGATCATGTATTAGGGGGGCCTTATTGGCCACGGACTGTGCGTTGCATAACATCAGACGCAGGCCCAGGCTCTGAGGGTCTTGACCATCCGGGGAACGGGAAAAGTCAGGGGGATCGGGGCACGCG
Source organism: Ahaetulla prasina (assembly GCF_028640845.1). NCBI lineage: Eukaryota > Metazoa > Chordata > Lepidosauria > Squamata > Colubridae > Ahaetulla > Ahaetulla prasina. Next base: position 257,116,876 of record NC_080539.1, on the reverse strand, counting down.
ATCGCCTGTAAACATCGAACGCGTGACCCCCTATGTTGATACGATCCCCCCCTTCTCTCAGGAATCTTTTCAGAGGTGCTATTGTTTTGCAGGCAGGAAGAAAAGACGGAAAGTCTTTCTTGTGTTACAGCAGAAAGCAAAGTATTTGAGGCTCCAAGGAATAACGGAGGTACATTTTGCTAAGTTATTTTGAATAGATCTAAATCCTGAAAGTGGTAACTGACAAGCCACTTCTCTAATTTCCTCTTTGCTTTCTATGAAACATTTTATAGGGTACATTAGATACAATCCAACAAGCAATAGCATGAAGATTCCTTGATCCAAACTGCTCTGGTTTTCCAGGTCTAACTATACAGAAGAATATCAGTGGAGTAAGGTGCACAAAGGAACAAAATGGTATTTTAAGAATACAGTATTAAAGCAACACTGGCCCATCAGAGTAGGATCATTAGACAATATGTGGCGTTTCAGATGCAGCTGCCCAAAACTCCCAATGATCTATCCATTCAGTCCTGACAGTAGTTTTCTAGTACTTATTTAATTCATTTGCCACCTATCTCACCATGGGGCTCCTCTAGGCAGCTGACAATAATCAGCAGCATCTGCAGCAGTGGAGTGTAATGAAGGAGGTTTTGCAGCACCAACTGGAGATGTCAACCAAACCTGATTTTGGGGGCGGGGGGGGGCAGACAAAATTTATGTGCTTTGCCACTAAACTACAAAACCCTTCCCTTTCGACAGACAGATTTTCTTCTGTGTCATGCCTAACTTCATCTTCAGCATGTCAGGATATGAAATACATGGCATTCTCCCAGTGTAGCACAGACACTTTAATTTTTAACTGGCCATTTTAGGGTTGTTGCAGCAAATGGCTCTGTAATTATGAGATGAGAAGTGACATAGAAATATAGGTAAACAAACCACCACAAAGAACTATATGTCTTTCTGTGAAATCTCCAGTCCTGTGAGGAAGGGAAGATAAGGATTCTTAAACGGGGAAACCAGATTTGCTTTAAAAAGTGCCTTTCGATGCTCACCGAAAGCCTGTCCCTCATCTTCCTCATGACTCAGTACTATTTTCCTATGAATTATATTGAGAATAGTACTCTCAATTTGTGAAATGATAGCAGATATCACATCTTTATCAACTATTTATATCATTTTGGAATTCTCCTTTCTCAATCTGGTTTCCTATTAAACTGTTTTAGTGTTTGCATTTTCTACAATATACTTTGTCAGAATCTGTGCTTTCCCAAAAGTTCTTACTTACTTCATTTCCAAAGTAAGATTTGTGTTCACTGATGTAAATTTGCTGATGGGAATGCGATAAGTGATATTTCCAGTCCTGAAGGAATAAACAAACAAAAAAAAGATATACCATGAATTTTTACTTATCTTCATACTTTCCTGCTGCATGTATTCATTCAAATACGATTCCATCATTCGTCACTGGTAATATGGCAACCAAGATGCATGGAAAAATCCTAAATTAGTACATTTAGTTATGTGGATGACACAATTTCCTTTCTAGGAAACTGACCTTTAAGAATCCTCTGATGTATACAAAAAATGCTTAGTGGAATACTGGAGTATAAAATTAACTGAATTTCTAAAAATAGCAACACTGATCAGGTTGGTCAGAGAAAAGACAAGGACATTTTTGAAAGATGAAACTGTAGGTGGACTTTTTGTTGAAAGAAGGAAAAAATGACTTGATGACTACATGATTTGGAGGTTAAAAAGGGATGGAGAGTTGGAGAAAACTTGTTTTGTATATTTTACTATACTGATAAATTCAGATAAAAATATATTACAAAAAAGAACTCCCAGTCTAACAAAGCTTATTATGGCTGCCATGCTCCCACTTACCTGCAATTGTCCCCTGTAGCACAGACTTGGGGCAAGATGACCACATTCGCCTCCAACAGTGACACAGACTGGAGCACAGGAGCTGTTTCTACAGGACAGAAATGATCAAGATGGAGCAGAAGCTATCTGATAGAAACTATCAGATCAAAAGTACTTAATAAACTCAAAGTTAGGTAAACATTTTGTTGCTTCTGCTTTGGACAAAAAACATGGTATAGTGGTTTATTTGAGAAAAGATATACCAGCCAAGTTAATAGAGGCAGATATTCACGGAAGATATATTGCTATTGAACTTACAATAGAAACAAAAAAGACTCTTTTGTTTGGTATATATGCACCCAATCAGCAACAAGAAAAATTTTATAAAATGTTGTATGATAAGTTGATTCTATGGGATTATAAATCGTGTATTATATTGGGAGATTGGAATGGAGTAATAGATACACGAAAGGACAAGAGAACTTTTTCTAAGAAGATACCTGCACATGCAAAGCTGCCTAAATCCTTTTTTGACATGATAGAAGATTTTGAGTTGAGAGATGTATGGAGACTGCGGAATTTGGAGGAAAGAGACTATACTTTTTTCTCTGATAGGCATCAATCCTTCTCACGTATTGATTTTATTTTAATTTCTAACGACTTGCTTTTTAAGGTGAAGAAAACTAAGATATTTCCAAGATGTTTGTCTGATCATAGTCCTGTTTGGATGGAATTGCAATATGGAAAAGAAGGTAGAAGAACTTGGAGATTAAATGAAAATTTGTTTAGATATCAGGATAATGTAATTCAATGTAAAAAGCAGATGAAAGAATTTTTTGATTATAATTTGAATAATGAAACATCAATAGAAATGGTTTGGGACGCCAGTAAAGCTTTTATGAGAGGTGTATTAATATATATTAATAATAGACAGAGAAATAAGCAACAAAGACAGCGTAGGTATTTAGAAGAGGAAATTTATAAGAAACAACAATTATTAATACATAACCCGCATGATCAAAAACTTAAAGATGCAATAAAGTTATTACAGAATCAATTTAATATGATAATAGCTGATCAGGTGGCAACAAATATACAATATGCCAAACATAATACTTTTTGTAATGCAAATAGACCTGGTAGATGGTTAGCATACACCTTAAGGAAAAGACAAAAACAACGTACTATAGAAAAAATAGAATATAAAGGTAAAGAGAGATACCAACAGGATAAAATTAAAAAAGCTTTTTTAGAATATTATACAAATTTATATCTTAAAGATAATATATTGAACAGGAATATTGATAATTATTTGAAGGAATATAAGGTTAAAAATTTAACCTTAGAACAAACGGATGAACTGAATCGGCCTATAACTTCTGAAGAAATTATTTTGGTAATTAAACAATTAAAAATGGGGAAAACTCCTGGTACGGATGGGCTTACAGTTAGTTATTATAGGAATTTACAGGATGAGATGTTAGGTCCACTTAAGGAATTATTTAATCAGATACAAATAGGAGGGGGAATTCCCCCCTCATGGAGAACCTCTTTTATTTCATTGATACCAAAAGAGGAACAGGATTGTTCTAAACCTGGGAACTATAGGCCAATCTCGCTTTTAAATAATGATTATAAGATTTTTGTTAAAATAATAGCTAATAGATTAATGTTGATTTTGCAGCGAAGAATTCATAATGATCAATCTGGATTTATAAAAGGGAGACAGATGAGGAATAATGTTAGGCAGATTGTTAATTTACTGGAGTATTTAGAAAAGAAAAATTTTATTTCAGCAGCATTTATTTTTCTTGATGCAGAGAAAGCTTTTGATCGATTGCATTGGGATTTTTTATTTAAATTAATAGAAAAGATGCAATTTGGAGATGGTTTTATAAGAATAATTAGGGCAATTTATGGAGAGCAAACAGCACAGATTATAATTAATGGTAGCTTAACAGAACCTTTTAAGATTGCGAAAGGAACAAGACAGGGATGTCCTTTATCACCATTATTGTTTATTCTAACTCTAGAACCATTATTGGATAAAATACGAGAAGTAAAGGAGATAGAGGGAATTAAAGTTAGACAACATGAATATAAGCTGAGAGCTTTTGCAGACGACCTGGTGATTACTTTATCAAACCCTATAAACTCTAGTAAATCTTTGTTGGAAATAATTGATCAATATGGGAAGGTTTCAGGGTTTAAGGTAAATCAGAAAAAGACAAAAGTGATAATAAAAAATATGGCCAGACAACAGAAAGAAAAATTAGAGGAAATAACAGGATTTGAAATTGTAAAGAAGGTTAAATACTTAGGGGTCTATATTACATCGTCAAATGTGAAATTGTATAAGAATAACTATGAGGTTTTATGGCAAAAAGTTCAGAAGGAGTTGATTGTTTGGAAAAAATTGCAATTATCCTTGCTGGGGAGAATAGCTGCTATTAAAATGAATGTTTTACCTAGATTTTTATTCCTCTTTCAGATGATACCAATAATTAAGAAAGATAAGAATCTTGAGGAATGGCAGAAGGGAATTAATAAATTTATATGGGAAGGTAAAAAAGCTAGGGTTAAAATGAAAATAATTCAAGATTCCCGGGAAAGGGGAGGTTTAAAAATGCCCAATTTTAAATTATATTATGAAGCAGCTGCTCTCTCTGTAATAAGTGATTGGTTTAATTTAATGGAGGAAAGAATTTTGAATATAGAAGGTTATGACTTGCTATATGGATGGCATGCATATTTAATTTATGACAAAAAAGTGGATAAGGCCTTTAAAAATCATGTGTTAAGATCTGCTCTTCATGTGTTTGGAAAAAATACTCTTACAAACTAAATTATAAGGTTCCTATATGGGCAAGTCCTAGACATACAATAGAGAATATAAATATAGAACAGAATCAGGAAATGATTACATATAAAGATCTTTTGTATATTGAAAGAGGTAATTTGCAATTAAAATCTCTGCATGTACTAAAAGAAGAAGGGAAAAATTATACTTGGTTTCAATATGAGCAACTACGTGCTAGATGGAAGGAAGATCAGAAAATTGGTATAGAGCAGAACAAGGGAAATTTGGTAAAGCAAATTAGAAATCAGTCTCAGGAGCATATAAAGAGATTGTATAATGTGTTACTTGAAATAGATTCTGAAAGGGACTTGGTAAAGGACTGTATGATAAAGTGGGCACAAAATTTTCAGGAGCCAATATTATTGGAAACTTGGGAAAAAATTTGGGTTAGAAATGTTAAATTCACGCAGGCACAGAATCTGAGGGAAAATTTTTATAAAATGTTTTATAGATGGCATTTAGATCCTAAGAAATTATCGTGTATGTACCCAGATATGCAAGCAAAATGTTGGAGATGCAATTGTGATGATGCTACATATTTTCATATTTGGTGGACTTGTAAGGATATAAAGGCCTTTTGGATAAAAATTTGGTGGATTTTACAAAATGTTTTGAAAAAGAAGATAAAAGTTCCTGCATAATTTTTCTGTTGGGAATTATTACGGACTGTACAGTAATTGAGACTAAATTGATTTTAAATCTAATAACAGCAGCAAGATTACTAATAGGACAATACTGGAAGAAAAAAGAACTACCTACAATAAAAGAATGGATATTGAAAGTTGCCAATTTGGCTGAGATGGCGAAGATATCAGCCTTTTTGAAAGACAATACGCAAGAAAGATACTTAAAGGAATGGAAAAAATGGATTGACTATATTCAAAGTAGATATCAGACTAAGAGTTATCAGACTGTTTTTGAATGATTATGATGTATTATTTTTGTTTGTTTTCGGGGGAAGTTAGGAATTGATGATTGTAGGGGTATAATTAAGTTGGGACGAAAATTTTTTAGCATATGTTTGTTTTATTTTTAACTATACCTTGTGCTCGTTCCGGGAAGTCGAGGGGGGGGGTTTGTGAAGGGAGGGGGGAGGGGGGAAAGGGGGGAAAAATTTTTCTGTAAAATTTTTTGAATTAAAAAAAAAAAAAAGATGGAGCAGAAGCTTACTCTGCATAGGAAATTCCACAAAATGCTAATCATTCTAAAGAGAAAGGTTTAGGACTGTGATCTTCTAACTAATGCAACCATATATGTTTCTGCCTAAAACCAAGCCAAAGGGAAATCAGATAGTTTGGAATGGGATTTATAAACCATGCCTGCTAAGAATGTATTGTGCCGTCATCTTACAAAGCTTTTCATGCAGCACAGGGCACAACAGGAACAGGTAGTGTAGCCGATCTGGCACAGACGGAAAAATAACAGGTGTTCTCCTGTTTGGATATGATTATACTGGATATGCATCCACAGCTTTTACCATCCTGTAGCCTCCAGATGTCCTAGGATGACAATTCCCATAGTCCCAGTCATCAGAGTTTGAAAAGAAACTACACTGGCAAATGTAATGGCTGGTAGTAATGGGGATGTTCTGGAGGAAAGTAAAGAAGGAATTAAAGATGTGCAAGATATATTAAGGAGGTACTTGCAGATAGTTAAAATGTATGTGAAAAATCTGTAGCTCAAGAGCAGGGGAAAAAATGGTTTCAGAGGCTTTGGCTGGTTCATTGCAACTCAAATCTTTCCTGCTTGCCTATCAGGGGCGCTTTTGAGTAAGTCCTGACTCTTGATGATTATCTGGGCTGATCCCTGCAGCTTTCTTGGCAAGTTTTTTTTCCCCCCGAAGAGGTTTTCCCTTGTCTTTTTTTAAGACAGAGAGTGTGACCCAGATTCTATATGCCTAAATTAGGATTAGAACTCAAGTCCTCCTGGTTTCTAGTCTAATGCCTTAACCACTGCACCAAAGTGTCTCTCTCCTACATGCCCACAGGCCAATGATTAGTCAACTGGGGAGAGGCAGATTGCAGTAGGGAGGAAGAGATAGGCACACATGCAAGAGACAAGGGGTGACTGGGCTGCTGCTGCTCTTGGCCACACTACTATGAGGCCTCTGAACCATGATCTATTCCTGCATGTTGTCTTTGGGGGCATTTTTTCTTCTTCTTCCATTAATGCCTGTTTGCTTACTTATTTGATTTATATGTCTCTCCCTCTTATCTCTGAATCATATATCAGGCTAAAAACAACATTTTAACTACACCCAGGATCACAAATAAAAAATAAAATAAAATAAGAAAGCAGCAGTCAGTGGCAGATCTTGACAATCTCCTGGCCCAAATGCCTGGGGAACAGCCAGGTTTTTAATGCCTTATGAAAGGCTAAAAGGGCTGAGGCCATCTGAAATTTTGGAGGGATGATATTCCAGAGAAAAACACAATTCTTGGGTCCAACAAGAGGACATTGTTTAACATGCCACCCTGCTAGATTTGGTAGGATGAGCAGAGATAGTGGAAACTGTCTCTATTCCCAAGTAATCAGGGAAAATAGGAAATACGTCTACCATTATGCTTGGTCCTTGCGATGCCAGGCTTCTTAGCATCTGGTTGGCTGATGCTCCGTCGCTGCCGTGATGTCTGATCGGAAGGAAAGCTGTTGTATGTGAGGGGGAGGTTGGCAACGTATTTGGACTTGCCCTGGATGTTGGTGAAGAGGGAGGAGGGGCTGGCATTGGGACCCCCAAAGTCCCGTGATCGGTCAGCAGTCTTTGGCCACTTTGTGTGGGAAGCTGTCTTGCCGGTGATCCCCCTCGATTTGGCTTTGATATTTGTCACTGGTAGGAGTGACACGAAGCTTTGGTCTGTAAAGCGCAACAAAATAAAAATTAATAAAGCTAATCTGAGAAGGGGACCAGCAATGGACAGATATATAAGAGCCTAAGGTGTGACAACTAAGACAGCATAATTCTCAGAAATGATAAACCTGTGACTATCTTCTAACACTGTAGACTCAGTTAGACAAACTTTTAATCTTTAATATAGATAAAAATTCCCTTAGGAGAGTTTCTGTGAATTCTGGTGTTTTAGTCAGATGTAATATACATTCTCAGTGAAGTTTCTTAACACAAATATAATTTCATATAAAAACATTTTTGTAGAAAATGCATCTGTATGAACTGGTTTGCACTAGGCAATTGATAGAAAAGCCAGAATTATTGATTAAATCTCTTGTTGTTGTTGTTAGTTGTGAAGTCGTGTCCGACCCATCGCGACCCCATGGACAACATTCCTCCAGGCTTTCCTGTCCTCTACCATCCTCTGGAGTCCATTTAAGCTCATGCCTACTACTTCAGTGACTCCATCCAGCCACCTCATTCTCTGCCGTCCCCTTCTTCTTTTGCCCTCAATCTTTCCCAGCATTAGGCTCTTCTCCAGTGAGTCCTTCCTTCTCATTAGGTGGCCAAAGTATTTCAGTTTCATCTTCAGGATCTGGCCTTCTAAAGAGCAGTCAGGGTTGATCTCCTCTAGAACTGACTTGTTTGTTCGCCTTGCAGTCCAAGGGACTCACAGGAGTCTTCTCCAGCACCAGAGTTCAAAGGCCTCAATTCTTTGGCGCTCAGCCTTTCTTATGGTCCAACCTTCACAGCCATACATTGCAACTGGGAAAACCATAGCCTTGACTATACGCACTTTTGTTGGCAGGGTGATGTCTCTGCTTTTTAGTACGCTGTCTAGATTTGCCATAAATCTCTACACACATTGAATTTATCCATTTCTGTAAGAAAACCAAAATCACTAATATTTAAATATTTTTGACCATTATATTCTGGAAATTCCAAAAAGAATTCAACAATTAGGTATAAGTAGGGGAGCAAGATAACAGGTAACAGATTAACAGAGTTGGAAGGGACCTTATAGGTCATCTAGTCCAACCCCCCACCTAAGCAGGAGACCCTACACCATTTCTGACAAATGGCAGTCCAATCTTTTCTTGAAAGTTTCAAGTGATGAAGCTCCCACAACTTCTGAAGGCAAACTGTTCCATTGGTTGATTGTTCTCACTGTTAGAAAATTCCTCCTTTTTTCTAGGTTGAATCCTCCTTTTTTGCTTTATGAAATTAAGGTAGTGGATCTTTTCTTCTAATGGCTACAATATTTGTTTAAAGAATTGATTCTGTGAATATAGATTGTTTACTCCTAGACTGCCAGGTGTACAAATACCTTCTAATAACCAAAGGTATCAAAAAACTAGTAGAAAAATTATTATTATACAACCACATCCTTGTTATTCGGCATGTACATTTAACTACTGTAGAGAGTTTGTGTAAGTAGCTATGGTGTGATATATCAAATAAATATCTATTTGGCAGTAGATAATGATCCATTTAACACAATAGTATAGCAGAGAACTACCGGTACCTACAGCATTTGGGGAAATAGTGTAACTAAATGGTGCTGAACAACTATCACACAGAAAATGAACTAAACCAAGAAGACATTTGGTAATCTAGATTCTCTTCTCTCGCTCCCAAAACCTGGCTCTACTTCTGCATATTTATGAAATAATAAATGAATATGAATTATTGCTGCAGCTACAGCACCACTTTGGGGGGGTGGGGGTGGAATGCTCAGGTGTTCCACCTTTAATGGTCTTGACCGAGAGTTAATGCATAGATTCAGAGCTGAAATTTCAACAATTGCATTTGTACTTTTGAAATCTCCTATTATTCTCGGATGATTAATTTCTCTTCTAATCACAATTTGTTCAGAGTGATTCCAGGAAGCAATTGTTTGCTTCCTATTAAATGGCGAACACTGTGGTCAAATTCTGCAATGGCAATTAGAAATCTCTGGTTCGAAGCACAACACAGGCATGCTTAACTTGTGCTGAAAGTGGAGTTTTAGCTTAGGTATTTTCCATTTTAATGTTCTTTCCTATTTTTTGGTCTATTCTTAAAAAAATAAATAGGACCAAATGGTTTTACCTATCCGGTTGGTGGCGACTGTAGTGGTCCCTGAAGGCCCAGGAGTAGATATGTTGTTGGGAACAGAAGAACAACAGGTAGAAAAACAAGGTGGGTTGAAACAGACTACTACGTTATAGGCAGGCAAGGCAGGGGACAAGTCAGGTACATGGGTTGTGGCTGTGGGAAAAGAATAACAGAATCAAGATCAGTTGTGTCAAACCCAAAACCAGCATCAATTAGCTTCCTGCATTAAATATGTAATTTACAAAATTGCATTTTAATTTAACTTTTCTTTCAATTTGGATGAATTCCCTGGTACCTACCATTCTCTGAAGGGGAAGCATTGCTGGGGGTATTTGATGGTGCAGTAGTGGAAAACGTCATCTTATTTTTATCTATGTTCTGACTGGACCTAAAATATAAGAAAAATGCAGGCATGAAGTTTTGACATAAAACAGAAACAGATGTCTAGCAAAGGGAAGAGATGCAATAAGAGAGAGGCTGTGCATGAGGTCACACTTAAAATTGGAAGATGACTTAAAACCATTGCAAAAATAAAAGGAGGGGAGAGAAAACAGGATGGAAAGCAGAATTATTGTTCTGAATGAACAGAGATCAACATATGAGCATAGTTTGACAAAGTAACAAAGGGCAAATGGGATAACATTGCTTTAAATCAGTTCTAAACCCACCCCTTTCCACTGGAAAACAGAAAATTCTAAAACAGATAACTCTTAGGATAAGATTGCAAGCATAATTAAGAATTTGATAAATGGTCCTGGCTCCAACCAATACACAATCCTCCCTGGTTTGCTAGCTGTTAATGTTTTCTACCTGATGACACCCATTTACATTATTCAGCATACAGCCACATAAACGTATAACTGTACATCACATTTTGCCAGCATAGAAATGGTCCAAGGAATCTGAGAGTTGTTTACTTTCCTAGGACAATCCTAGATCCTTTACATTTCATTAAATGTTGCCTTGTTAGCCGCATCAATGGAGGATGATATCAGCCTATGAATTCGGGGTGAGAACTTTATGGCATCCTGTTTTCAATCTGAGTGCAACCCAAATCTATTTAGTGAAATACAATTCATTAAAAATGAGGATGATTTCTTGCAATTAAGAACTGCACTTTCAATCTTCCTATTTTTCATGTTATACATTTGCTTATACTTATTCAAACTAAATGTGACTCTAACACGTTACTTAAGCTTGGTTTCAGTATACCAATTTAAGCCTTATAAAAACTCTTCCCTTTTCATCTTTGTTGAGGAGAAGCAACACTAAAATGCAGACAGATATAAAAAGAAGGGAGAATGCATAAAAATATAAGGCGGCAGATTTGAAAGAATAGGACAAATGTATTGCAGCATATTGAAAAAGTAGGACCATACCATGGACAGAGAGCAACTGGGACGCCAGGACCTCTGTGCTGAAAAAGAGCCAGAAGGCAAGAAGTAGGCACAGCAAAAGAACTATAAGGCACCGAAAACAGAAAAGGAAAGGAGGAACGGAACAAACAGGCAAGGGAAATTGTAACAAAGAGCATTTGATGGGAGGAGTAGGCAGAGAGGGATTTGGGGAGATAAATAAATGGAGCAAAAAAAGAAGCAAGCAAAGGGGAGGGAAAGAGAAAGGTCAATTTAGTAATTAACATTCCAGTGTGAATTATCCAAAATACATCATTTCAAGCTGGTATACAGCTAGGACATATGGACAATTACATAAAAGAGCACAGGTTCTAGGAACTGATTAATGACTATTTAGAACATACCCTAAATATGATATGCGACAGTGTACCTGTACACATTTCATGGTGTTTATGTACATCTGTTATAGAATCTATAAACTGGAATAAATTCTAAGAAGTGGTCATGAAACGAAATATCCTAAACGTATCCCAGTCTCAGTTGAAAGTCATAGCTTGGTAGCCTGTAAATGCCTACCCTCAATACCCCCTTTACTGTATTATTCTTTTGTCATCCCAAAATGGTAAGGCTGGCTCCAAACATCTGCATCAAAAATTCCTTAAGAATTTTCTCTCAAGTCAAATGGGAGTCCAATTACTTTTCAAAGCATATGACCAGGAAGAGGGAACATACCCTTCAATATCCACAAGGTCTTCCTCACTGCGGTAACTTAGCACGTAGAGTGTAGACATGGACACCACACTATGAAAGAGAAAACATCAAATAAAGTTTCTAAAAATAGGGTTTCTGTGTTTCAGGCAGAATAGGACCTCTACCCTAACAGGCTGTATTTGTTTGTTACTTATATTCATGAATGTAAGTGACTGATTGAAATAGAGTTCTACTTCACAAGCTTATTCCTATTCTCTCCTATCTCTTTTCCAATATCTACAAAGCATCAACTGACTATAAATGCCATTACTATAGTGTAACTCTTAAAATAGTTTTTACATTGCCAGGACAAAGAATTCAAAGGAAAATCTCAAATAGTGATGCACATTTCCATCTAATTCTCACTGATGAAAGCACCGTGGTGAAAAGATGGCAACGATTTCAGAAGAAACAAACTACTGTATTTTTCGGAGTATAAGATACACTTTTCCCCCCACTAAAAGAGGGTGAAAATTTGGGTGTGTCTTATATACCGAATGTAGCCCTGCCCACCCGCCAGCCCCCACCCTTCGGCCTCTGTGCTTCCTCTCAAATGGAGCTTTTGGAGCTCCTCTCAAATGGAGAGCCTCTCAAACAGTCTCCAAAAGCTCCATTTGAGAGGTTGCCTTTTCAGCCTCCAAAAGCTCCGTTTGAAAAGGAGCTTCTATTTGCAAAGGCAGCCTCTCAAACGGAGCTTCTGGACTGTGAAAAAGCAAGGCGCAGAGGCCAAAATGGCAATCTGGAGCAGCTGCTGCCTTGTCAGACCGGTTCCACGCTTCCCCTCACTGGAGTGCCCTGCGACGATCAGCTGCATTTTTGAAGCTGTGTATCTGCCCCAATGAAGCACACACATGCTCACAACCAGCGAACCTGTTGCTAAAGTTCACCTTTGGGAACAGCTGATTGGGGGTATTCTGGGAGGCCGATCCACCTGCCAATCAGCTGCTCTTGCTGAATTAGACTAATGTGCTGAAGCTAACCAGGTTGTTTGCTAAGGATGCCAGCCAGATGAATACCGATGGATGCTGGTAGGCAGAGGCAGATTTTTTTTTCTTATTTTCCTCCCCCAAAACTAAGGTTTGTCTTATATTCCGGAGGGTGTTCTACTCCGAAAAATATGATAATATAAATAATACATATCTGTTTATCTACTCATATCTATTCACTCATTGGCTAACAGGCTCTCTTACACATTCTGAGTGCTGCACCAACCCAAGGAGTGCATAGTAGCCCAAATGTGCAGTCTCTCACCTGAATGCCATAATCACCACCAAAGCAATAATGGTACCTTGCAGAAAACGTTGACTGATGCAAGCTTGGTCTTTGACTCCTTGTGTGGGAGTCTGCACAAAATAAAAGCAAAGAGAAAAATCGTGTCAGATGTCTGCTGGACAAATTTAGTTCTGAGTCTTAATAGGTTGCTTGCCATCTTGTTAATAGCAAACTGTACTTTCTACGGAATCTTATCTAAACCTTCCCAAGGAAAAATAAATATTCACAAATCAATTAATGGAAAACATCACATAGGCTAAGGAATCGCAGAGCTACATGGAAGGCAAGGCAAGTATTTTAAAGTAGAAGTTACAAATCACTAAAACAGCTGCTGGATGAAATGAATTTGAGCATCAGCCCATAAAAGAAGTTTGCATCAAGGAGTATATCACACATAATACAACTCTTAGCCACATCAACTATGAATTTATATTCATAGCTGATTAATATAATTCACAATATGAATCCATATTATTTATAAATGACAGAGGATAGCATATTAACATTTGCAGAACAGGCTGTTTACTCAACAATGTAATATACATGCTGAACAAACATGACATTGCTCAGAACTCAAACAAAACTTTTGCTTCCATATCTTCAAGTATCATAGAATTTGTACAGTAGGAGAATCAGAGAATCAGCTCCCACATCTCCTACCAAAGACCAGAAATTTCCAATGATACCTCCTTTAATACAGAAAATCAGACAAATTACATATCTTTGTAAAAATTTACCTTGCCTGCCACTTTGGGGGACCTCTTTTTATGTGGTATGCTTTCTGCACGGCTGAACTGACTCCCAGCTTGGCTGTATTAAAAAAACGAAGTTTATACTTATCCAAATGAGCATTTTTCTTCTTTTATTGCATTTTTGCCCTGCTCATTCTTCCATTTCTAACAGTTGTTCAACAAATAAATGAAAAAATAAATAAATACGACTGTGTGTGTGTATAATAATCTAATCTAATCTAATCTAATCTAATCTAATCTAATCTAATCTAATCTAATCTAATCTAATCTAATCTAATCTAATCTAATCTAATCTAATACACAGTATAATATAATTAAATGTACTCTTACAAATTAGAGGTCTTTATCCAAAACAGAAACAAGACTTAGAAGAATTACTAAACAGATTGTATTCTCAACTGCATTTAGGGATATAGAATGAAGTGGGGGGGGGGGGGTAAAGCCACCAAACAGAATTAGAACCATACAGTTTCTTGCACAAGTAACCATTAAAACCATTGATAACGTATCTTTTCTTTTATGTACACTGAGAGCATATGCACCAAGACAAATTCCTTGTGTGTCCAATCACACTTGGCCATCAGTGTCAGGGCCATCAGGACTTACCTCTGGAGCACCGGCTCCTCTGGCTCAGCTCCAGGAGCCAGAGGCAGGCCAGGTGGAGGAGATAACGAGGCCTCCATCCCCTGACTCTTCCCCCCCCAGGCCACACCTCCAGACCCGGCTGCTGGCAATCAGGCCTGGCTGGATCCCAGGTTTTGGAGATATGAGAGGTGGCTACAACAAAGGAAGGGGTGGGGCAGGCCTAGAGAGTGCTGAGTCACGGAGCCACACCCCACAGAGTATAAAAGCAGCCCTGGCTGCTCTTCTGCTCCGTGACGAGCAAAAATTGAACTGAACTATTTGACTCGTGGAGAAGTGAGCTGAACTCTTTGACTCATGGAGAATTGAGTTGAACATTCGGCCTGGATTACTGACTTCTTGGTTGCCCGGCAACCTCAAGATAAGGGAGACTTTGGGCAGGCAGCTGCAGATTCCCTGCTAAGACTGATAGCAGCCGTGAACTCAATTACTGGCTCGTTTAGCCAGCTCGTGTGGCTGAGGCCAGGAGGGGACAGAACATTAGGCCTTTTCAAGAATGGGCTTAAAGATACTGATTTACGTTCATATATATCTTGGGAAAGTTCAGAAATGCACCCTACAGACCCTACTGTAGAGAAGAGGTGTGTTCTGTTCTTCATGCTCCTGCTTTCTTCATGCTCCTGCTCCTCCTGAACTGAATGACTACAGACCAGTTGCTCTAACATCTGTAGTCATGAAAACCTTTGAAAGGCTAGTGCTTTCCTACCTGAAAACCATCACGAATCCGCTCTTAGACCCCTTGCAATTTGCATACTGAGCAAATAGATCAACAGATGATGCTGTTAATATGGCTCTGCACTACATCCTACAACATCTTGAGTCTCCAAAGACCTATGCAAGGGTCCTTTTTGTAGACTTTAGTTCAGCATTCAATACCATCATTCCAGACATTCTTCTAACTAAGCTAAACCAGCTACAGGTACCGGAACAGACTTGTAAGTGGATCACAAGCTTCCTAACAAACAGGAAGCAGCAGGTGAAGCTAAGCAAGATCACATCGAATACCTGTACAATTAGCACAGGGGCGCCCCAAGGCTGTGTGCTCTCCCCACTTCTCTTCTCTCTGTATACCAATGACTGCATCTCCAATGATCCATTTGTTAAGCTACTGAAGTTCGCAGATGACACAACAGTGATTGGTCTCATTCGAGACAATGACGAATCCGCATATAGACGAGAGGTCGAACGACTAGCCTTGTGGTGCAACCAAAACAATCTGGAACTGAACACACTCAAAACCGTAGAAATGGTGGTAGACTTTAGGAAAAACCCTTCCATACTTCCACCTCTCACAATACTTGACAACACAGTATCAACAGTAGAAACCTTCAAATTTCTGGGTTCTATCATATCGCAAGATCTCAAATGGACAGCTAACATCAAAACATCATTAAAAAGGACAACAAAGAATGTTCTTTCTGCGCCAACTCAGTAAGCTCAAACTGCCCAAGGAGCTGCTGATCCAATTCTACAGAGGAATTATTGAGTCTGTCATTTGCACCTCTATAACTGTCTGGTTCGGTTCTGCAACCCAACAAGAAAACACAGACTTCAGAGGATAATTAGAACTGCAGAAAAAATAATTGCTACCAACTTGCCTTCCATTGAGGACCTGTATACTGCACGAATCAAGAAGAGGGCCGTGAAAATATTTGCAGATCCCTCGCATCCTGGACAACTCCTACCCTCAAAACGACACTATAGAGCACTGCACACCAGAACAACTAGACACAAGAACAGTTTTTTCCCGAAGGCCATCACTCTGCTAAACAAATAATTCCCTCAACACTGTCAGACTATTTACTGAATCTGCACTACTATTAATCGTTTCATAGTTCCCATCACCAATCTCTTTCCACTTATGACTGTATGACTATAACTTGTTGCTGACAATCCTTATGATTTATATTGATATATTGATCATCAATTGTGTTGTAAATGTTGTACCTTGATGAACGTATCTTTTCTTTTATGTACACTGAGAGCATATGCACCAAGACAAATTCCTTGTGTGTCCAATCACACTTGGCCAATAAAATTCTATTCTATTCTATTCTATTCTATTCTATTCTATTCTATTCTATTCTATTCTATTCTATTCTATTCTATTCTTTAACCATCAGTGGTCCGTATGGACACTCATATTGTCTAGAGACTTGAATGGTACAATATTTTCCTCTTCTCATTAAGGATTAGAGAAATATCATGATTTTGCTCTTAATTATAGTAGAGGGAGAGAAAAAAAGTCCTTTCCTGCTCTCTTGAAAAGGGAACTAAATCTTCAGCTTGGAAAAACACCTGAACCTATTCCAAAACTCTATAAGCTTCTCTATTAGTTCAAATCTTAATATACTTACAAGTGCCACTGTGCTCAATGTAGTTTCTCCCTAAATCACAGGATTGCAACCTACATGTTATTTTTGTGATAGAGAATTAAATCTGCCAACAGTCCTTTCCTCCAGGTGGCCACTCCATATTATGATCCAAAACTGAATAAAAGTTATGTTTAAAATTCAGATATGTATTACCTGAATGCTCCAGAGCTTCCAGTTGACTTCATACTGTCCAACCTTTTGAGCTTGGCCAGTTTATGACTCCACCTCTCTAGTTCATCAATCCGGTTCTCCAGGTTGTCAGTCAGTTTGCAGAGCTCCTTCACAGCCCCAACATTTTCCATAAAAATCCGCTCCTGCAATGAGCAAAATCAAAGTTTGATCTGATGGGCTCAAATCTTTACCTTGTGATTTGGTCTTTTATTTTCAAAGAGCGAGGATGTTTTTATAAGGACCAAGAAGAATATTATTAATATTATATTTTTTTTTAAAAAGAAACCTAACATGTCAGGCGAAGTGACTTAACAGATACTGTCCTCAATGTGGACCGTCTGCAAAATCTTTTCACTATGCAAAACTTGTAGAGAAAATGTGGATACAGAGACTTTGTGATGAGGCAACTTAAGTCTATCCTTGAAGAAAGGATCTCAATCTCAGATTCTTTCCTCCACTCCTTCTTTGATTTCTGAGTTTCTCATATTCACATGTTTCAAAGATAAAACTCTGGGTAGGTATTTTTCATATGTCTACAGTACCATTAATTCACTGCTCACTACCATTCTTCTCTCTTCTGGAGAAAGATTGCTTTCTGACAGTACTTAACAGTCTTATGTACAGTTTAATGAATCTACATTCCACTCCAAATGATATTTAAAGCAGCTAATGCTAATATAATTATTATAATTATAATTATTAGAGCACATGCCAGCTCTGAGATTGATTCAATTGTTGCTAATATTAAGGTAAGGAATTTGCCACTGATCAAACCTGATATCTCCAAGAATGAATGCAATGACAACTGCAATTTACCCATGTAAAGTAGAAGCTTTGTGTAGCTGGGAAGCCCTCGTCGGGTGAAGGATGTTCAGCGCCTGCTGGGCCGCCAACTACTACGGACCTTCATCCGGGCTTCGCCACACTGACAGCTCCACTTACCCAGCTCCTCAGGAAGAAGGTTGCATTCGGTGGGGTCCCCGCAGCAAGAAGCATTCACAGCCCTCAAGAAAGCCTTCGTCACGGAACCCGTCCTGAGGCATCCCGACCCGCTCCGGCCTTTTGTGGTGGAAACGGACGCGTCAATGTGGCTCTGGGGCGGTGCTGCTACAGGCTCCGGCGAATGGTGGCACACTTTTCCCTGCGCTTACTACTCCCGGAAACTCAATCCTTCCGGCGCAACTACACTATCTGGGAAAAGAGTTGCTGGCTATCAAGGCTGCATTCGAGGCTTGGCGACACCATCTGGAGGGCCCGACATCAGGTGGAGGTCGAGCGGACCATCGGAATCTCGAGCACCTCACCACAGCTCGGAAGTTGAACCAGCGGCAGATCCGGTGGTCGTTGTTTTGCCGGTTCAACTTCGCGTGACCTACATTCCCAGCGGTCACAACCGGAGGCGGATGCCCTGTCCCGCAAGCCAAGTACCTCTGCGCCAAGGACCCCTTCCTCCACGGACAGTGCTGCGGCAGAAGCCTTGGCGCAGCACGGAGCCAGTGGACTTGCGGGCCCAGGTGCGAGGCGCAGCGCCAGGGCGCCTGGTCGCAGCAAAGGAGAGCGGAGGTGGGCCCCACGTCTCCTTGGACCTTGGAGGAGGACTTACTCAAGTTTCGGGGGCGATTATATGTGCCCACAGGACCACTCCGAGCCCTCGTCATGACCCAGTGCCACGACAACCCTGCAGCAGGGCATTTTGGGTTCTTCAAGACCCTCCACCTGGTGGCACGGACCTTTTGGTGGCCCAGTGCGGCATGATATACATGCCTACGTGACATCCTGCGTACCGTGCCGGCAAGCCAAGACCGCCACGGGGGCCCCTCCCAGGCCCCCCCAGCCCTTGCCGACCCCGCACAGACCCTGGGGGGCGATCTCTATGGACTTCCTGACAGACCTGCCGCCGTCCTCTGGGTTCACCACGGTGCTGGTGGTGGTGGACATGCTCACCAAGATGGCACACTTTATCCCATGCCGCGGACTGCCCACAGCCGCAAAACGGCCCGCTCTTTCTGCAGCACATCTTCCGCCTCCATGGTCTACCGGACAGGGTGGTTTCGGACCGAGGAGTTCAGTTCACAGCCCGCTTCTGGAAGAGCCTGATGGCGCGTTGGAGGTGCAGGTATGTCTGTCGTCATCGCACCATCCGGAGACCGGCGGGGTACAGAGAAGGTCATCGGTATACTGGAACAGTATCTCCGTTGCTTCATCAACCAGCAACAGGACAACTGGGCGACTACCTGTCTCTGGCGGAGTTTGCTTTTAACAACTCTCAGCACACCTCTACTCAGATGACCCGTTCTTTGCCAATGTGGGTACCATCCGCGGCTCTTCCCTCTGGCACCACGGACTCTCCTGTTCCCGAACGCAGACCTTCCTGACGGAATTGCATGCGGTCCAACAGTTGGTACGTCAGCAGCTGAATCGGGCAAAGGAGGACTACAACGGTCCGCCGACCGCTCCCGACGGCAACGCCCCGCTGGCAGTTGGAGACCGGTGTGGCTCTCCACCAAACACCTCCCGTCCGACCGCCCGGTAAAGTTGGACCACCGATTCATCGGCCCGTTCCCTGTCGAGGCAGTCATCAACCCGGTAGCCTACCGACTGACCCTGCCACGATCCATGCGGATCCACCCGTTTTCACGGTCCCTTCTGGTTCCTGAGGCCACACCGAGTCCCCTTGTGCCCAACAGCACCCGTCACTGTCGCCGAGGACGGATCGGAGGAATACGAAGTCCACAGCGTCGAGACTCGCTGGCTAAAGGGTCGTTTCCAATATTTGATCGCGTGGAAGGGATACGGGACTGATTTCTCCTGGGTAGATGCCTCCGGCGTTCATGCCCTGACCTGGTGCAGGCCTTCCATGAGCAGAACCCAGCCCGACCGCATCCCGATCGTCAGCCCGGGGAAGGGCCCTGCGGTGAGGATAGTGTTGTGACCCAGGTTCCTGGACCCAGACTCCTGGACTCGGATGATTCAGAAAATGAGGGAGAAGACCTGGCAAGCCCTGCTTCTCTTGAGCCCTCTCCTCCCTGGCACCCACTCAGAGGAGGGGCCGGCAAGCCTGATTCTCCCGGGCTTCTTCTGATTTGGCAACGCCCCAAGAACAGTTTTGGAGGATGCAAGGTTACGAAGGCTTGATCGTGTGCGCAGCAGCGGAAGAGTTGGGACAAAGCCAAGTCATAATTGTCATGCAGTGACATCTGCAGAGACTATAAATAGGAGGCGGGACTTCCTGGTTTTTTGTCTCGGACAAAACAATGAATTTGGCGCAAGCTAATTCATGGAGGGAAGAATATATTCGTGAGTAATTCTGGCCTTATCTATAATTTCCTCGTTATCTCCAGAAACTTGGCAGGCCCGTGGGTAGACGTGGCCAGGACATGTATCTATGTAAATAAAAGGAAAAAAAAAGGAAGGCCTCTGACGGACTCTTTGCTGGGAGTATTGGGGGAAGGGAAACAGAACATTCCTTGTGTGTCCAATCACACTTGGCCATCAGTGTCAGGGCCATCAGGACTTACCTCTGGAGCACCGGCTCCTCTGGCTCAGCTCCAGGAGCCAGAGGCAGGCCAGGTGGAGGAGATAACGAGGCCTCCATCCCCTGACTCTTCCCCCCCCAGGCCACACCTCCAGACCCGGCTGCTGGCAATCAGGCCTGGCTGGATCCCAGGTTTTGGAGATATGAGAGGTGGCTACAACAAAGGAAGGGGTGGGGCAGGCCTAGAGAGTGCTGAGTCACGGAGCCACACCCCACAGAGTATAAAAGCAGCCCTGGCTGCTCTTCTGCTCCGTGACGAGCAAAAATTGAACTGAACTATTTGACTCGTGGAGAAGTGAGCTGAACTCTTTGACTCATGGAGAATTGAGTTGAACATTCGGCCTGGATTACTGACTTCTTGGTTGCCCGGCAACCTCAAGATAAGGGAGACTTTGGGCAGGCAGCTGCAGATTCCCTGCTAAGACTGATAGCAGCCGTGAACTCAATTACTGGCTCGTTTAGCCAGCTCGTGTGGCTGAGGCCAGGAGGGGACAGAACATTAGGCCTTTTCAAGAATGGGCTTAAAGATACTGATTTACGTTCATATATATCTTGGGAAAGTTCAGAAATGCACCCTACAGACCCTACTGTAGAGAAGAGGTGTGTTCTGTTCTTCATGCTCCTGCTTTCTTCATGCTCCTGCTCCTCCTGAACTGAATGACTACAGACCAGTTGCTCTAACATCTGTAGTCATGAAAACCTTTGAAAGGCTAGTGCTTTCCTACCTGAAAACCATCACGAATCCGCTCTTAGACCCCTTGCAATTTGCATACTGAGCAAATAGATCAACAGATGATGCTGTTAATATGGCTCTGCACTACATCCTACAACATCTTGAGTCTCCAAAGACCTATGCAAGGGTCCTTTTTGTAGACTTTAGTTCAGCATTCAATACCATCATTCCAGACATTCTTCTAACTAAGCTAAACCAGCTACAGGTACCGGAACAGACTTGTAAGTGGATCACAAGCTTCCTAACAAACAGGAAGCAGCAGGTGAAGCTAAGCAAGATCACATCAAATACCTGTACAATTAGCACAGGGGCCCCCAAGGCTGTGTGCTCTCCCCACTTCTCTTCTCTCTGTATACCAATGACTGCATCTCCAATGATCCATTTGTTAAGCTACTGAAGTTCGCAGATGACACAACAGTGATTGGTCTCATTCGAGACAATGACGAATCCGCATATAGACGAGAGGTCGAACGACTAGCCTTGTGGTGCAACCAAAACAATCTGGAACTGAACACACTCAAAACCGTAGAAATGGTGGTAGACTTTAGGAAAAACCCTTCCATACTTCCACCTCTCACAATACTTGACAACACAGTATCAACAGTAGAAACCTTCAAATTTCTGGGTTCTATCATATCGCAAGATCTCAAATGGACAGCTAACATCAAAAACATCATTAAAAAAGGACAACAAAGAATGTTCTTTCTGCGCCAACTCAGTAAGCTCAAACTGCCCAAGGAGCTGCTGATCCAATTCTACAGAGGAATTATTGAGTCTGTCATTTGCACCTCTATAACTGTCTGGTTCGGTTCTGCAACCCAACAAGAAAAACACAGACTTCAGAGGATAATTAGAACTGCAGAAAAAATAATTGCTACCAACTTGCCTTCCATTGAGGACCTGTATACTGCACGAATCAAGAAGAGGGCCGTGAAAATATTTGCAGATCCCTCGCATCCTGGACAACTCCTACCCTCAAAACGACACTATAGAGCACTGCACACCAGAACAACTAGACACAAGAACAGTTTTTTCCCGAAGGCCATCACTCTGCTAAACAAATAATTCCCTCAACACTGTCAGACTATTTACTGAATCTGCACTACTATTAATTGTTTCATAGTTCCCATCACCAATCTCTTTCCACTTATGACTGTATGACTATAACTTGTTGCTGACAATCCTTATGATTTATATTGATATATTGATCATCAATTGTGTTGTAAATGTTGTACCTTGATGAACGTATCTTTTCTTTTATGTACACTGAGAGCATATGCACCAAGACAAATTCCTTGTGTGTCCAATCACACTTGGCCAATAAAATTCTATTCTATTCTATTCTATTCTATTCTATTCTATTCTATTCTATTCTATTCTATTCTATTCTATTCTATTCTATTCTTTAACCATCAGTGGTCCGTATGGACACTCATATTGTCTAGAGACTTGAATGGTACAATATTTTCCTCTTCTCATTAAGGATTAGAGAAATATCATGATTTTGCTCTTAATTATAGTAGAGGGAGAGAAAAAAAGTCCTTTCCTGCTCTCTTGAAAAGGGAACTAAATCTTCAGCTTGGAAAAACACCTGAACCTATTCCAAAACTCTATAAGCTTCTCTATTAGTTCAAATCTTAATATACTTACAAGTGCCACTGTGCTCAATGTAGTTTCTCCCTAAATCACAGGATTGCAACCTACATGTTATTTTTGTGATAGAGAATTAAATCTGCCAACAGTCCTTTCCTCCAGGTGGCCACTCCATATTATGATCCAAAACTGAATAAAAGTTATGTTTAAAATTCAGATATGTGTATTACCTGAATGCTCCAGAGCTTCCAGTTGACTTCATACTGTCCAACCTTTTGAGCTTGGCCAGTTTATGACTCCACCTCTCTAGTTCATCAATCCGGTTCTCCAGGTTGTCAGTCAGTTTGCAGAGCTCCTTCACAGCCCCAACATTTTCCATAAAAATCCGCTCCTGCAATGAGCAAAATCAAAGTTTGATCTGATGGGCTCAAATCTTTACCTTGTGATTTGGTCTTTTATTTTCAAAGAGCGAGGATGTTTTTATAAGGACCAAGAAGAATATTATTAATATTATATTTTTTTTTAAAAAGAAACCTAACATGTCAGGCGAAGTGACTTAACAGATACTGTCCTCAATGTGGACCGTTTGCAAAAATCTTTTCACTATGCAAAACTTGTAGAGAAAAATGTGGATACAGAGACTTTGTGATGAGGCAACTTAAGTCTATCCTTGAAGAAAGGATCTCAATCTCAGATTCTTTCCTCCACTCCTTCTTTGATTTCTGAGTTTCTCATATTCACATGTTTCAAAGATAAAACTCTGGGTAGGTATTTTTCATATGTCTACAGTACCATTAATTCACTGCTCACTACCATTCTTCTCTCTTCTGGAGAAAGATTGCTTTCTGACAGTACTTAACAGTCTTATGTACAGTTTAATGAATCTACATTCCACTCCAAATGATATTTAAAGCAGCTAATGCTAATATAATTATTATAATTATAATTATTAGAGCACATGCCAGCTCTGAGATTGATTCAATTGTTGCTAATATTAAGGTAAGGAATTTGCCACTGATCAAACCTGATATCTCCAAGAATGAATGCAATGACAACTGCAATTTACCCATGTAAATGCACTTTTGACCATCATCAAAAATTATATATCTTGCTTTAAGACTGAAGGAAAGAGACAGCAAAAAATGGATAGCTATCTTCAAGATTGAAGATAGGAGTACAATCAAAATGTATTTTCCAGATAACCACAATTCTATAGTGTGGTTTATAAAACCATTTTATGTATGTTTACTACAATAGCATTTTATGTACATTTATTGAAATGTAGGGGTGGCCTCTTTCTGGTCCATATCAATCTTCTATTTGTTAATTCACAAATCTATTCCATCTCTGCATTAGTATCTCAATTTAAAAAAAATATCATGAAAATATATTTTACTATATTTTCACAAAATAAACCCTTTATAATATACTATATGTGAAAATATTTGTTATTATTATTTAAATATATTGGCCACCCCCTTACCACAGGGCTACTCTGGGTGGCTTAGATTTGTTAAAATATGTATACAATTTATTTTAATAGAATAAACATTCAATAGGTAAGGATACCTATGACTTATTTTACTGTATAATCTGCCCTACATCTAGGTTAGGGGAAGACATTCACTCGCATATCATGTGAAAAAGTAGTTGGCATACTTTTTCACTAGACTGAATTCTTCTTGGTCCTTATAAAAAATAAGCGGTTTTACTTGAAGTCAAGCTAAATGTAGGAGACAGAGGAAAAACGAAGAGCTGTCCTTTCTTTTCTTCTGAAGGCTTTTTGAGAAACAATGACCGACCATCCATCTTATTATTCCCCACCAAATCACCTGCAAGGATTTGAACCAGTTTTTTCTTGTCAGCAGCCTTCCTATTTTTGTTTTCTCCCTTCACGTCAATTCAAGCCAGCAAATGTAGTTGTTGGCACTTCCTAAACCAAGCACTGGTAAACAAAATATTTAAGATGCAACTTTTAAAAA
The DNA here is from genome assembly GCF_028640845.1 of Ahaetulla prasina. NCBI lineage: Eukaryota > Metazoa > Chordata > Lepidosauria > Squamata > Colubridae > Ahaetulla > Ahaetulla prasina. The sequence continues at coordinate 257,092,024 of NC_080539.1, read as the reverse complement.
ATGGGGAAAAAGATATATTTTCCAGATTTTGTATGGATTTAATTTTCTTCAGAATCCGTTGCTAGTTTATTTCCAAGAGTTTCACTCACCTTATTTACCACAAGGAAATTCTCAATACTTTTCCCACTGGTAAAGACTATTTCCCCAGAATCTTTTACTGCTTCTGGAAGAATTTCCTTCACCTCTTGAGCAATAACACCTGCCCAGGAAAAAAACAACAACATAAAACGTAACAGCTTTGAGCGCAATAACTGTCATTATAGAAGATATTTATGCCAAAAAGTTACAATTAAAGATATAATTCAAACAGATGTATTATTTTATAAACATTAGCAGCAATTGCAGTAAAGTAGTTATTTTAAATTTTTCACTTTGGAAACAGCTAAAAGATTCAGTGTAAGCATAGTCCCTAGGAAAACTCATCATAACAGAAATATAATATTAGTGTGCCAGAATGATTTTGGCATCAGGAACTTTTGCATGAAGCACACTTTCATCACACCTTTACACGCCACCTAAGAGATGAGTTTATGCAATAGCTTAGATTGCTACTGGTTAAAGTCAGTGGCCTGACGAATACACCTTCATTATGAAAAGTGCTACAGAAAGTATCTGAACCGGTGACAGATCCTGGCTGGCCTTGTCTGGTATTGGGAGCTAAATTGGATGGGGTCTGGGGAGAATGGGATTCCTTCAAAAATACCGTATGCTTGACTGGGAAGTAAAAAACACATCCCACATATGTAGGGATATATCTTTAAAGTCATCAGTTAAGCGTTCCTTGAAGTAATTGAGTTTTACCCATAAAGTACCGTATATACTCGAGTATAAGCCGAGTTTTTCAGCACGTTTTTTGTGCTGAAAAACGTCCCCTCGGCTTATACTCGAGTATATACGGCTTATACTCGAGTTTTTTTTTTCCTTCTTTTTTTCACATTATACCGGATGGCGCAAACTTGGCGGGCTTTTGCATTAGCGCGGGGAAGCCCTGCCGGTGCAGTGAGAGGGCGGGGCGGGGGAGCCGCCAGCCTTCTCGGCTGAGGGAGGGAGGGTTTCCCCGACCGGTAGCTGCCTCATTTCCCACCCTCGGCTTATACTCGAGTCCCCAGTTTACCCCAGTTTTTTGGGGTAAAATTGGGGACCTCGGCTTATACTCGGATCGGCTTATATTCGAGTATATACGGTATTTGGATTCATGTGCCCCATAGTGGGAGAGAATGACGGGAAGGAGGAAATAAATGGAACAAATATTAATTCACCATTGTGTGATCATACACCCTATCTTGCAACACCTGCCCATAAGGTATTCCAACATCTATGTTCCAATAAAGGCACAAAAATGTGGTCTGCATTTTAATAATTTGCTATGAAAAACAACAGTATAAGTATAGCAATTACAGTATATCTGATATTTAAATTAAGTAAAGAAAGAGAATTAGGCCTGGGTTTTCACATCATGATGCATGATGCTTGGTAAATGTTTTTCCCGTATCTTGCATAGTGTTAAATACCTAGGTATTATACAAAAACATATTCTCTAAGTATAGAAACAATCTTCAGATAAAATGTCACATATAACTATAACATCACTGCAAACCAATAAGCAAGTATCATCAAAAAGAAGCCAAGAATATGAGGGTCCATGGAACAACTGTAATCAATAGTTTTAGACGTACTTGCTACAGTAATGTAAATTAAGCCTGAGGTCAGAAAAATTACCTGTACCTGTCTCAGTTGTATTCTCCAAGCCAGCAGTGGCAGCAAACTCTGGCTTGTAATTATAGTGCACCAGCCGCATACGGGAGATTCTCTTCAGTTGCTCTGTGGTGTCTACCTAAAATTATAAAAAAAAGAAATCCATAAAAGTACTCTGCGGTCCTCAATACTCAGGCACCATATAGTTACATCTAACCATATTTGTCAGAAATCGAAAAGCTGTAGTGGCAGTTTGAATATACGGTTAATAATCACATGGTGATTTCAGCTCAGTATTTAGGTGTTCTTTGTATTATTGATTTGAACAGTGGGAGCAGCAGAATTTAGCCTTTTGAGTAAAGGACAGCACTTCAATTTTCTAAAAACCAAGGAGACTTAGCATTATTTTCTGCCACCCGAAGCAAAGCCTGTTCAGTTTTATAACTGGCTATAATGCTTAGTATTTGTGCTGACCTTTACAGAATAAAGTACTGTATATTCTATAAAAACCAACAAGAATGTAAGTTATTTAAATACATTTAGAATATCAAAGTGAAAATACACAAACACACACACACACACACACAGGTAGGTATCTAAACTATTAGTCTAAGTCTAGAACTGAAACTCTAAGTTAGACTAAATACCTAAGCTTCCAAATCCAAATGTATTTATCTAGCGTTCAGGAATTAATATAAAGTATTTTTATATTATATTATATTATATTTTTTAAGTAAAAAAAAAGCAAACAAACTGGGAATTTGAAAGTCACGCCAAATTACAACCTGAGATTCATGGGAATCTAGGAACTCTTAGAAAGAGTGCAGAGAAGAACAACAGATGATTAGGGGACTGGAGGCTAAAACATATGAAGAACGGTTGCAGGAACTGGGTATATCTTAATGAAAAGAAGGATTAAGGGTAACATGATAGTAGTGTTCTGATATCTCAGGGGTTGCCACAAAGAAGAGAGAGTCAAACTTTTTTACAATTTTACAAAGCACCTGAGCATAGAACAAGAAGCAATGGGTGGAAACTAATCAAGGAGAGAAGGAACTTAGAACTAAGGAGAAATTTCCTGACAGTTAGAACAATTAATCAGTGGAACAACTTGCCTGCAGAAGTTGTGAATGCTCCAACACTGGAAATTTTTAAGAAGAGATTGGATAACTATTTGTCTGGAGTGTTTCCTGCCTAAGCAGGGGGTTGGACTAGAAGACCTCCAAGATCCCTTCCAACTCTGTTATTCTATTCTATTTTATTTTTAGGGTCAGTTTGCCTCCAGAGCAAGTCACAAAGGTCACAGTGGGGCAGCTGCACTTCAGTGAGACCACAGCCAATAACATGAGGAAGAAGGGGAAGCCTAATCCTGATCAAAGGTAAGCTTCCACTTGATGATTTTTATTTAAGATTTCCACTTAAGGTCCTTTCCAACTCTGTTATTCTATTCTATTAAAACCAAAAGTTTGCAATTGCATTTTAGAAAGATAAGTTGATATATAGTTAAGGGCATAGCAAGTCCCATGTACAATAATGGAATCTTAACTAGAACTATAGTTACATAAAGAGCCGCAGTGGTACGGTGGTTAGAATGCAGTACTGCAGGCTACTTTTGCTGACTGCCAGCTGCCTGCAACTTGGCAGTTCGAATCTCATCAGGCTCAAGGTTGACTCAGCCTTCCATCCTTCTGAGGTGGCTAAAATGAGGACCCAGATTGTTGGGGGCAATATAATGACTCTGTAAACCACTCAGAGAAGGCTGTAAAGCACAGCAATATATAAGTCTAAGTGCTATTGCTATATCCTGATGAGGGACGGCATAAGAAAAAACAACAATGAAATACACCGTGAGACAGAACTCAGGAAGTACCAAACAGATTAACTGCCTTGGTATGTTTGCCGCCTGAACGTTGTTGAAATTAGCTTATTCCAAGTGTTAGGCAAAGATTGGCCTATTTCTATAGTGTTTGTTTTTTAGCTTGCAATGAGGAGTACTTGCTCAGTGTGGATTTTCAAAGCAGATTCAGTACTGAATATAATTTCTGGAGTGAACACTTACCTCTTTGATATCATCTTTTACTCGGATGTCTGATGGATGCATAAGGGATCCCATAACTTTTACATTGCCATGGACAACCAAGGCTTCATCAGGTCGGTCTGTGTTGATGCCAACTCGGCCATGGTGAAAGACAGTGTCAGGGAGCTGAGAGCGTTGCCAAAGTACATCACTGTCACTCTCAAATTGACCTGGGTTAGAAGCCTACAAAAAAGACATCCAGAGAAGAGTTGGGGATTAACTATCAACAGTTGCAAATGACTGAGAAAAACAGAGAAGAAAAGTCCAGTGGTTTTACAGCAGGAAAAGGTATAGGATAAAGTAAAGCTCTCCTCCTAAAGAAATGGAAAAATATCCATTTGCACAATAGCCCATTCACTGATAGGGAGGTTAAACAAGAAAGAAATGGGAGCCAGCAGCCTTCCACAAGATACTTATTGGTCCAAAGGCTTTGCAAGTATATTACATGATATACTTGATGCATCAATTGTGATAGAAGGCAGCCACACTGTTGTGTCTTGCCCGCCCTCAGAGCAGCCGGGGCCTTCTTACCTGCTCTCGAACACTGAGGAATGTATGCCTCCCGGCCCAAGTCCTGGCTCCATGCCCACACAAACTGCAGAAGAAGGAGCATCTCCCGGCCCCAGCCCTGACTCCATGCCCAGGCAAACAGAGCAGCTAGACCCCTCCCCCTCCTCCACAGCATGTGAGCCTGAGGAGGGTTTATTCCCAACAGCTGCTGATTGGTGTGACCCTCGCATCAGAAGGCTGGATAGGCGGAGGCAACAGAAGGAAGGGAGGGGCAGGCCTTAATGAGTGCTGAGTCATGGAGCCACACCCCATGGCCTATATAAAGGATCTGCTTTCTGGCAGTCTCTGAGTCAGGCAAAAGTCGAACTTATCTTGCTGAAGTCACTTACTGGTCTCCTGCCTGCTCTGAGGACTTTGCTAGGACTTTGGGCAGAGCTGCAGAGGCAAGCCTGATTCGGATTTCCCTGACCCAGCCGTCAGCGGAGGAGTGGGACACGACACACACTTTATGTGCACTCATGTGTTAAGGTGAAATATAGGTTATACAATGTCATATAGAATCTTATGGAAATTTCTCAATTTGCAGCACTTACGATTATCAGCATGGATAAGAACACATCATTCTTTGCCCACATTAGGAGACAGAGATATAGTCTCAGTCAAAACCTACTTTATATCATAGTTGTTCCTTTAGCCTAACAGTAGACTGCTTATAACCAGGGAGGGCTATCTGATCTAGTTTGCCAACTCAGCACAAGGAGCTTGAGTCAGTGTGTGTTTACAGAATCAGCCAGATAAACCTTCTTTCTTAGCTCATAACAGAAAGGTTATATTGCAAATAGGCTTTTCTTACACTCAGTGGGAACAAAGTGTTCCATAAAGAAAAAAAGCATCCCCAGCTCAAAATAAATTCTTGCAGGATTGTGAAGGAAGAATCTGTAAGAGATTTAGGTGAACAAGAGTGATGAATTCCTCTAAGCAATTTGGAAAAATGGGATAAAAAGGAAGAAACCATGTTTAAAACCAAAGGTTGCCCAGGACTTAAACCTGCTTTGCCCTAGAGAGATCTGGATGCTCCAGGCCACACTCCCAGGTGTGTGGGAGCAGATTGTGGCTTTTCAATGGCAGGAAAAGTTCTTCAGCATATATATCAGTCCAGCAGTTTACACAGGAACATTTTCTTTCTCATTTCTTTTGCTCATCTTTGCTATTTCTTTTATATATATTCTTCAGATATGTACCTTTCCATAAAAATAAAAAAAGATTCCAAAGTTGGTCCTTAAATCCATACTACTGCCAATCCAACTTTCTTCCCTCAAGTGCTCCCTTCAAAATTCTTGATATTATTGTCACGCATATTAACTGAGAGAGTAATTGAAATACTAGTCAGAGTTTACTAAAAGAGCAATAGGGTAAGCAAAGCAACAGAAAATAAAGATTCTATCCAGCTGATTCTAGTATTGTAGTTTTATTCTACATAACCATGGCAATTAGTCTTCTAGGGTACATGGCTTAAATGCTGCGTTTTCATAGACTTGAATATCAAATAGGGATTCCTGGGATGTTTCAATGGATTTCAAATAGTAAACACATCAGTGTTTCAAGAGATTTCAACTTTTTTATTGATGAGTAATATACTTTGTCCTACATATGTAGACTTAGTATGCAACAGTTGCTGAATAATTTATTGCCCTTATAAACTGAGTCTACACATTAATAATGAAGCATTTCTATATAATTACTGATCAAAATAAAAACCTATAGTATTTTAAATTATAGGTTTTAAACTATAGTTTTAAAACTATATTTTAAACTGAACCAATAACAAAAATAACTTAAAATAAACCATACAAATTAAAAGCATTGCAACTGAAATAAAATGGAACAAAGCACTGAGGAATAGTTTTAAATGTTTAAAATAATTTACAAAGGCCATGTTTTTACTTTTTCAGGGAAAAACTGGGAGAACACTGTTTCAATCTTCTAAGTTTACAAGTATTGGATCTCCAACAGAAAAAGAAGCTTCTTCATTTCTTATACTATTACAATCCAAATGTCCTGTTACTTTAATAAGATCTGGCTCGCAGGATGTCTACCATATTTTTCAGAGTATAAGACACACTTTTTTCTCCCCTAAAAGACGGTGGAAATGTTGGCCTGTCTTATACACCAAATACAGCCATTTTTGGCCTTCTGAAGCCCCGCCCTGCTTGTCCCATTTTTGTGAAAAATGGGCCCGTTTTTCACAAAAACAGGGCCTGCAGAGGGTTTTGGAGGCCTGCAGAGTGCTCCGGGGGGCTAGCGAGGGCAAAAACTTTTTTTTTCTTACTTACCTCTTTGAAATCTTGGTGTGTCTTATACACCATCTTATAGTCCAAAAAATACGGTACATTTAAACGGATTTCCCCCCCCCAGAAGGTATCTGTGCCACAAAGTCACTTGGTGACCTTTGGCAAGCTCCATTTTTTCATTCTTCTGGGCAGAAGTAATTTACTTTGGCATCTGCTTCAGAGTGTCATACATAAAGACTCAGAATGGTGCTTGAATGGCTCAGCTTTGAAGGGGAGAAATGACAGATGGGTCTGGGGATGGGCACCATTTAGGCTTTACTTCAGGCAGTAAAGTATCTTTATTGACAATGTTAACATATATAATTGCTCACATCTCTCTCACATATACTAGCATTTGCTGACTATCCTATGGTGTTTATATTCTAATCTCTCTTAAGCAAGGTGGTGCCTTTATATTACATTATAAAGATATTTTAAAAATCAATAAGGAACACATCTCTTGAATCCTATTTTTAATATCAAGATTTATGTATTATAAACATGAGACTAGTGTATTTTCACATGGACTAGATCTAATTATAAGATAAAGTTCAGCTAGTTCTATATTAATATTATACAATTTTTTAAATCTTCAATTTTAGTTCCTTTTAATTATTACATACATTTTTGTGATTTTACTGTTACATTGTTGTTGCCTTTTGCTTATATTTTATTTGCCATACATCAAAAAAAAAATCAAGCTAAAAAAAAACAAACCCTAACACGGAACTGTAAATTAGTGATATTATCTAACTTCTATTACCATACAATTACTAAAAATACACCATGCAGCAAATCCATCTCATTCAGGGGAAGTGACATGGTACAATTGTGTATACAATTGTGTATACATTGCACAATCTTACTGGTATGGAAATATGTGCAATTCACAGGTGCTTCTAAGGTATAACCAAACCACGTATTTGTGCTAATGCAGACAGATCCTTACCCTAATTGGTCAAATTGGATGCAGCTAAGCATCGTGGGTATACTTCTGTTTCCATCTGCTTTACCCACTAATCTACAACAAAGGTCCCCCACCCCCACCACCCCGGAGACTGCGTAAGTCAGCATGTTACTTACTTGTCTGCAGACTCCGGGGTCCCCGTCTGCCCTCTGTTTGTGTTTTACCCCCGAACCGGCCCTTTGCTAGAGGAAATGGACACAGCACTTAAAAAGGCAGCAGGGCGGAGACAGCCAACTACAAAGTCACAGCTTAGTGTCCTCCTTATTTGCTTACTAACTTTGGCAGTGAAAGAGCCACAGCTGACTTCTTCACTTGCCTTTCCCCAAGGTTATTCCATCTAAAGCGAAGAAACATTCCACTTGTTTATTCAGATTGCTAAGAAATTTGATTTAGTTAACCTTATTTGGGGACATCAGTTTCACAAATATTCCAAAGTCAAAAGGGCAGATATATCCCCACTTGAATAAAGTATGCCCCTAGATGATATCAGTCATAATACTTCTACAAGTTTCCCTCATCTGTATTTAACATTTACTTTTGGGGAACTTTAAGGCATATGTCTGCAGAAGTGCAATCTCTGGGGCAGGTTTAACTTCAACAAAACTGATGAACATCTGATCCATAAGACTTGCCTTGTGGCTTGTATCACAGAAACAGGGAAATTTGATATTTGGTGGCATTGGTTATCACAAACACAATTACATGGTTAACATGGACACCACTTGTAAAATTTATTATTCAATATTCTTAGGTACCCTCCAAGAATAAACCTGCTTTCCTTGCATGTAATATCTACTTCGAACCTATAAGCCTCAAAAGCATTGGAATTCATTTAGTATAAGCATTTACCAAAGGCCTTCTTTGTGTAGAAGAGAGAGTCAGAGTTCCAAAAGCTAAACAAGATTAGGGTAGAGGGTATTGTGAATGAGAAAAAAAAAGCAAGGAACACTCTGGAACAAGGGGCAGGCTTGTATTGGGTTTAAGAACATGAAGGAGCTCCTGTCAAGTAAAATATAAAGCTCTAAATGTTCACAATCATGGAAGGATATGTTGCAAGGGAAGGGAATAGACTTACTCTAACAATGATGCGCTCGGAGATATGAGCAGCCAGAGTGTAGTTCTGGTTCTGAGAGTGAGCTTGCAAAGCCACAACCAACATGAAGTATCTGAAACAAGACAGGACCAGTTAAGCATAGGCTTTTCCCAATTTCCCAGATGGAAACATAGTACATGTGAAATATGAGATTTTCTAAAAACATAGTGAACACTTTATCAAAATATTCCAATCTTCAATACAAGGTAATTTTCAAATTTATTCCATTCCTTAATAAAATAAAGAAAACATTGTCAGACATTTGAACAACTCTACGTAGCACTAAATTGCATTCACAATATACTGACACCAATTAATTCAGTGATTGACAATGGCTCTGAAAACCAGCCAGGTATGGTGGCAGACTATCCTGTAGAACCACAAAATACATTTAAAATATAAGTGCAAAACTCCAGCAGTTCATTTAAAATTATCCATATTAGACAGCTTTGCAGAGCTCATCAATCTATGTCCTTTTTCCTGAATAGATATCAGAGATAAACCTAGCCCAGCACAAGTGAAAATCACTCTTTTTCACACAGGAAATGAACAAGCACATCAATCAGTCATATCAAAATATTAGAAAATTCAAAGATGATTTTTTTCTAAGCCTATCTGCTTTTCAAGATATTATTTTATGTTACAATTTTAGAAAAGTAAATCTGAATTATTAAATTCCAATCACACATTTCACAATTCAGTTTTGTTCCTTTGTCTTAAAAGAGAGAACAATCTGAGATCTGTGGCTGAGAAACAAGAGGGCAATACAGATATTCTGCTTGTGTAGCATTGACAGTGAAAATAAAGCTCCCTGTATGGATCTGGCAAGTCCTTCTCACAGAAAAGCGTAGCATTATTTCAAATGATCAGCTATAAACAGTTTGGGTATTCTAGCAGCGTGAACAGCATGTATTTTCTAAGGCAACATCCAAGTAATTGTTTTGCCATGTTCCTCTCCTCTCTTATCCCACAGCTGGCAGGAAATTATGCCACTCTGAATCTGAATCTCCTAAAACATAATATTTTTACCATACACGTGGATCAAATCCGTGTTGCATTTTTTGCCCAACAGTTTTAGTGCAAAATAGTCTAAGGGCAATGACTGGTGGTTCCCTTCGCTGAAATTTCAGCCTCTTCCATGTGGCACTCACAAAGCTCTGCTTTCTCTACGCACTATCTTCTTTTTTCATTCCCCAATGCATTAACAATTGAACATTTTTAATATTATTGTTTCTTAAAATTTTGGATCAACAGATGGCCTATTCAACTTACGGACCCTTAGGTGGCAGCAAAAAGTTGGGCACATACATTATTTTGTAACACTTGGCTGCCATCCAATGCTAGCCTGGATTTCTGCCACTGAGATGCAGCCATGGAATACTTTATTTATTTATTTATTTATTTATATTTATTTATTTGTCGTAACAATATATACAAGCATTGCATAAAGGATTATATAATATATAAACAATATATGAGGAGAAACAAGGTACTATAAACATATATATATACCGTATATACTCGAATATAAGCCGATCCGAGTATAAGCCGAGGTCCCCAATTTTACCCCAAAAAACTGGGGTAAACTGGGGACTCGAGTATAAGCCGAGGGAGGGAAATGAGGCAGCTACCGGTCAGGGAAAGCCTCCCTCCCTCAGCCGAGAAGGCTGGCGGCTCCCCCGCCCCGCCCTCTCACTGCACCGGCAGGGCTTCCCCGCACTAATGCAAAAGCCCGCCAAGTTTGCACCATCCGGTATAATGTGAAAAAAAGAAAAAGAAAAAACTCGAGTATAAGCCGTATATACTCGAGTATAAGCCGAGGGGACGTTTTTCAGCACAAAAAACGTGCTGAAAAACTCGGCTTATATTCGAGTATATACGGTATATATATATATATACGGTATATATATATATACGTCCTACTGAAGAACCCGACTCTAAGAAAGGCTTAGCTATGGGAAATCAGTATGGGATCTGTAAACTATAAATTTCTAAATTTCATGATAGTGAATATAAAGAAAGGAAGGAAGTAGCCAGAGCTTCCCTGGAAGCAGCAGCATGGGAAAGCCATTGCCTACAAAGAGATTACTGCGCAGAATTGCAAGAGACAAGCCCTTTCAATTACACTTCCAATTACAGGCACAGGCTGGTCAATTTCAGGGCTTTGCACTGAATTTATTTATTTATTTTTATTTTTTATAATTACATTTCTATACCGCACCATCTCCCGAAGGACTCAGGGCGGTGTACAGCCAATATTAAAATACACATACCACTATAATATAAATATAATAAATAAACACTATTTAAAAACAATTAAATGACCAACCAACTAATTTAAAAAAGAAAAGTGGCTGCAGAAGAAAGAGTTCTGAACTTGCAAACACAAGAGGATTAAAGGCAAGTAAGTCAGGGCCAGACTGAAGAGATGGTCTCAAAGGAAACCAGCAGAATCAACTGGAACCACAAGATTGTTGGCAAAAGTGTGTCAAATTGGGCTGCCTCCCCAATAAACTTCACCACTTCCTACTTTGCCTGGATATAGCTTTTTGAGATGGCACCTTAGGAAAACTCTTCCAGGATGTACCACCCTAGGCCATCTTCAGGTGACTCAGCTGTAAGAAAATATTGAGATACAGGTGGTGACATGTAGACAGGCACTTGGGGAATAAATAGTGAGTTATCCTTATTTATGGCCATTTACAAATTTGTGAGGCAGGTTGGGCACAAGAGAATGACTCAGTTATTATGTGATTCTTTAGCTGAAACTGGATCTTGAATTTGGATGTCCCTTGATGGAATCCTTAACCACCACAGTTATTTTAGTTTAATAGAATAAACCACATTAGTTTCTATTATAGAGATTTCATTACTATCTTGAAAACCAGTGGTGAACTCTTCCCCGGTTTGCTACTGGTTTGCTGCCTGCACATGCGCGGTGTGTGCCAAGCATACAGTGCATGCCAAACGCACGCTGTGTGCACATGCATGCGTAGAGCACACCAAATGCACACTGTGTGCGCACATGCGCACTGCGCACCAAATGTACACTGCATGTGTATGCACAGTATGCCCCAAACACATGCTGCGTGCAGAAAAAGGAGGCTTGGGAAGGTAAGTAGAACAGCGAGAAGAACAGCTGTGCTGTGCGATTTAGATTCCTGCTTTCCTGCTGGATCCTGCTGATTTCCTGCTTTATAGCGATTTTAAATCACACGGCATAGCTGATCATCGGAAATACCAGTTTGGGCCAACCAGTAGCTTTTATTACTACCGGTTCACTCAAGCAGGTGCGAGCCGATAGGATTTCACCATCCTGAGAACCTTTATGTTGAAAAATAGCAGTGGAAATCTTAAATAAAAGTCATCAAGTAGAAGCTTACCTCTGATCAGGATTAGGCTTCCCCTTCTTCCTCATGTTATTGGCTGTGGTCTCACTGAAGTGCAGCCGCCCCACTGTGACCTTTGTGACTTGCTCTGGAGGCAAATTGACCCTAAAAATAAAATAGAATAGAATAACAGAGTTGGAAGGGATCTTGGAGGTCTTCAAGTCCAACCCCCTGCTTAGGCAGCAAACTGTACACCACTCCAGACAAATGGTTATCTAATCTCTTCTTAAAAACTTCCAGTGTTGAAGCATTTATAACTTCTGGAGGCAAGTTGTTCCACTGATTAATTGTTCTAACTGTCTGGAATTTTCTCCTTAGTTCTTAGTTGCTTCTCTCCTTTATTAGTTTCCACCCATTGCTTCTTGTCCTAGCCTCAGATGCTTTGGAGAATAGCTTGACTCCGTCTTCTTTGTGGCAACCCCTGATATATTGGAACACTGTCATCATGTCTCCCCTAGTCCTTCTTTTCATTACACTAATCATCTTTGTTGCTCTTCTCTGTACTTTTTCTAGTGTCTCAATATTTTTTTTACATGGTGGCAACCAAAACTGGATGCACTATTCCAAGTGTGGCCTTACCAAGGCATTATAAAGTGGTATTAGCACTTCACGTGATCTTGAGGAGAGAACATTAGAATAATGGAGGATCTACATCTGTCAATGAATCAGATGGAGCAGGACAAGGACATTTTATAAAAATCACGGATCAGGAAGTAGAGGGAACCAAAGTTTAAAAAGAAAATAAAAGAAAGAACTTCTAGAAGTAAATACATAGCTTGACCCCAGTGCCTGACTTCTCCCTGAAGCCCTGAGTAGTACTCACATGACAGGATTAAAAGGTCTTTTGCTGCGGTCTGACTGCGACTGTTCTATGTTGATTGACTGGTTTAATGCTTCCAACTGGAGGAAAAAAAAAGGAAGATCCAGATCGATTTTAAAGACAATTATGAATACATTGTTTTCCTTTATGCATATTCAAGTATATTCAATCTTAAAGAAGTGTATTTGAGACTGGCAATTATCCTTCCTATAGGAGAGGAAGGATATAAGAAACATTTGAGCATATAAATTCACACAGACACGCATATATGTACTTCCTAGATATAAATTTTATGTGCATAGTTACCCTGTGGTAAGATGGGCAGCCAATAAATTTAATAAAAAATAAATTAAAAAAATAAATACGTCATTTAGATAACAACTCCTACAACAAATATAATCACAGGGAAATTACTAAAGAATGTGTTGTCTAAGTTGGACCATCTGTCACTATTTATAAGATAAGCATATAGTTAGCAAACTAAAATTAAAAAATAGGTCAGCAAGGACTGCACAAATGTTAATACTCTAAATTCTAATAATTAACTTCACAGAGTGGGAGCAAAATATAATACAAATACAACAGCTTAAGACCTTAATGTAATTCTTTATTGTATATTAGAAACAAGATTTGATAAAGGGCATCCCTACAAAAGATCTGGATACAAAAACATATTCCATACTCCCCTTTGAATGTCTATAAATTGATATATAGATGGTGTCTAATACTACACAGAATGAATTTTATACCGTAAGTACAACAAAAATGCTAGAGCTGTAATTCTTATATGCTTTCTATTTTATTTTTAAAATTGTATTCTAAATTCATAAAGGCAATGTCTGTATAGTAATGGAATTTTTTTAAAAAGGCAACACCGGTTAACTAAAAAAAAAATCCAGATTTTTAACAGTTGCAAATATTCTGCTAATCTGATTACCTGTTTACTAGAGTCACATACCTCTTGGTTTTGTAAAGGCTACTCAAAAAAAGAGGTGGTTGGGTCCATGATGTTTTCATTCATTCATTCATTCATTCATTCATTCATTCATTCATTCATTCAATTTGTATAGCCACCCATCATATTTGTGACTATGAACACCCAAGCAAAACTATTAATAAATAATACAAAGCTCTTTAAAACCCAATTAAAACTCAATTAAAACAAAAATTTAAAACCAGAAAACATAATAAGCAGGCAAGACAATATGCAAACACGCATGTAAGTTTAATAAATAAATAAAATAAAGCGCAAAGACATGTGTCAATCAATACAACCATTCAACAGGCTCCAAAGCCATAATATTAATATTGTCACATATAAATATGTAACTTTGTATCATTTTCCTCAGTAAATAAATGTGTTTAATTGGGTCGTTCTTATTAATTTTTAGGATTTAAAAGGTTCACAATCTTTTAAGCACCAATGTATGCACTGGGTATCTTTTCTGTTTTAATGGTTATCTAACTGTGGTAATTTTAATGAGAATTTATTTTATGAATATGTATTAATTTTAATTAAAAGCAAATGCTTTGTCAACCACTTTGACCTAGAACTTAGCTAGTCAAATATACCACACAAATGAACTCAGATATGCATTTGTAATTCCGTATTTTGGATTGTTCTACCTATTTTTACTTAAAATTCCATGAAACTGTAAACAAGCCCCTAAAAACAAATTTGTATACCACCCCCCCCCAAAAAAAATCTTATTTTTAATAGGGAACATATTTACACATTTCCTAAAGTTTTCCCATCAGATTGCCACCTATCCTTTTAAATGATGCAGTTCACTATTCTTAGACTTGCCTTCACCCCATGCAGTTTCAGATAGAAGCATTCAAGTGGCTTCAGACCCTCAGGAGTCTTGACATATTTGGGGTCTCCAATCATACCAATGTACACGGTGACTTGGAAGTGGTTCTTTTTCTGGCACACGAAAGCATCGTCTCCCACAGAGAAATTGAAGCCCTTATCTGCATCTACTCGGTATGTGGGCATAGGTCTGTAAGCAAAGGAGAAATAGACAAGAGAACATATGTTGGACAAAAGAACAAATGGAAGCACCAATAAGACACGGCTATATCCAAAATTTGTTTATGGGCAGTCTTGTTTCCACCATCACGTATGGCTGAAACCAGAGATTTTCAAACCTTTTCAAGCAGCACAATATGTTACTTTAAAAAAAAATCCCCCAAAGTCCTGATTAAAAGTCAAAGATGTAGTGAAAGGAAATTGGCTGCACTCAAGTCAAACAACTTCTTCAATTCTGCTGGAGGTGAACATGTGAGAAAGCTTCAGAAAGATGCAGAAAGAAAGGTTTAAACCAAAAGCTTCATCAGAAAGGAAAACAAGAAGGAAAATGGAAAACAGGGAAAGATAGCACAGGGTGCTGAGTCAGAGAAATGGGCAGGACAGAAGGAAAAGCAGAAGATCCCAGAGCAAAAGCAGAATTCTTTTTTTTTTGGTCACAACAGTATATACAATCATCAACATAAACAATAATTCATCATGAGAGAAAAGTATATATAAGTAACAGTGTAAGTAAAAGCATGCATATAATACTATAATGAAGAGAACAATAGGACAGGAACAGTAGGCACTTTTGTGCTCTTATGCACGCCCCTTATAGTCCTCTTAGGAATGGGGTGAGGTCAATAGTAGACAGTTTTTGGTTGAAGATTTTGGGGTTTTGAGTAGAGACTATGGAGTCAGGTAGTGAGTTCCAAGCGTTAACAACTCTGTTACAAAAGTCATATTTTCTGCAATCAAGTTTGAAGCGGTTGACATTCTGTGTGGGAGCTTAACAGCCTCTCAGTATTTTGCCTTCATTTCCAAAAATCTGAAGTCCTATACAGATTGAGGCTCCTCCTCAGACATGCCGATGGCAACTGGATAAACTCGATGCACTGTCAGCACCTGTGGGGTGAGTGAACCTGGCAGAGTCTGTAAGGAGCCATTTAGGTCTTCCTCATAGTAACAAGAGGGACCTCAAACTGCTAGAGATGTGCCCTGAACAAAAAGCAGATGGTGGTCACAGAACAAGCTACCTTAGTCAGAAAGTATGAGAGGAATTTCCTTTCCCTTCTCCCCCCTCTTCACATTTCTGGTGATTCATTTTGCTATTCCTTCCTTCCTTCCTTCCTACATATCTTGGCATTCTACTCTATTGAGACACCCAAATTTTCCCACCCATCACCTAAAAGCAGACATAGATCTCTTCCTCCTTAATCTTAAGCCACTGCACACTGTCTTTGGGTCCAACTATGACTTCTGTAAAAATATTCATCAATAAAACTTCAGAGAAACAGTTACAAAAGGGGAAATCAAAGCAAGCATGAGTACTCCTTCAAACAAATTCTATACACAGTTCATTTGAGTTGATTAATGCTCAATGCATCTCTAAAACCAGAAAAGAAAAGCACTTTTGGTTGTCCAGGAGAGTTAGGAAAGCTTCCACCCAGAGGAATATGAACTATTTAATGTCCAAACCTCTATAGGTATTAAGATTTTTGGACTCCATTAGAGTAACTTCATACCTTGTAATAATCTCAACACCGTCCATATCCACCCAAGCAAGACTATAAACAGCACAAGGGGAATTCAATGTGTCATCAGGATAGTTCCAGCATAAATAACTAGTTACTGAAATAGGCCTATTCAGTCATATACAAAAGGAGGCATATTCCACAGAAGCAGGCTTGGTAAGTCTTTTTCTTTGTCATCATGCAAATGACATCAGCTGGCATAGGACCCAACCTTCACAACTTAAGCGCAGATGTCTGCTGAGGAAAAATCTTCATGCTGCAAACTATAGACAAGGTGGCTTTGGCACAATCAAGGACTATGATGATGTACCTCTTATAAAGGAGTCATAACATAACAATATAATGTAACGTAACACAAGCTAGTATAATGGAACATAACATGTCAAAGGGGCTGGTTACTTGAGGGACCACCTGTCTCCCACAACATCTGCCTGGTTGATTTAATATACTCTTGAGTTCCTTTCATTACATAATATTATCTATCAGGACCCTAGAAGTGCACCTTCTCTGTGGCAGCATCTGTCCTCTGCAATGAGATTCTCATCGGGATCTGGATGGTCCCACTCTGCTGTTGTTTATATGACCTGGCTCTTTACCCAGGGCTTTGGTGAGGAAGAGGGAAAACTGTTACTTCATTCCATCTAGTCCGTTGCACTGGCCATCTTTTATATTTTATAGGTTTTATTGTAATGTCTTTGATTATAAGCCACCCAGGACCATTGGGTGATATACAAGTTTAACAATAAACAAACAAACAAATGCCAAAGGGTTTTAATGATTACTTGGGAGTGTTAGGCCAGTGAAGATCCAATTAAACTGATTTATTGCTAATCATGCCTATGCACAGGAATCTTCTAAATGGTTAGCACCTGCTTGAACTTAGATGAGGGTCAAAGGAATGGATATCCATTATCTGAATCTACTTGGGTCAAAAGTTGGAAAGTAAATGCGGACAATTTGATTAAACAATTTCACGACACTTTCCCTGACAAACCTAAGAAACCTCTTGGAGAGGGGAGGGGGGGGTAGAAGGGAAGTGTGGACCACTGACACTCTTCTTTATCGACTCTTTGTTTTCTTTCCTAGGATATAGCTTCTTTTCCAAGAGGGGACGCCTGTCAGGCCTGGAAACCATATTAGACTTTAGGTTTCCAGACGCTGCCACATTTTTCCCCTGAGGGGAAGAAGGGTATGGTAACATTCTTTAGACGGTCAAGGTCGGATGGGGTTCACATCTGCAGGAAGAGTGGCAAGAAGATATTCGAATGGACTGGGAGAACGTGGGACCATGTGACCATCAAAGGGGTCAGGGGGGTGGGACTCTTGGGGTTTGTATAACTGGGGAAAAGAATCCGGAACTTCAGTTTTGGAATTGCACTCATCGTGTGCCAGTCTCCTCATGCTAGTAAAGAACTCTGGAAAAGAAATGTCTCTGAGTTTCTTTTACGCAGAAGAGGTATTTCTGGAACCTTGACAACTTAATTCACCTGTGTATACTTTGCTGTGTACTTGGTTCCCCCATCAAACTGCCCTTAATGGAGTAAGCTTTTTTTTTAAACAATCAGAAACTGCTTTCCTATAACTTGAATCTATTTGCTCATGTTCTACACAAAGAACTCTACATTTTCTATGTGATACCTTTCAGTATTTAAAAGTACTATTATATCTTGCCTCAATTGTCTTGTCTTACTGATAATCATCCCATTTCCTTCAATCTCTCTTCACAAAACTCAGTTTCTACTCCTAGGATCATCTATGTCACCTTTTTCTGACCCTGTTCCAAAATCTCTGATCCTTCATGCCATTTCACTCAATACCATTAGGAACCGTACTCTATAACCATGGGTGAAGCACACTTTCCTTTTTTTCCTAGCAAGCCATTTATTCCACTTAATTGTCATCTAGCCTATAATTAACTTGCTACAAACGCCATGAAGTATAAATGCTTTGCTGAAATTAAGATATATTATGCCCATAGCACTTTTAGTCTACTGCAGAAATTACTAGGTTTAAGAAAAAATGAGGCAAGAACAAGTCCTGTCAAACTAATAAAATCATTCTAATGTCTGGTAATTACTACATTGTTTTCAAAATGCTTTGATTTAACTTTCAAACATAGCCTGCACATCTATACAAAAGCATGTAGAAGTAAGGGAAATAAGCAAGATGAGTTTAAACTCGTAGTATAGGAAGTCAAATATGATCTAACAAATGTCTGTTTCAATGAATTCCATTATTGAAATACTGAAACACTGAAACTGTAGGATACAATTTGTTGAATGGTATTGAAAAAAGTATGTACAACTCATCCTCGCTTTTACAACCATCACAGCATCCTGTCAGTCATATCACAATTTTGGTGCTTGACAACCGGTATGTATTTATGATTGTTACAGCATATTGGAGTTGTGTGATCCCCATTTCTGACCTTCCCAGCCGGCTCCCAACAAGCAAAGTAAATGGGGGAAGCTGGCTTCACTTAACAATAGTATGATTCACTTAACGACTGCAGCAAAAAAGGCTGTAAAATTGGGAATTTCACATAAAGACTCACTTAATTACTGCATCACCTAGTGATGGAAATTCTGGTCCCAACTGTGATTGTAAATTAAGGATTACCAGTATCATCCTTGAGAAGATTCATTTTTTTAAAACAACCATATATGAGCTCTTTAAATGTAGATTGGGACATAATACAGAGCAATTCAAGAATAAATGATTAACTCTGAGCAATGTAGGAAAAATGAAAACGAGAATAGATGAGCATCAAATCAAAACAAGAAATAAGGATAACAGATTAGTGATCCCCTAAAATGTGAATAACGTTCCAGGCCCTTTTGAAGAAATGGGGAGATTCAGAGATTTATCATTATTCCTCTAAATCTCTGGCAGTGAAGATGTCTAGATGGCACCATAATTTCCACAGATACATTATCTTCAGATAAGATAAAAGCTTCAGGACATTGCAATGTTTATAAGAATGGAGAGGTTCAGGTCCACTTTATTGAACCATGGATGGATGTCTTTGGTCAAGCCATTCATTCTCTGCCTGAACTATCTCAGAAACTAGCTGTTGTGAGGATAAAACAAAGTGAGGTCCTCACCTAAGTCACAGCTCCTAGAGAAAAGAAAGATATAAATAAAATAAATACTAAAATAATCATTAGCACTCTTCTAGGGTAGAAAATTAAGATAAGAATACGATAGGATATTATGGATTTTAAACGTACAGTCTGTCTTTATTAAAAAATAGATGAAAGACAAGGCCTTGCAAAGTTTCAGATCATTCTGAATAACAACTGCTGGCAAACTCACTCCACCAATACCTGGAACCAGTCCATGAAACATTCCTGGGGCAGGGTTATGCTGAAAGTCAACAAACGTATTTTTTTTAGTCATTTGCTGCACATTCATTTTGTGCAGTGCTCTGTGCACAGGCAGCGTGTATTCATACAGTTGCAAGTAAGTTGAACATTTAAGTCAATAAATTGACTGAAAATAGCAGAATGCTAGTATTCGACTAAGGAATTAGTGTTATTCAACACTACTCTAGTTTTCTTCCCCACTTGTCAAATGTCTAGCTAAATTTGGTGATTAGTGATAGTAATGGTTATTGATAGTAAGAAACACAAAACAGTATTATTAACATAACTGTGCTCGGTAGAATGTTGCAAATTATAGGTTTCAGAGAGTTGATATAGTACAGGCAAATGGATATATATTGGAAAAGTAAATATTATTTATTTTCTTATTATATACATTTCTATCCTGCTGCAATCAAAAAGAATTTGACAACTTACATAGAATACAGTAAGACAATTTAAAGCATCCACTTTGCCATATTGGTGGCCATTATTTCATTCTTATTTCAGTGCAACCAATACTTCTTGTCTGATTTCACTAACTCCTCTGGTGAAATTTATTTTTTCTACTATCAGTTCTGTGGGTGTGGCTTGGTGGGCGTGGCAGAAGGATACTGCAAAATCCCCATTCCCTCCCCACTCCTGGGGGAAGGATATTGAAAAATCTCCATTCCCAAGCCACTCTGGGGCCAGGCAGAAGTGGTATTTGCCGGTTCTCCAAACTACTCAAAATTTCTGCTACTAGTTCTCCAGAACCTGCTGAATTTCACTCCTGTCCTCACTAATCTAACACCGTTGTTAAACATTATACTGAGCCACATCAATATGCATGGCTTTTTCTTCCTCAAAGGTACATATTAGTTTTAGATTTTCCCTTACTACCTATCTTTCATTACTTACTGGATGAACTAAATGCAGTGCAAAAGACTGGCATCTCCATGACATTTTAGAAGAGACATTGGCTAAAATTAACATGTTTGAGAAAGAAAACAGAAGGAGAAAAGAGAGTATCATGTTTTGCACCTATTGTAACTGTTTATTGTATCATAATAAAATTCTTGATTCAATACAAAGTAATAACTAGTTCTGACATTAGTAATACAAATGTCCTCTATCAGTATTAATTTCCCCCAGTATTAATATTAGCTCTTTAAAGTCATGAGCTAGATGACAAGAGGCCAACAAAGAAATTCTGTTACTTTTTTAAAAAGATAATTGTATTAGTGTCAGATACTTATCTTAATGCAGGAATGTTTCTATTGTATTTTGGTTAATCCTAGCGACCCCATAAGTCTAGTTTAAAGCGCACATCTCAATAACATTTTTGTCATTTCCCTGCCCAATAAAGTAAACTCTCATTTGATCAAGGCACCATAGGTTATCAACCTTCACATGCTCTTGTATTGATTCACATTAAACTGTGATTAAAAAGTGGCTCACTGCAAACACACCATTAAAATTGATCCAAATGAGAAAAATTAAAAGGGCATTAACTGATTTAGTTGTATCTCAGGAGTTTCCCACTGCTACTCTGTGAAAATGCAAGAATATTCCATAGAGATAATATAATTCTTGCCTACTTTCCTAATTGGAATATCTTTTGTGGAAATGTTCGTTATAAACTTGGCACAATTTCTCTGTAGCTAACAAAATAATTTATATAACACTAAAATTCTTGCTATGAATTATCTTTAACTGGGTGAAACAGTTAAACAGTTTGTGGGGGTAACAATTTTTGAACTAAGCTATCTCAAATAGGCTAACTTACAGAATGTGTCAAAATCTGGGACTCGTGCCTCCTGAGGGAATGAAGTTTGGAAAAGTTGTGACTGCTTCAGTGCTTTTGCTGCTGCAGCACTTCCTTTCCCTGACCCATGCCACAATGCCAGATGCCTTCCCTGAGCAACACAGCAACTCTTACATGCCCCCATACATCCTTCTCAAGCCGTACTGCCAGGGGTGAAATGCCACCGGTTTGCACCGGTTCGGGAGAACCGATAGTGATAAAAACTACGGGTTCGGGTGAACAGGTAGTAGAAAAAAGGTTCAGACGAACCGGTAGTTTAAAAAAGCTACCAGTTTGTCCGAACCAGTATTTCTGATGATCAGCTGTGCTGCGCAGTGTATAATCGCTAGAAAGCAAGATTTCCAGCTTTCTAGCAAAGCTAAATCACGGGGCAAAGCTATTCCCCCCCCCCACTGTTCTACTTACCTTCCCAAGCTTCCTTTTTCCATGTGAAGCGTGCATGCACGCACAGAGTGCTTTTGGCACACACCACACATGCACGGGCACTGAACTGGTGGCAATCTGTGGAGGATTTCACCACTGTGTACTGCCCACTGCACATCTTCCCTGGCCGGGCATTGCACCACCTATACACCTCCACAACCCTTCCCCAAGCTTTGCCCCTTCCCCAACCCATGCAGCATCTTTTGGGCACCTTCACACACCATTCACAACCCATGCCATTCCCCCACCCCCAATCCTTGACCTGCAATTAATTAAAGCAATTAATTAATCAGCAAATATGCCACATTTTGTAATTAAAGTAAGCTTTTGAAGCTATAGCAAGCTTCAGAAATGAAAAAGAAATAAACAGTGGGAATTTTTTTATTCATTTTTGTTTTGTTTTTCAAGCTTAGCATCTTGTGAAGCACTTAAAAAGTTCTTTTCACATTTTACTTTCTAAAATTAGGCTTTAAAAACCTCCACATGCCATCACTAAAAATTCAAGATGAACATTTTTCATCAGGAAAAAAAATAGCTAAAGCTTCTCCTTCTAATTTTATTGCAAAAAAACCAGTACCGGCTATGAATTCTGCAAATCAAACAGGGTTGTTTTCTTTACCTCCTCATATGGAACACTATGAGGAATGCAGCCTTCAGGATGCAAATCAGGATGTGCTGCCAAGTGCATCTGAAATCTCAAGACTGAGTGTCAAGCATATCTCTCTCCAAATCAGAGAGGTTGGGCGGAAATCGAAGTCTTCCCACACTTCCCTTGACTATTTCTTGCTCAGATCTTGGCCCTTTCAAGCAAGCCACATCACTGCAAAGTATTCCTTTGATCGTAATCCGTAGGAACCTCTAATTAATACTGGGAAGCTCCAAAAAGCTGAAATAGTCCAGGGCACCGAAACAGAGGATCAACACTTTCACAAAGCCCCTTATTTCTATAGAAGGAGTCAATACAGGTAGCCAGGAATTTTTTTCCCCTTCTGTGTTGTGCCAGGTCTCAATTTCTTTATCGCTCTCTGTACAAGCTATGGAATTGGTATTTACTCCCAGCCTTCAAGATGAGTCTACATTCATGAAAATATAATATTTTCTTTAGAATCTTTTTGTGATCTGTAATATTTTATACTCTTTCTGTTAAATATTCAGATTAAGGAGTGAAGCTGATGAATAAAGGCTTCACTCATGTCCGCCATTAAGGTGGGAAAAACAGTTCATTTCTATTGGCTGAGCTGGCTGACAGCTTGCTATAAAAGGTGAGCTGTCAGCCAGACTCTTTTGGTGGGTTCTTGCTTGTTGCAAATAAAGAGCGTTGCATCAGATCTCTCTCTCTCTCTCTCTCTCTCTTCCATCAACTCACTATCTAACATTTTCCAATCTCTTTGGAAACTTGAGCTGAGAGCTTTTCGTTTACAAGAGACCATCACCATCTTGTGGCTGCAACTCTGGTGCAAATTATTACAATCTGGGTAGTGTTATAATTGTCTCCTTCCACACAATGCCTAGATTTTAATACTTAAAATTTGATTTTAATGCTTAAATTCAAAAGGAGTATGTATGTATGTATGTATGTATATTTTAAACAAATAAAAGTTTTGATTTTGTTTATTCCCTGGAGACTGATTTATATTTAAAGAGGGGGAAACAAGAACTGAATCCTCTAGTTACCAAACCTCTATGCCACATGGCCAGAAAAGGTACTCTTGTAAATACTCTTGTATTTTTTGATGTATAAGATGCACTTCCTCCCCCCAGAAAAGTGGACCAAAAATGGGGCACACGGAGGCCAAAAATGGGGTATACAGAGGCTGAAAATGGGGTGCAAGGAGGTGGCAATAGTGGTGGTGGTGGTGGTGATGGGCGGTGATGGCAGCGATGGGCAGTAGCGATCCCCACTGCCAGGAACAGCTGATAGGTGGTATTCCAGGAGGCCAATCCAACCGCCAATCAGTTGCTTTTGCTAAATCAGGCTGTGCTGAAGCTGACCAGGGCTGTTTGCTGCAAGGAGGCAAATTGCTGGGAGACAGAGACAGATTTTTTTTCTTGTTTTCCTCCCCAAAAGCTAGATGTGTCTTATAGTCTGGAGCATTTTATAGTCCAAAAAATACGGCATTTAGATTTGTTTGTTGTTTTTTATTTTACTTTTTAAGTGACAGGCAGCATAAGGTAAGAAAGCCCTTTCCATGAAGTTATGAGATCACAGATGAAATGCCCTTGGAAGATAGATAGCAGCCATTGGAATTCCCATGCTTCTACCCGAAAACAGAAGTCAAGACTGGGTTGTGAAGACCCAGATAGTTTCTACAAGAGGAGACTGGGGACCTCCAGATTCTCTCTTGTGGACCTCAGCCCTGCTACAGGATGACCAACTAGATATTTCCCCAAGGCCCAGAAGAAATATATGAAGACCTTAGCAGACAGGGCATATATATGCATTTGATTCTTTATATTTAAGATAAATAGTTTTGAATGACCACGTTGGTGATAAACTAAATGCTTCCAATTTTCAGTAACAAGTGAGAATGAGTTTCTAGAAGTCACACAATAGCCTAAAGGAGTCAAAAATAGATGAATTGCTCTTCTTAGGCAAAGGTTTTTCCAATTTCTGAGGCTGCAGATCATTACAGCTGGGAATGGAGATGGCATTTGGCATATTTTATGTATTAAAATGATTAAATATTTTTAATCTCAAACCACTGCCCAGTATATCTTTGAAATACTAACTTCAAACTAAACTTTAAGACGCAAGTGCTAAATTCTCTTAAATGATTTGATTTAAAATACCATTTGTTTCAATTTATGAGTAGTTTTTTTTACCTGCCTTCTACAAAATAATTATATTTTCTTTGGTACCTTGTTACCAGATGTACTGTTTCTTTTTAAACTCCAACCTTTATTATCTTCATAAGAAGTTGTCAGATAAACAGGGGGAAAAAAATCAGATATTAAGAAAAACTGGATTCAGAAATAATTTTCTTGTCAGAATATTTGCAGTGGATTTAAATAGCTAACTGGCTTGCATTTCCTTAGTCAAAGAAATTTGTGCCTCTCCCATGTAAACATGGGGGAAACATGAAGAGTGGCAAAAAGATCAAAATTTGTTTAAGGCTAGAATAAATATCTATACTCCAACCTTATCTGCCTTCTCATGTTCATGAAATTATTCATAAAATAAGAGAATGCTGGTATATTTTAAGGAATGGGCAAGCAAATTCTCTGTTATTTTTGGCAAGGGGTGAGCTTATTTTGAAAGACAATATGGATGAATTTTTTTTCTCTTTTATTTCACTGGGGTGGGGGGGAATCTTCATTACCATAAGTTGTTCTTAGCAACCTAGCAAAATTCATTTCTAACTCACTTCTAAAAATGAAGCTGCATTATGAGATCATGATGTTACCTTTCCTCCCCCCCGCCGCCTCCTGTAGCACTACTATAGAAGATGTCCTCCTCTCCTAAATTAGAAAAAAATACTGCTTGACAATGTCAGAGGTAGGTTAATTGCTATCTGCAGTGTCACCAAACAATATCCTTCAATTTTGCTGTATTGAAAAAACATCTAGACTCTCCACAACTTTCAATCCCAGTTTATTTAGAGCCATGAAGGCTCAATTAACAAAGCATGATTTGTTAAAACATTAAGAAAAAAAATGATCCAATGAATAAATAACTTAAAATGTACCATTTTATGTGTAAAATATACTTTTATTATATTTTAATTTGAAAGTACTACGCACTGGGTTTTTAATTATTTTTGACTATGACATACATTTTTCTAAATAAATCCACTCCTGCTCTGATAGAATTGCTTTTTAATTGTTCAGAGGAAGGGTTAGTAAAATCTTTTGCACTAATTTGCCCTTTGGCTGACACAATACATCAATATCTTACTCTACTCCCATTCTATGCCTTGAAGGAACTTAGATAAATTGCCTTCTGCAAGACCTTGGGAAGGCAGCCCTGGAGGGCACACTTTGTTTGGGTATCCCAGGCCATTCAGGGGCAGCCTCTTACTGATGCCACAGCTGGCTTTCATGTAAATCACTGGCCTTTTCTCTCCAGATTGCTCTCATGAAGGCAGATAACCATCTCATTTTATTTGGTCTCACAAAAAGCCAAGATTCCCTTTCCCCACAAACGGAGACAAACAAGAGATACAAGCTGTCTAGAAATAGAGAGGATTTTTTTTTAAAAGGAGGCCATTCCCAGAATCCATGTGGCTGACTGCCAGTTCTCTATCACCTTTCTGGAATGTGGGGAGGATGTGCAGCATTTTTTCCCCTTGAACATTTGTCTTTCTCGCCCTGTAAACTCTACCCTGGTAAGCTGGCTTTCCTCAGCCTCTGGCTCTCACCTTATGTGGCTTCTTTACCTTTCTTATGTTCATATAAGTCACCTAAACTGTTCTCCAGCCTTAGCGTTTGTATTGTCCTAAAAATCATGCACCCGGTTTCTTTCTATTCCTTTGTAATAAACAAAGCACCAACATAGCTTAACAATGTAATATGTTTATAATAATGTAATGAAATGTAATGTAATGTAATTCATATAATAACAACATAACATAGTCTAATGAAGAGAAGGACTAGGGGTGACATGATAGCAGTCTTCCAATATTTGAGGGTAGTCACACAGAAGTGGGGGTCAGTCTATTCTCTAAAACATCTAAGGGCAGGACAAGACACAATGGATGGAAATTAATCAAGGAGAGAACCAACATAGAACTAAAGAGAAATTTCTTGACAGTTAGAACAGTTAATCAGTAGAATGACTTGCCTCCAGAAATTGTGAGTGCTCCAGGACTGGAGGTGTTTAAGAAGAGACTAGACAGCTATTTGTACAGAATTATATAGGATCTCCTGCTTAGGCAGGGTGTTGGACTAGAAGATCTCCAAGGTCCCTTCCAACTCTGTTATTCTGTATTCACCCATATTTCTCTTTTCTTCACCTTCTATAGTAAAACTATTTAAATAGTTTTACACCCAAACACCCTCAGTGCACACTGTATCTAAAC
Organism: Ahaetulla prasina; assembly: GCF_028640845.1. NCBI lineage: Eukaryota > Metazoa > Chordata > Lepidosauria > Squamata > Colubridae > Ahaetulla > Ahaetulla prasina. The sequence continues at coordinate 257,064,987 of NC_080539.1, read as the reverse complement.
TTCCCTCTTTCTTTTTAACTCCCTCTTTAGTTTTTCACTTGTGACACTTCCATATCTCACCATCCTCACCTTGCACTATTTCTCCTAGAAGCCAATTCCCATTACTCCTTCCTAAATGTGGTCTCTCTTCAGAACTAATAATGTAATTAGTTTCATTAGTAATAGAACTAACTATATTATCAGTTCTGTTTCATTTTTTATCACCTATCAATTTTTTCATGGTAACTTTTTGCTCTTTAAATTGATAAAATAGTTGCTGATTGTAACCACAGAACATATTCCCCTTTCCTGAAACCCCTTTTTTAAAAAGCACATTAAAAATGCAATCCAAAATTTATTCCATTCAGTACTCCAAGATTTAAACTGCAGACACCTCTATGCTGGAGTGCACATAATTTATTGGCAATTATATTTGTTCACAAAGATGAAACAAACTCACTTGATGCTCAATCTCATGATTCAAGACATACGAAGGTATCTTATCCCAGTGTCTGAAGGCTGTGAGGATCTGGATGGGAACAACAGGCCTCAGCTGAACCCTGACAAGATTGAGTGGCTCTGGACTTTGGGTCCCATTAGTTCCACGACTGGTTACATTAGCCATCTCATTAGATCTAGACTAGGAATGCTCTGGGTAATATCAGCTAAGGACCTATGTTAAATGGGTTCCAGGAGACATGCTTTCTCTGTCATAGCAACCACCATATGGAACTCCCCGCCCCCCCACAAAAAAAAATTAGATTACTTCCATCTTTTTTGACATTCCAGAAGATCCTCAAGACCTGGTTATGTTATCAGGTCTGGAGGTTCCACGAAACCAAAGACATGCTTAAATGGCTCCATTACGGAGCTGGGTATTTTTTTCCCCCTCTTTGCCTACTGTTTATATTTCTGATTTTATAATATTTACTGTTACAGTGATTTTTTTAAAAATTAACTTGCGGTTCTTTACATGCATTTCCCCCCCTTTTATTGTAGGCCATCCAGAATCACCTTCAATGAGATGGGCGGCTATGTAAATTTGTTTAATAATAAATAAGAGGCACTGAAATATACAAACATATACAAATGCCCACAATGCATTTTAACTGAGAAATAACTGCAGGAAAAAAATAAATGAAGGGGTGTACAAAAATGCACACATTATAAAGCAATCTATCTAAAAATGTGTTAGGAATGTTTAGGCAAACTTTTAAGAAACAAATTCACAAAGTGGTGTTGAAGTGAGACACACCAAATTTGAAGGTAGGAAAATATAAACCACAATAAAATTGAACATCAGATTCCCTACAAAATTGTGAGGTGTGAAATGCCTGTTCATCAGCACTATAGTCTTGAGTGGACCCAAAGGAACCCTGTTGAGACGGTTAGGCAAAGGAGTCTACAGTCATATGACTATAAATACTCACAGCTCTTTATAGTTGGCATCATACAGAGTCGACCACTTGTTCTGCTGATGTGGCTGCCATTTTATAGATTGGTAGTTGGGATCCAAGTAGGAAGAGCTGTTCAAGCTGTCATTATCCTGAATCAGTCCTACAGCAATAAAAAAAAATTGAACTGAAATTTGCCCATATACCTGATGCAAAGGCTACTTTTCTATTCCTCACTCGCAATGCAACAAAACCCATAATTTTTTATTTTCTTTGCCTTGTATTCAATTTACAACCACAATTAATTGGGACCAGAAATTTTGTCGCTAAGCAAAGCATCATTGTTGGAAGCTGACTGGGAAGGTTACAAATGGAGATTGTGTGACTGTGGGATGCTGCAACAATTGTAAATGTACAACAATTTACAATGTGCCTGATCACAGTCACATATCAGTGGGAACCAGTAGTGGGTTCCACCTACCTTCGCTACTGGTTCGTAACTGTGAGAATACGCTTGCTTCACTCGCACGCAGTGCTTCTGCACATGCGCAGAACCTTCTGCGTATGCGCAGAGCATCCGTAATAATGTCTGGGCGGGTGGTTAGAGCTTCCCGCCACCATCACTACCGGTTCGCCTGAACTGGGACGAACCGGTAAAAACCCACCACTGATGAGAACACTCCAACAATTGGAAGCATGAGCAATGATCGTTAGGTCATATTTTTCAGCACCATTGTAACTTTGAATGGTTGCTAAATGAATGGTCATAAGTTGAAGACTAACCGTCATCAGTTTTCTTTTCTTTTTTTACAACTGATGAGACTTCTCACTTCCCACTCTCAATGTGGTTGTACAAAGATGCTCTTCCTGAAAATACATTGCCATTCTGTGAGCTTCAGCCCAGACCCCATACCTTGCTCTTCATATACTACTTAATAAAAAAATCTAGCTCTTTGGAGCATAAATAGTATCTGGGTACTGGTAATACTTGAATAGAACAGAAAAAACAACTACAGTACAAACCTGGGGAGAGCGCCCCCTGCTGATGCCAGGGAGGTGTCTGGACTCTGTCAGAGTTGAGGGGCACAGATCCTGTACCTGGCTCCTGTTTTATCATTCCATTGAACATCTGGGCATTGAGAGTGTTTGATGGTGACTCCGAGTGTTTCCTCTTCTTGGCAGGGTGCACTGGAAGTCTGTGGAAATGAATCATCAATTACAACAGGCATGCAAAGGAAATGTTTATTCAAATTTAGCCTATGTAAGTATGTGTGTATGAGTACATAAACTGTATATTATATAAACATACAGATGTACACATCTTATTATTTATTTATTTATTATTTAGACTTTTATACCGCCCTTCTCCCGAAGGACTCTTGCATCCCAGACATAAAGTTGTCCAGTAGGAAAGACTAAATTAGATTACTAGCCTCCAACTGACAGTCACACCCTGACCTACAAGAGGCAAAATGGTTCCAGCCATAAATGTACTCCTCTACTACCTTTCCAACCTTGTTCCCAAAGAACTTACTCTGCTCCATGTTGTTGAAGTAGCTGATGAAGCATCTGTGACTGCTGAGCATGATGGAGGTCACCAGGTGACATGCCTTGTCCTATAGTGAACTGTGGCAGCAGAGGCTCAGCCTTCGCGTACATATCCCGTTGCATGCTGGGATAGTGATGGCTGTGCTGCTGCTGATGTGAATGAGGAGGTGGTGGTGGTGGCAGTCCCTGAAGGTGGGGTGGGGGTGGAGGAGGCGGAGGGGGTGGGGGATGCTCTAACCGTGAAGGGGGAGTAACTTGACACATATTCTCAGGAGTCATAGTTCGAAGAAGGTGAGGATCTAAAAAGAACCAGAAAGATGGATTAATCTAAATGAAAAGTGTCGGTTCCCTGTTTTCAGAAGTCCTAAACTATGATCAATCATCCCATTTCAGCTCTCAGTCAGAACAGCACAAAATAATAAATACAAAATGTCAGTTCAATAATAGAGGCATTCCAGGCCCTCTCCTTAGAGTTTCAGCTTTCATTAAAACAACAAGTAGATTATCAGCTTTTTCACCAGTAGTTGGGAGCTGCACGGCAATAATGCAGCAATGTTTGTCAAGGGCAATGGCCAGATTTCAGCCCTTTTCTATATTTTAACAAACATTAATAGGGGTACTAAATTTAACAGATGCTCACTGAAGCTATGTTTATTTCTTGCTGCATTTGATACAAAACTGTTAATTTTATGGTCCTAATTTATTGCTTGTTGCTTGTATGTACACTGAGAGCTTATGCACTGGGCACAAATTCCCTGTGTGTCCAATCACACTTGGCCAATAAAGAATTCTATTTCTGTTTCTGTTTCTGTTTTATTTCTATTTCTAATTCACTCCACTCCACTCCATTCTAATGTTACCTGAGAGCTTCTTATTGACTTTCAGCAGTATAACCCCTTGACCACAGCCACAAAAAATGGCTTAACAGCTGCTTATGGCCCAAGGACTGTGGGTTGCTCATATCTATCTATCTATCTATCTATCTATCTATCTATCTATCTATCTATCTATCTATCTATCTATCTATCTATCTATCTATCTATCTATCTATCTATCTATCTGAGTATGAGCAACCCACAGTCCCTGGGCCATAAGCAGCTATTAAGCCATTTTTTGTGGCTGTGGTCAAGGATATACTGCTGAAAGTCAATGAGAAACTGTCAAATAACACACAGACAGATAGATAGCGCGTACATGCATGCAATTAGTAAAATAAGTCTGAACCACATTACTTAATGAGAAATAAATTTAGTTTTCAATAAAATGAATTAGAATTTTAGGAAATAGCTAGTATGAATATGTGTATGCATGCAAGTCTGTGTCTATGCGCGTCTGTATATTATACAAAATGTATTAATTATAACATTTAAATATATTTAAATATGTGTTGTCTAGAATAAATGAATTAAAAAAGAATAAGAACAAACATAAACAAATAAAGATGTTAGCAAGTGCAAATCCAGTAGCTAAATTCATACTGGAACAAACTAAGGAATTTGAGACTGCAGAGAGCCAAACAGAGAAATGTGTTATATGATTGGTCTGATATACTAATCTTTTGCATGATGGAAAAAAGCTAGTTATGAGAGACGACTTCCGGTGTCCGGTGGCAACGGACGTCTGGAAGGCTTCTCCTGCCTCCAGTGCCCGAACCCGGCCGCCGCCGAGGCCCTTAGGGGCCAGGTGTTCCGAAAAGGACACCTGCCGCACGGACGGCTCGCCAGGGGTCTCCCAGCCGATATACAGGACTGGGGGGACCGATGCTGGCGCGTCCTAGGCTCGGCGGGGTTCGGAGGCTACAGGCCGCGGCCATTACTTTGGTCGTCGCCTGGGCCGCTGTGCCCGGTGACACCGGGGCTTTGGATTTATAATTGCAGCAGCCTGGTGGTGAACAGGGAACGGAGAAGAATTGAGGAATGAAGAAGGAAGGAATATCGGCAAATGTGGTGGAGTATTCCGGAGTGCGGGGGTTTTCTCCCCTGCGACTGGAAGAATCTGAATCACTTTGGAGAGAGGAGAACTTAAAATAACAAGATTACGGTTTTGTGGAGCTCTGGAGAAGAGGTGATGGAGAAATTTAGGAGGGAGGGTTTGAGGCCCCCTCCTCTGAGAACAATGGTGGCGTCCAGCTTCCGCCTTCACTATGAGAATCTTGATGACATCACTTCCTTGACTTCCTGGTTGATTAACTGTACTCTGGACTCGTTGCTCCTGTGAGTGCCCCTGGTGGATCCGGAGGAAATTATAAGGATACTGTGCTTGCCTGAGGATTTTGAAAATTTTTTTAAATGGCAAAGGTCAGAGACCAACTGCTGGAGAAATGGAGAGAATTCTGGAAAAGTTATCTAATATGGACAAGAAACTGGATGAAATAAGAGCAGAAATTGTGACTATCCAAAAGGATTTAAAGGATACTCAACAAGTCTCAGCAGAAAATAAGCAGAAAGTGGAAGGTCTGGAGGGTGGGATGCGGGCAGTGCAGAAAAGAGGGGAGACAAGCAATGCTGTGCTTGGACTACAGATGGATAAAATGTCTTATTTCCTTAGGTTTCAAAATTTGGAAGAAGTGGACCAAGAAGACTTGAGAGATGTTGTGACTAAACTGTTGGGAGAATTTCTTGGGAGAGGTGTTGATTTTATGAATTGGGATGTGGATCGAGTTTATAGAGTTAATTCACAATATGCACGCATACGCATGCAGTTCCTAGAGAGGTTCATGTCAAATTTGTGAAAAGAGGCGAGAGATGAAATTCTTAGAAAACATAGGAGTGGGGCACTGACTTATAGGGGCAGGAGATAGCCATTCTGAGGCAGATTCCCAGACAGGTACGTGAAATGAGAAAGAAATATTACTTTTATCAAGCAAATTGTACCAGAAGGAGTGGGCTTCAGATGGCTGATGCCAGAGGATTGATGATTTTCCGGGAGGGCATTACGAAAAAATTAGTACAATTGCGGAGGCTGCGGCCTACGTGGAGGAACACAAAGCCCTCCTGGATTTAGATGACCCAGGAATTGAAGAAGGGGAGGTTATAGACCATGGGGCGGAGGCGGCTGCCGCTGGTGCGGCCCTGGAATTGGGTCAGGGTGGGCCCAGAGTTCTGAGATCCAAAACTAGGAAGTGACAAAGATATTTGGTATTGTGTTGGTTTTCCTTATTCTCTTTCGTATGATATTCTGATTATTCTTGACCCTTCCTTATTGTGTATGTAAGATTGAAACTTAGCTACTTCGTATCACCTGCTTGCCATATGGCTGTTGTATGTGTTTAAAATCTTGAGTAAAATTCTTATCATGTATAAGAAAAATGAAAATTTACCATACCTGATATGTATTTGCATAAATCTTTTTTGACCAATAAAAACTTTTTATATAAAAGAAAAAAGCTAGTTATATTTATATATCACAGGAAATATTGACATTTGCTTATTTCATGTTCTGACTTTGTTCTGACTTTGTTTATAGAAATAAAGAGCAGTAATATAAAATAAGAAGCTAACTACATTTTTTAACTTTGGTCTCCTACTAATACTCTCTCCAGAAATAATTATTAACTATCAGCTTCTCTGTAATTATTCTCCATTCAGATTTTAGTTTATTACTGACTATACACCTCTTCCCACTCCACTTTTACTGTTTATTCTCCCCATTCAAAGCTGCACTTATCATTTGACTTCCTTCTTTTCAGTTCTGCCCCAGGAACCTTTTTCTACCACACCAACATGATTCTATTTTCTTCTCATTCCAATGCCATGAATGAGATAAGCTGAGATCATCTTTAACAGTGTATTGAAGTTGAAGTAATGTTTTTCCCCTTATTCTGACATCATCTAGTGAAGGAAAATTAAATTACTGGTAGTGATTAAGAACTGAGACAGAATAGGAATTAAGGAGGGAACAGCAAATTTAATGTTAATGGTTCTTTGTCAGCTCAAACATGGGTGGCTAGTTCTTTAACTTAGTAATGAAGAAAGATCTGTTGTCTCTTAAGACAATACTGAACCTGAAAAAACATACAATGTTGGATAAAAGTACACTAGGATCCATACAGAGACACGGTAAATTTTCTATTTTGGAATAGAAAATAGAATTCTAGAAAATAGAATTATTATTACCTCTCAGCTTTTCCATGTTCGAAATAATAAACAAGTTTGCAAAATGAACTTGATCAATCCTGTTCAAGGTTTAACTACAAAGTAGTTCATAGAGGAACCATTTTACTCATTTGAGCAAATAATCATTTCCAGTGATAAATACTCATTGCATGCCACTTGGTTAGCAAAAAAGAAAAATACAGCAAATCCTCTTTCTTATCATTTATAGGAATGGCCTATAACATACGATGCTCATAATGTTTGTGAAGGTAATTACATTACTGAGGCAGACTATAGAGCAAACTTTCCTAAGGAAGTATTGCCAATTAAGGGTGCTTAGCATAATAAGCATCTCCCATCATCCACAGTTATTGTAGCTATCATAGCTAATGGCCAAAACAAGTGGAAGTTGCAGTCTATATCATTTAGAAGGCTATAGCTTGCAGAAAGTGTCTGCAGAACATTCACCAAAGCCCTTGACTCAAGTTCACATCCCTCCTTAGTACAACAGATTGAAGTTTACTTAACTTTGAAGCGTGATTTAAAATTGGAAATGTATACATAGGGCTTTGCTCTGACAGAGTGTAGGGCTAACACTCTTATTAACTCAAAAAGGTTCCATTCAAAGCCAGAATTAACATGCTTTGAATTATAAGAAACTCAGGAGGTAAAAAAAGACAAATCTGCTTATAGATATTGGTTTCCCCCCAAGCTTATTAGTGTGGCCTTCTCCAATCTGGTGTCCACCCTCCAGATGAACACACTGTTCATCACCCATAGATAATACAGGATGTGATTGTAATGGTAACATGTGGAAGAAGAATGGAAGAAGAGGGTTTAATTTTGATCACTATTTGGACCAGAAAAATCAATAATAGAAGCAAGCATTATTATGGTTCAGAAAGACCAGTAATTCAGCCATTCTTCCATCTCCACCCTCCAATCAAACAGCTCTTTTAACTATCCACATTCCATTTTAAGACCAATAATTAGAAATTGTCAAAATTGAAGAAGTTAAAGATTAAAGCAATATTGAAGTATTTTTATAGATGTATATTATATTATATGGGGGTTGTTTATCCTATGATATGTGTATATATGTAAGTGTGTGTATATATATAAAAACAAATAAAGTGGATTTCATGCACATTTTATTAAACCACTTTTGTAAGGCCAGCTATAACAAAACCAACATATGAAATAGTGTCCTTGAACCAAACTTTTTATTTAGCAATGCTGTAAAAATAAACTGGATACCTAAACTATTCCATTACATATTTTAAGTTCATATGAGAAGCAAGCAGTGTAAGTTCATCCCAATTCTGAGTTCATCCTAACTCTGATGGCCACAGTTTGGTAACTGGGAACGTTTTATTATTTTGTACTGATCAATAGTACAATGATCAGTGCAAAATAATAAGACCTTCAATTCATCCAATAGGTATCCTTTTGTCCTCATTTCTTGCCATCATTATTCTCTGACTTCAGCTTCCCAATATCCAAAGGTTTCTCCAAAAAATCCACCCACAGAAAACAAATAACGAAGAGAATTCGAAAAATGAACATTCCGTTCAAACGAATTCAGACTTAGTGCCCTTCCAACCTTTAAAGTTACTGGAGTGAAATAGTTAATGTTCAGGGCAATTAATCAGATTCTTCTGTAGAAGGAGGCATTAACAGAGGAAGCAAAAATGATTATGAAATTAGAGGGGGGGATTAAACACAGAGGAGGTTGACATAAAACATAATAAAAAATAGCATTAGCGCTCACCCATTTCCTTTCTTAAAAAATAACTATCACAAAAGCTTATTGTGAAGTTGGATGAAAATTAAAATATGTTTATTAATAAGCTAAAGTTAAATGAAGGTTGAAGCTTAGAAACGACATCAAATGACAAAGGATGGCGAAATCCCACCTGACAACCCCTACTCCCCACAAACACCCAAGTACCACCAGAACTTTTAGGAATGACAATGGTTGGCAGCTGTTTCAGAACAGATAAAACAAAATATTTAGCAAAAACTAATTTTTCACTACTTCAAGATAAGGTGTGGTCACAGAACTGTGCTCTAGATGAAACTGAAACCCTACTACAATTTCAATTTTCAAACACTTTTAGGCTTTGTAATGCACTAAGTAGGAGCAACAGCAAATCCAAATGTTTATTGTTTGAAAACTGAATTGTATAACCACTACCGTAGAATGAACATTGAGGCAATATATATGTTCTTGAAAGCTATCTCGTCTTTCACGTCTCAAGGTTACTTGGCATGCGAAAACGCCTCTCTCAAAATAAGAGAAGAATTTTAGAAATTATGTGGTCAGAAATGCAACTCTTTATACATACTCCAGGGCTTCCTGGACTTGGTGCATTACCCCAAAAATCTGAAGTTCCAATTATTCCTCCCTCCCCCTGATGATGAGGTAGGTGCTGTTGTTTTAATGGTGAGAGAAAGCAGTTCACTCTGTGGCAAATACTCTGGCCTCTTGGCTATATTTAAAAAAAAGGGCCAGGAGGAATTCCAGGGATTTTTGTAGTGAGATAAAAAGAACTCTTGACCTTTTTCACAGAGAAAGGAGAAGGAGCTACTTCCACAATGAACAAGGCTTAAATTTTAAAGGCAGGGGCCATGGGGAAACTTCTGAAGTTTGCCACAGGCAGGACCATGTCCTTAATTCTTTTGCCCCTGTTACGAATTGTCTCAACCTCAGAAAAAGACAATAAAAGTAGCTAGTGAGACATAATTCTCCCCTTTCACACCTATAAAGCATGGGCAGCACAGAACAGACGCCATCTGGTTAAAGGGGCGTGGGGAGAGAAAGAGGGAGAGAGGGAGAAAGACCCACCCTCTGTGATGCACCTACGACTTCTGTGCCTGTCACAAAAATGGGAAGAGAGTCCTTGACATCAAATATAGCATACAAAGAGAGGGCAGGAGCCACAGAGTATACTCACCACCTAAAAACAAGCTCATGACAATACCTCTGTTTTGTTCTTCATTTCCAGCACGGATTTGTCTTTACATAAACCTGCAGGAGTCTTAACAGCATGTTCACCCAACAAAATGAGGCTTAATCCTTCGGCTCCGTGTCCTCACAGGGCAGGTCACCCTTATCCATTTCTCCTTCTCTCTGGGAAGGCAGAAGTACACCTTTCCCTTCCCACACGGTCTTGTGTTCTTGGTCCTGCCCACCCAAACCGCTCCCCCTTTCAAAAAGGGTAGTGGGAAAACAATAGACGAAAGTCTAAGAATATTTACTAACTGATAATCTCTTCACGTAGTGCAGCAGTCTGTTTTTCCCTTTTCTGATAAAGATTTCAGAGCCAACCACTCCTGCCAACCAAAGAGGGGGGGAAGGCTGGTGCTTGGGCTCTAATCTTAGCACTTACCATTCACCTGCTGAGGGGAGTAAGCTTCGGATCCGGAGTCTGGGGGAGAGTCGGGTAAAGTGCTGAAGAGCAATTGAGAAAAAGAGAGGAAAAGGTCAAACAAATGTCTAGCAGAAGTGATTACGGTAAAATAGGTTCTGAATCCTAGGTGGATGGACTGAGAGAGCATATAGCCCCATTATCTACACCACCCCTGGTTAGCAGAAATTAAGTACGAATTCGTCATCAAGGTTCTTGAATACAAATGCTTCTGAACCTGAACTCAATCTTATCTCTAATACAGCAGGTCATCTAGTAACAATTCCCTTCCACCAAAACGGCCAATAGCTGTTCCTGCCCAGAGTAGCAGGAAACCTTCCAGTTTTAGCACTCCAAACAATTCACTACAGCCCTTCCCCAATGAAAAAGACTGGGGTGTTTTTAGTAGGTATTCTCTCACACCCATACTATTCCTAGCAGGAGCATTTTGATGTATCATTCTTAGGCATTTCATGTCATGGTTTTTGTTTATCTGCTAAAGAGATCCACCCTACTTCACTCAGCAGGTCATCCTTGTCTGAAAGAAGCCAGACCGAATCTGTTGCTCAAGAAGACGATTGCCATCTTCACCACAAATACAGAGAAGGACCCACTGACAACATTTCTGTAAATCTATGGGTCAAACTGTAGTTTTATCAGGTAGCCCCGAGATTACCCAGAAAGCAATTTCAAGCAAAACTAACTCAAGCATGACAAAGAATATGAATTAATGCTTTTGTAAATAAAATAATCTTCCAAAGATTCCACAGGATCAAACAACTTATTTAGCTGCCCCATTATTTCTTAAGTCAGTGAAATTAAGCAAAGCTTCTAGTCCTGGTGGTTTTTCTACAGACAGGCGTAAGGATTTAATTGACTTTCTCATTTATATGGAGCTGAAAGTTTACATGATACCTTTTTTAACAATGCTTTCATACCGGTAAGTCTGAAAGTGGATAAATTTGTAGAGTATACAAATTACAAGATTCTCAACTTATGACTGTTCATTTAACAACAGTTCAAAGTTCTAATGGTCTTGAAAAAACTAACTTATGACCTGTACTTGGACTTATGTCCCTTGCACCACCCCCTCGATCATGCAAGTGCAAGACTGGCATTGGCAACTGGCTTGCATTTGCAACTGGTTGCAGCATCCTGAAGTCATGTGATTATGATCTACAAACTTTTTGTTGCCCATTGGGGAAGTTGGATGCACTTAATGACTGTGTGATTCACTTAACAATTGCGATGAATTGCTTAACAACCACTGTAAAACTTGTAAAATTGGGTGCAACTCAGCTTGCAATTGCAATGACTTGCAGTAGAAATTCTGGTCCCAACTGTAGTAAGTTAAGGATTACCTAAACATAAGTGGTAAAATATTTACCATCATTTTTTCATAAGCACTTCAAATTTAACTAACTTCTGTAATTCATCCTGAGAAATTGGATTTTATAAAATGAACAATTTTGGATTATTAGTGGATATTAAGGGTTAAATTAGTGGATCATTAAGGGTTAAATTGTACCCTATGACCATTGTTTGTGTTGTAAATGTTGTACCTTGATGAAGGTATTTTTTTCTTTTATGTACACTGAGAGCATATGCACCAAGACAAATTCCTTATGTGTCCAATCACACATGGCCAATAAATTCAATTCAATTCAATTCAATTCAATTCAATTCTATTCTATTCTGTTCTATTCTATTCTATTCTATTTGGTACACAAACATATAAATTGGATCTGGCTATATTTACTTTGTTGGAAATGAAAAAAGCCTTTGATATTATGCAGTTAAAATTTCTAAAGCATGTTTTTCTCAGATATCTTTTCCTTCCAATTTAGTTGATTGCATTAAAATGTAGCCCAACCTATTGTTATTATTGCTATAATCAGTTCTTCGCTATTAGGATATCCAGGTAGTTCATTTTCTCCTCTTTTACTGAATTTGATTTTGGAATCTTTCATCCTATATATTAGGCAACCTAAGTATACTTTGAATATCATGACAGCCACAGTAAAATTTAAATTGTTGTCATATGTCAATGCTATTCTATCTCTTCCTGATAATTACTAAAACTCTTGATCCAAATTAAGCATATTATACAGCACTATGGTAAATTATCAAGTTATTCTTATAATGAAAAAATGTATAATATATTTCCTATTATATCTAGATCTCTATGGATGTTTGTAAAATTCATTTTGTTTAACTCATTTCACTACTTTGGAATAGTTATTTGTAGAAAGGTTTCCTCAGAGTTTTAAAGAGTGTTTCATTAGCATTCTATGAGCTTAATTAATATTTAATTAATATAAAAAAGGATTATGGGGGGTGTTTTACAGGCTACACCAGTGGATATGTAGTATGGATTGGATCAATTCCTCTGTTCAAGGAGGATTCCTAAGTTTTGGATTTGTTCTATGGTAGCAACATTTTGTTTTAATATTCATAAGGTTGCTAATAGGGTGAGGAAAAAGAAGTCAAGAGATAAAAGTGTGAATGTAATATTATATTTTGAAATTTATAATTTAAGGAAGTATGAAGAATTTTGATTTACTATGAGTGGAATATAGCTAAACAGGTGAAAAAACATTAAATTTGATTTAAAAATTTGAATGGAAGACATGCATTCACTTTCTACCTATAAAATGGCCTTTTACTGGTATTTTGTAAAGCCCAATCAACCATGTGGTATAGATTTAAACTATTTTTGTTTCATGTATATTTATATTTATTTCAGCATTATTTTTCTTTCTGGTTCATTTCACCTGAATCTTTTTCCATTCTTCTTTTAATTTTGTCTATTGTTATTCTTTTTTCTGTTTATTTGTATATTAAATACCACAATACAACTTTTAAAAAGTAGAACAGTCCACACATAAACCCCCAAATAGAAAAATCTATTAGACTCAAGAAAGAAGCCAAATGTTTTCGTTTCTGTTAAATTGTTGTTTCTGTCAAGGTAATTTTACTAATATATTTGTATTATCCCAGTCTGCAAAGAACATTACAGACAAATAAACAGAGTAGGAAATGATTTAGATTCTTTTAGATTTACTTCAAGTGCAAAATATTTTCAATAAATGTCATTTTTAAAGCAAAATTGAAAATGAATTCCTCAAAATTAACAGCTGGTTCTTGGAGTTTCAAAACAAACCTATTTGTTCCATAAGGAAGTCTTGCAAGTTTCTAACAGGTCAGCGAGGTCAGTCCCAGCTTAAAAGTCTGATTCTATACATACCTTCCAGCAGCTGATAACAACTGCTATCAATACTGAACGGCAAAGTCAAGTAAACAGAAATAAGCCAGTTGAAAGTGAAAAGGTACAGAAGAAAATACAGTAAAACCCAAGTAGAAAATGAGTTAATGGAGAGTCAGTTCAGGACAACTCTGAATTTCCCACTTGGGTGGGATAATCAGGGTAATTGTCTGAACAGCAGGTCAGTAGTTATACTTAAAACCATAGACTTTTACACTTAGTACACTTGTTACAACAGTGCTAATATCTAATCATTAGTTGAAAATTCTGGCTAGACTACTATGTGACTTTTGTATTTGTTTTCTTCTATACCAGGATTTGTTTTCTTAAAATATTGTAGGTCATCTTTCAGAATGTAAAGCTGTCTCATAAAACTATAGAATACAGTTTTGATTCCTTCTACTGCTCATTGTATTCTATCTATGTGGAAAAAGTTCATAGATTTTTCACAATTACATTCAGACTATTAAAATACCCAGAACAATCAAGTCTTTAGCTGCAGTTCATTTAAACATTTAAAGTTAGTGGACCTATCAATTTACATAGTAGTTCACAGTCTTTACTTTTCGTGATGACAAGAGAAATAGTGCAAAACACTAGTTTTCATAAAGTAGGTAGGATTTTGAAATTAACTTCAAGATGAAAATGAAAGTAGAGAAGAATATGTTACATCAGAACGGTTTACAGCACTGAACGTATATAAGTTTAGTCTAATAAAAGAATTAGAAAGCCTGGCAAAGACAGTGAAACAATTAACCTGCAAACTGAAGTATATTTTAATTTGAGATAGAAAACAAGAATGTGAGGTTTTAGGCACAGACTTAAAAATAAGTACCGTATATACTCGAGTATAAGCCGAGTTTTTCAGCACGTTTTTTGTGCTGAAAAACGTCCCCTCGGCTTATACTCGGGTCTATACGGCTTATACTCGAGTTTTTTTTTTTTAAGCCTCGCTTATACTCGGATCGGCTTATACTCGAGTATATACGGCTTATACTCGAGTTTTTTCTTTTTCACATTTGCGGACGGAAGCCCTGCCGGTGCAGTGAGAGGGCGGGCGGGGAGCCGCCAGCCTTCTCAGCTGAGGAGGAGGCTTTCCCCAACCGGTAGGTGCCTCATTTCCCACCCTCGGCTTATACTCGAGTCCCCAGTTTACCCCAGTTTTTGGGGTAAAATTGGGGACCTCGGCTTATACTCGGATCGGCTTATATTCGAGTATATACGGTAGCTGTCCTATCCTCTGATAGCACAGAGGAAATTTGTTCTGTCCTCAGAACACCAACCAAAGGCAATCTTCTAAGTACTGATTTATCAGTATGTTACTTACCCCCAATAAAGTACTACCTACTTTGTCGTTGTTGTATTTCTACAGGCGGAGTATGCTTTCAAACAGAAGTTTGATCTACAGCTACCTATCAGTTTTTATTTTTTAAAGATTCTTAAGGCCCATAGAGGTGAACTCACCATTCTTCTAAGGCACCAAAATGAAACAGGGTACCAGATTTCAAGGGGAAAAAAACAAAACTGCTCTTGAGATTTGTGAATGGCAGCAGGAACTGCTATTGAGTATGGAGTCATGTAAGGTCTAAAGCTATTCATGGGGGAGAAAAGATGACACAGAAAGCTATGTTTTGTTTTGTAATTAATGCTTGCTTCTCACTAAAAAATAAATAACATTTTAAAGAGTAATTAGTCAAGACTGGCAAGTGGGTGTCTTATGGGTATTCCAGATCCAGGCTGTTCCCTTGGTTTCATTTCTCTCTGTATGACTTTTTATTTATTTATTTATTTATTTGTTCACACTTTTATACCACCCTATCTCCCTAGGGACTCAGGGCGGTTTTATAGACCAGATGCATAATCCAGGATTTCCAGATTTGAAAAGTTACTTGGGGTAGCCCTAATTTTATCTAAATATGCATATTTTGAAAATCAAGACAAAACACCCTGGCCTGCCTGTCAATATTTATGTGAATGAAAAGAACACTTTTTTTTTGGTGGTGGTTATCTCTGAGCAATTACAAATTAGAAATGGTCAAAATCTCATGAGATTTCAGCATATTTTTTTTAAAAAAAATGGGATGCATGAGTGCCATCTAGTGGTGTTACATTTGTCATAATGCCTACACTGTCATAATGCAGGGGCAATCCCAGGTGTGAACTATGAAGTAAAGGCACACACTGGAATAAGGGACATTCCTTATAGCTGATAAATACATTTCTTCTTATTTGATGGAAAAAATTGTAAATACAAAACCATGATCTAATCTTGTCAATCTAAGATAAAAAAGATCTAATTGTGCATTTTGGTATAAGACGTCTTCAGGACCCACACCCAAATATAGTGTTTTCTCAAGTTAGCTAGTCCAAATCTACTTTCTCAAGCCCACCTTCCAGTTTTTAACTCTTGTGTAGGATTCAATTCAAGCCTAACTAATCTGCTCAAATCTCATCAATTGCATACTTTAAATTTTGTGACTCATCCTTCTTTAGCAGATTATAATATCCATAAATGTTTGTGGAATCATTCTGTCAACAGCTAGGAAGCATTGCTAAGCTAGTATGTAGTTGACTTTATAAACATAATGGTTCCTGTAAGAAATCTGAATGATTGGTCATTTTTGTTTCACAATTATTTTTTTCTGGGAAATTTCTTTATAATATTATAATTTTATTCCCTGCCTATCTTAAACAGCCTTTTGGTTTTCTATTTTGGCATTATTTTCATACACCCCTACAAAATTGCAATGAAGATTCAGTGTTTCATTTACTAGTCCTTCTCTAATTGTCCCAACTCTCTTTAAGCTCTCTTTTGCAGAAGTCAGCAAATATATAATTCCTTTAAATCTTTTCATAATCTCTTTTCGACTAAAACAAAATATCCCATCTCTGTTAAAAAAAATGAAATTTGATCTGGATTCCACATATTAGTCAAATGGATTTATAATGGAAAACCTACAGATGATCTAGTTCAGTTCCCTAAAACTGATTCACACTTTTTTTTCAGTCTCCCTGTCTAATCCCCCATGTTATGTTTGAAGACTAAGATGACATTGGTTGGTAAGAGACATTACAGATTTGTTCACATTGTTTTAAGTCTTCAACCATTTTATTTATCAGTTTAAGGCTCTGGAAATTTATATTTGCATAACTATAATCCCTTACTTACCCAGATGTGTAGGAGGCTTCTGATTTGATTGGAGGGGGTATGTTGGACAGGCAGTGGCCACTGAGAAACCCTTTGGGTACTACCATGCCATTGTTGTTATTGCAGTTGAGATGAGCACTGTAACTGGACCCACATGGATTTGGCAAGGGGGGTCCGTGCCGTATTGGAACTTGACTGCTTGAAGGGCCAGGATGGAGACCATGACGGACTGGGATTTGGGTGCTTGGGGGACCATGATGGAAGTTACCACTAGGTACAGGAGTAATTACATGACCAATACTGGAGACAGATGCATTGACAGTGGCAGAGCTGGCAGGCTGAGTATGAGGATAACCGGCTGATGCTGGAATGTCAGAGATGGAATCTAAATCAGAACTGAAAGAGAAAAGTTGAACCATTTGTGAAATAGGTGCATCTGGCCACTCTGACGTAATATAAAGTCTGTGTCTATTTCTAGTCATATATACATTGTTGGATTCAGCCATAACGTCAACCCAGGATTTTTAACCATGTTTTTTTCTTTTTTGAACAAGTATATTGGCTTGATCTGCACATCTAACTAACTCTTAGTGGATAGGTTAAAACATAAAGGAAAGCCAAAAGCAAAACCTGCAGTACTCCCCAATTAGGAAAATATGTAAAAGTACTGAAAAGAATGGAAGCAAAAGATGAAGAAAATATTAGCTCACATCACCATAATCTCATATGCAACCCTCATTATCACTCTTACATCAAACAACATCATGGAGTATTAAGAATAAAAGTGAAAGTGAAAAAGGACACTTACATATCTTGTGAGTCTTCTTTACCGATGTATTCTTCCAGAATGCTGGTGTCAATGTTTGATGCTTCAAGAGCTCCATTAATATCATGACCTGAAAGAAAGACCAGATATCACATAAAATAGAAAACCAGACAAGATAAGTCATTTTCTATAAGGACAAACAGAGCTCTGATAATTCCCCATACCAAAACTTCTGATTTAAATAACAAAATTTACTTTAAAATGTTAATTGAAATGGAAAAGGAAATCCAACCCAGATGATAAAAACTGAGTATTTATTACTCTAGAATAATCAGCTGGAAAAAAGGAAACCATTTTATTCACAAAGTTTCATGCACCTAAAACAAAACATGCATCCATATTTGAACCAGTATGTATATAACATATATAGTGGTAAGGATGTGGGGGGGGGGGAGAGAAATGGAGCTAGAATTGACACTCTGAATCATGTGGACACAAAATTTGTTGCAAAATGTCGATGAAGATTTTCAGTCATCCAGGCAGAGATGTCTGAATGTTGAATCTTTGTAACTGGACTAATTTTTAATTTCAGAGACATTTCACTGCCCATCCAGGCAGCTTCCTCAGTCAGCGCAAGGCGGTTAGGCAGAAGGTCGCTGGAATGTACCAACTCCTGCCACACCAACCTCAGGTGATTCTTCCCTAAAATGATTCAATGATTCAAACTTCCGATATCTTTGCCTGGATGGTTGAGAATCTTTATTGTCAAATCATGTGGTTTGTTTCTACAAAAAGCTACAAACTTGTAGAAGATGATTTATTCGCCATATTGAAACAATGTTCTGTCAACTGGCTATCTTAACAGCAAAACTGCACTTTCTTAAGAGAAATAATTAATTCCAGTCTATTACTCTGAGCTAACCAAAATCAATGACTGCCCTGCTGCTTCTTACATTCCTGTCATAGTTATAAATAAAGTTGTCTACCTTCTCATATATTAAAGGCTGATTTGATTGGCTGGCTGGTTGGCTTGCAGGCTTCATATGACCTTCATCCCTTCAATACCAACCAATATCCCCTATCAAGATTTGGTAACCCAATAACAGGAACACCATTTTCTGTATTGCCCCTATGGCATGAGAACTGGGGAGAAAGGAGGGAGGATAAAATAAGAAGTAAAATCATATTTTAAGCTCCAGTGGCTTTAAGCCAGTGCTTCTTAAAGTGTGGTCTGCCCCAAGAGATGTACAACAGGGATCTATAGCATCGAAATTATTTGCCAGATATTGAAAATATTTGCAAAACATTGAAGCACTATTACTGTTTTCATGATTGCTTTTTACTTGATAAAAGTTTTACTTTGTTAAAAAAAAAGTTTCATGAACATTTTTTATATATGTTAATATATTATGGATGTGATATTGCTATTTTTGAATGATTCAATAAATATTCAACAATAGGATCCATTTTAATTTTTAATGCAGTAAATGTCAATAAATACAACTCATACAAACAAGCTCTTTTGGAGTCCTCCATAATTTTTAAAAGTGAAAAGGGGTTCTAAGAAGAAAAAGTTTAAGAAATGTGCTTTAAGCCTTCTCTTCTACTTAGAACAGTCATTCTTGAAGTAGCATCAGTACAGGTAGTCCTCGACTTAACCACAATTGAGTCCAAGATTCCTGTTGTTAAGTGAAACAGTTGTTAAGTGAGTTTTGCCCAGTGGTGGGATTCAAATTTTTTAACAATCGGTTCTGTGGGCGTGGCTTATTTTGGGGTGTGGCTTGGTGGTCATGTGACTGGGTGGGCGTGGCTAGTGGCTCATGTGACTGGGTGGGCGAGCTACCTGCTCATGTGACCGGGTGGCCATGGCTATGGGCATAGAAACTACTCAGAGGGCTAAAAAACGTCATTTCTGACCGGTCCTCGCACTTATGACCATCCTCACATTTATGCCCATTGCAGCATTTTTAACAACCATGTCACTCATTTCACAACTGCTTCTCTTCACCACGGTTACAAGATAGGGCGCAAAATGTAAAATGTGAGGACAGTTGTAGGTGTGAGGACCGGTCAAAAGTGTGAGGACAGGTCAAAAATAACTTTTTCAGCTCTCTGAGTAGTCCCTATGCACAAAACGCTGCAACAGGCATAAATGATGACTGGTCATAAGTGTGAGGACTGGTCATAAGTGTGAGAACCTGTCAGAAATCACTTTTTTCAGCCGTCTGGGTAGTCCCTATGTGCATAGGGATTACCCAGAGGACTGAAAAAAGTGATTTCTGACAGGTTCTCGCACTTTTGACCAGTCCTCACACTTATGACCGGTCATCATTTATCCCTGTTGCAGCATTTTTAATAACCATGTCACTCATGTCATAACTGCGGTGCTTCATGTGACCGGGTGGGCATGTCCAGGTAGTCATGTGACATAGCTTCTTTGCCCTAATGACTGTTTGCTGCAATGTTCTTAAGTGTGAAAAAAACGGTCATAAGTCACTTTTTCAGTGCCATGCTTGTTAAACCAATTACCAGAACAAATCCATTCTCCCTCCCTCTTTCTCTCCATCTCTTTCTCCCCCTTTCTCTCTTTCTCTCCTTAATCTCTTTCTCCCTCCCTCTCTTTCTCTCCTTCATCTTTCTCCCCCCTCTTTCTCTCAATCTTTCTCTCCTTAATCTCTTTCTCCCTCCCTCTCTTTCTCTCCATCTTTCTCCCCCCTTTTCTCTTCTTCATCTTTCTCCCCTTCTATCCTTCATCTCTTTCTCTCCATCTTTCTCTCCTTAATCTCTCCTTCTCCCTCCTCTTTCTCCCCTTCTCTTCTTCATCTTTCTCCCCTTTCTTTCAATCTTTCTCTCCTTAATCTCTCTTTCTCCTCCTCTCTTTCTCTCCATCTTTCTCCCCTTTCTCTCCTTCATTTTCTCCCCTTTCTCCCCTCTTTCTCCTTCATCTTTCTTCCCCTTTCCTTAATCTCTCCTTCTCCTCCTCTCTTTCTCTCCATCTTTCTCCCCTTCTCTCCTTCATCTTTCTCCCCTCTTTCTCTCCATCTTTCTCTCCTTAATCTCTTTCTCCCTCCCTCTCTTTCTCTCCATCTTTCTCCCCCTCTTTCTCTTCTTCATCTTTCTCCCCCTTCTATCCTTCCTCTCTCTTTCTCTCCTTCATCATTTTCTGCCCCCCTCTTTCTCTCCATCACTCTTTCTCCAGATGGGTAGGGTAGGCTGGCGCTGCGTGGGTGGGAGGCGGCCGCAGGACAGTCTTGCTGGGTGGGCAGAAGGCCGAGGCAATTGACACACGCTTTGCTGCCCACCTGATCCAAGCTCCTCACTGGCCGCGCTTTAATCGCTGGCTAGAGAGATGCTTGGATGCAGGCAGGTTTCTGTCGGCGGCCGCGTGGCGCTTGGATCGGGTGGGCAGCGAGGTGCATGGATCGGGTGGGCAGCTGGCTGCTGCCCACCTGATCCACGCACCTCGCTGCCCACCGATCCAAGCGCCACGCCGCCGACAGAAGGCTGCCTGCATCCAAGCCTCTTGCTAGTCAGCTGATCCAAGCTCGTCGCTGGCCACATGGCCAGCGAGGTGCTTTAATCGCTGGCTAGAGAGACACTTGGATGCAGGCAGACTTCGGTCGCCGGCCGCATGGTGCTTGGCTCGGGTGGGCAGCGAGGTGAATGGATCGGGTGGGCAGCAGGTTAAGGTAGATAGGGCAGATGAAGAAAGGGTTATATTACAATATAAATTAATGGAATATGGTATAAGGGTGAGAGGATTAAAATAATGTAAGGAAGAAAATTTGAAAGAGATTTTTATTCAGGCCTTTGCTCAGATAGATGGAGTGGAACCAGAAGATTTTGAAGTTAATATTGAAAAAATTTATCGTGTTAATTCTTGGTTGGCAAGGCAGAAGTGTTTACCGAGAGATGTGGTTATTTATTTTACAAATAAGAAGATTAGGTATGGAATTTTGCAAGCATTTTATAAAAATAAATTTCAAATACTAGGACAAGATATAATAATGATGAAGGAAATTCCTCCTAAAATGTTGAGAAAGAGAAAAGAATTTGCCTTTTTAGTGGATGAGCTTAAGAAACATCAGATATATTTTAGATGGGAGATTCCAGCTGGCTTAACAGTGAATTATAAAGGAAGAAAGTATTTTCTTAATACAGTTTTTAAAGCACGAGATTTCTACACTAATGTATTAAAGATTGGGAACCCTTTATCGATAGATGTTAAGTTGAATGGTGAATAGATGGTGGAAAATGTGTAAGATAGAAGATAATGGGAGTGAGAATGTTTAATTTTATTATATATGATTATGGTTAATTTTTGTAAATGATTTATTTTGGATATAAATGTGTAATTTTAGGGGTACTATTTGATATATTTGAGGTATAAAGGAATAGGAAGATGGAATATTGTTTAATTTTGGAGGATAGATAGTAAAATTTAATTTAGATTAAATATTATATTTGAGAGATGGATGTAATGTTGTTATATGGTTAACTAGAATTTAATTGTTATAACTGATATATTTTGGATAAGTTATAGGTGTAATTTTAATAATGTTATTTGATATAAGTAAGGTAAAGTGAAGATTTTAATTATTACAATTGATATATTGTGGAGATAATATAGGATGAACAATAATATTTGTAATTTGATTTGATGTATATAAATGATACCAAAGATATGAAAAAATGGATTATTGTTTTT
Source organism: Ahaetulla prasina (assembly GCF_028640845.1). NCBI lineage: Eukaryota > Metazoa > Chordata > Lepidosauria > Squamata > Colubridae > Ahaetulla > Ahaetulla prasina. Next base: position 257,042,675 of record NC_080539.1, on the reverse strand, counting down.
CTTTGGAGGTTGGACCGTAAAATTTAAGAAATTAAGTTGGAAATATGAATTATTCTTGAGAGACTGCTTAAGGAAGAAAGACATTTCAGAAGAATCCTTGGTGAATATTGGAAGATGGAACGTTGTTTTGGTACTGACTGATGAAGGTTGGATATTAAAAACTATGTACTTTAATGAAGAACAAATACGAACTTAATTGGAAATTTCTGAGATCGGGGAGTCGAGGTTTTAAGGAGTGACTATGGATTATGATTTGTGTTATATTTTAATTTTTGACTGTTAGTTTTATACCCTGTATTCGGTTCTGGGAAGTCCCAGGGGGTGGGGGGAGGGAGGGGAAGGGAGGGGGGGGGGATGAGGTAGAAAATGGATTGATGGTTAATGTACAGAGATGATTGAAGATGTATAATCAATGTAAGATCGGAGCTGCCTGGCTACCATTTCAGAATGATGGGGAGGAAGGAAGTAGAGAAGAGAAGGAGGTAGGAAAGAGAAGAGGAGGAAGAGGAAAGGAAGGAAGAGGGATAGAAGAGGGAGAAGAAAGGAGTAGGGAGGAAGGAGGAGAGGATGTAGATAAGAGAAGGGGAGGATGGTTGTGGAAAGTAGAAGAAGGTAGAGAAGGAACATTGGTTTACCTGAAGGTTCCTTGTACGTACGCTGCGTGAGAGTCCAAAGCAATGGGTTTTTAACTTCATCTGATTGGTCCGAGACTGAGTTGAATTTGTTTAAACACACCTCCTCTTCCTGTTTAGCTCCAGTTTATTAACGAAGAAGCGGTATTGGAGAAGACGAACTCAATTTGAAAACTGGAAAAAAACGGAACAATAACCTCCAGATTCCTGTATATAGAAAAGAACAATAAGTAAAAATAGGGAGGGGTTGGACTCTCACGCAGCGTACATAGAAGGAACCTTCAGATAAGCTAATGTTCCTTCTCCTGTACGCTACTAAGAGAGTCCAAAGCAATGGGATATACCCAAGCTAAATATCCCTAGGGCGGGAAAAGAAAGATTAGGAAGACTCAGCAACAGGAAGAACTCGCTGCAGGACCCTCCGTCCGAATGAGGCCTCGGCTGAGGCAAATTGGTCCATCTTGTAGTTTTTAATAAATGGCGAAGGAGAGGCCCACGTGGCTGCTCTGCAAATGTCCAAGATAGAGGCCTGGGTGGCCCAGGCAGCTGTGGTGGCCACGCTGCGGGTGGAGTGTGCAGTGATGCGGCCTGGAAGATGGTGTTTCTGCTGGTCGTATGCCATGGAAATACAGGCCTTTATCCACCTGCCTATGGTGGATGGGGAGACTTTGGTGCCCAGAGCCCTTGGTTGAAAGGAAACAAATAGGGATTCTGTCTTCCTGAAAGGAGCTGTTCTGTTGAGGTAAATACGCAGGGCCCTTCTTACGTCCAGCGTGTGCCACTGACGCTCCGATGGATGCTTGGGATGAGGACAAAAATCCAGTAAGATGACTTCTTGAGACCTATGAAAGCTTGTGTTTATTTTAGGAAGAAAGGTAGGGTCTAAACGGAGAATGACTCTGTTAGAGTGAAAAATGCATAAGTCCTTCCTGACCGAAAGGGCAGCGATCTCGGAGATCCTGCGGGCTGAGGTTATGGCTATGAGAAAAGCGACTTTAAAGGTTAAGAGCTTAAGACTGGAGGAGCTCAAGGGTTCAAAAGGGGAAGACGTAAGCTTCTGAAGGACAAGGGATAGGTCCCAGGTAGGGTATCTGTGTACAGGAGGCGGTTGCAGATTGTAAGCTCCCCTCAGAAAACGTCGGATACGGGGGTGTTGAGAAAGCGTGGAGGTCCCGTCACAGAATAAAACAGTGGCAAGAGCTGCAACCTGCCAGCGGATGGTGTTGGTGGCTAAACCCTTGTCCAATCCGTCCTGGAGGAATTGCAGGATATGTCTAATGGAGACAGAAGTAGGTTCTATTCGATGTCTAAGACACCAGCGATGGAATGATGACCATGTGGCCTCGTAAATACGCGTAGTGGATGGGTGTCTAGAAGCCAGAAGGGTGGAGATGACCTCCATGGAATGCTTTTCTTTCCTTAGTATCTCCCTGTCAAGTGCCAGACGGCTAGTTGGTAACATTGAGGTTCTGGGTGGAGAATGGCTCCTTGGTGTAGAGAAATCTGATCCGGTGGAATTCGCCAAGGTGGATTGACGGACAGGCTCACCAGATCCGCAAACCAACTCCGTCGAGGCCAGTAAGGAGCTATGAGGAGAACTTCTGCCTTCTGTTCCAAGATCCTTCGTATGACCCGTGGCAGAAGGGGAGTCGGGGGGGAAGGCATAAAGAAGGCCCCGGGGCCACTGACATCGTAGGGCATCTGTTCCTTCTGCTCCTGGGGTTTGGAACCTGGAGAAGAACCTTGGAAGTTGTTTGTTGGTCGGGCTGGCAAAGAGGTCTACTATGGGTTGCCCGAATTTGATCGTGATTGTGAGAAACAGATCCGGATGCAGTTGCCACTCTGATTGATCGATGATCGTCCTGCTCAGCCAATCCGCTTGTGTGTTGGCGACTCCAGATATGTGGGCTGCCTGTAGTGAGAGAAGATGTTTTTCTGCCCACAGGCCTATGGCTGCAGCCTCTTTCATCAATATGCGGGATCGGGTGCCTCCTTGACGGTTCACATGGGCCTTCGTGGTAGTGTTGTCCGTCAGCAGTAGCACATGATGATTTGATAGCTGCCCTTGGAAGTACCTGAGAGCTAGATGAGCAGCTCTCATTTCCAGCCAGTTGATGTTGTTCTTGAGGTCGTTGGGGGACCAACGACCCTGGGTCACCTGGTCTAATAGGTGGGCACCCCAGCCGTAGAGGCTTGCATCCGTGGTGAGGACAAGACGGCAATGTTCCTGGAATGAGCAGCCCTTTGTCAGGGCTGGAGACAGCCACCACTGTAGAGACTTTCTGACCTTTGGAGGCAGAGGAATTCTGATTTCGGTGTTGCTGTTGCCTGTTCTTTGGTGTGGGAGAAGTAACCATTGTAGGGGTCGTGAGTGAAGACGTGCCCAGGGCACGATCGACAGACAAGAGACCATCTTTCCCAATAACTGTGAGAGCAGTGAAAGTGGAACACTCTTGAGTGCCTTTACCTTTTTTGTCGTGTCTTTTATGTTGAGGAGACGGTCTCGGGAAAGAAACACCTGGCAGGATCTGGTGTTGATTCTCGCTCCCAGATGGACAATTTCGGTCGTAGGCACTAGATGGCTCTTTGCTTTGTTGACCGAAAAGCCGTGATCCTGTAGGGATTGAATTGTTACCTGTAAGTCCCGTAACGCCTGCTGGGCGGAAGACGACAGAATCAATATATCATCCAGGTAACATTGTATTCTTACTGGAATTGTGCGAAGGTGGGCCGCCACAGCATCCAGATTCTTGGTGAAAGTACGAGGAGCGGAAGATAGACCAAAGGGCAGGGCCCTGTATTGAAAGTGGGCTCCAGTATAACTGAACCTGAGAAAGAGACTGTGGGCTGGTCTGATGGGTACATGTAGATAGGCCTCCTTGAGGTCGATGGATGTTAGATAGTCCCCTCTTCTGATGCTTCCCAAGATTGAATTGAGGGAGTGCATCTTGAATCTGCGATATTTGATATGAAGGTTCAGTTGCTTCAGGTCTAAGATGGCTCTGGTGCCGCCTGATTTCTTGTCCACTAGGAAAAGAATTGAATAGAAGCCGGTCCCCTGGTGAGGCGTGGGAACCGGTTCTATGGCACTGATGGACAGCAGATGTTGAATCTCGTCTTCCATTTGAGCCCTCTTGGTGGGTTCTTTGGGAATCTGGCATTGGATGAATCTCCTCGGAGGATTTGAATTGAATTCGAGTGAGAGATCAAGGGTGATGGTTTGCAATACCCAGGCATCGGTTGTCGTGTGGGACCAGGTAGGGACGAACTTGGTGAGACGACCGCCGATGGGATCCTGGTCGGGATAGTCATTTGTTCCTGCGATAAGGTCGAAAGCCGGATCCACGGGAGGGACGTCTGGTCTGGGATTGCCTGGTCCTGTCACGAAAGGACTGTCTGTCCTGAAACCTGTCAGGGGGAGGTTGGAAGGAACGTTGATAGGCCGGAGATTGGAACCCGGGATCCTGGGTGCGAAAAGGCTGTCTGCGGTAAGGAAGAGAAGGACGTCTGTCTGAACGTCTAGAGACGTAGGGAAGGATCTTAAGTTTGTCCTTTCCCTCAACTAAAATAGGGTCTAGGGCTTCACCAAAGAGAGATCCACCCTTAAATGGGGCAGCCGCTAACCGCCATTTGGTCTTCATGTCAGCTTGCCATTGTCTGAGCCATAACAGCCTCCTGGAGGTGATGCTGGAGGCAAGGGCTCGGGATGCAAATTTTGCAGAATTAAGGGTGGCATCCGCAGTGTATTCAGCAGCCGCTACCAATTTACTTATGTCCTGATGTAATCTGGCGTCATCCTGAGGAATCCTCTCCTGCATTTGTCTGAGCCATATCAAAGAGTTTCTAGCAAAGAATGAGGCTGCTGTGGCAGATCTGATAGCCCAGGCAGCCGCTTGATGGGTTTTGCGGGTGGAGAGTTCCGCTCTGCGGTCCTCCGTTCGGAGACCTTCTGCTGCATCTGAAGGTATAATGTTGGAGGAAGAAGCCAAGGTGGCAATTGGGGTGTCTACGGTAGGAACCTTGAGGAGGTCCTCAAGATCTTGATCCGTCGTGTACATCTTTTTGTCTGAGCCACTAGGAGTAGGAATGGCACCAGGGTGACCCCATTGACGTTGGATGGTGTCTAAGAAGAGCTTGGGTGAAGGAATTACCCGTTGCTCTGAGACTGGTTCAGTAAAGAGGAATTTGTTGGGGTCTGACGGATCTGAAGCTCCCTCAGATTGGCGTAAGGCAACCCCCATGGTGGCCGTAACTTTTGCCTTGTGTAGTAATGTGTAGAAAAGCTCATGGCGAAAAAGGCCGGTGGGAGCAGGTTTGTCTGGGGCAGACTCTTCGTCTTCAGACAGGTTATACTCTGCTATGTCTTCCTCCCCCAAAAAGGAGTCCTCACTATGGTGTGAAAAAGTTGGAGAGCGTGTGCGCAGTGCGCGTAGTCTGGGTGGGTGGCTATCAGAATGGAGTCTTTGGTCAGAGCTGCCCGAAGAAGATGGAGCTGGGAAACCTCTTTGAGTGAAGGCATTGTCAATGCCTTGAGAAATGGTTTGCATGATAAGATGGCGTATATCCTGAGGAATGGCAGGAATACTGTCCTCTCTGTGGGAGACTCCCGCTGCTGTGGGAGTGAAAGTGGCAGAAGGTGCCTGATGTGGAGGCTCAGGCATGGATCTAGAAGAATCTCCAAAAACTGTACAAATTGTTTCCTGGTCTTCTCCTGAACCACTAAGGATAGTGGGAGACCATCCAGGCTGATTTAATAGAGGAGAAACTTCAGTTAGTGGAACAGAAGTTTCCCTGCCTTCCTCTGCTAATTTTTGTTTTGCTTTATCAAATTGCCTATCCAAGGCCCGTTGTCTTCTGGAGGCATCTCTCTCTGCAGCAGCAGAGGTTTGGAGAGAAGTAGAAGACTTGGATTTGGTGGAAGAAGTCCTTGATTTGGATCTGCTCTTGTGAGGGGGAGGAGCCACGCTAGTAAGGTGTCCTTGGGAGGGCGAGGCAGAAGCCCGGGAAGGAGATCTGCTGCGATCCGCCATCTTGGAAATGAGGCCTAGTGGTTATCAGAGGCCTTGGAATATACGCCCAAATAATATAGTGGCCCTGATCTGAGAATCCTGGAATAAGATCAAACAATAAGGGCCAGTTAGCACCAAGCTGACACCAAAGCTGGATTCAAAGCATTCAAAAGCTGCCTGGGGGGTTGCTTTGGGGGGGTCCCCAAATGGCGCGAAGCAGGCACCACTGCTCCTAAAGCGCCTTTTTACTGCAGCGTTGGCAGGGGGAGCTAGCCTCCGACACCACGGATCTTTATCTCCACCCCTGCAAGCGCGAAGCCGACACCATGGCTTCTCCTGCGCTCCGCTGGCCTCCACTTACAGTTTGGTGAGGTCCAGCGATGTCCGTTCCTCAATCTGGCGATTCCACGAGGCTTGAGAAGCTTGGAGTGTAAAAAAATGGCTGCCGGCCTTCGGGCGGCTCAGCTGAGCGGTGCTGGGCTGCGCGCGAAGCGCGAGCCTCTTTCCTTGCCACTCCGGCTCCCAGCAGTCAAAGAAAAACAATTGGGCACTTTAAAAACTTTTTTTAAGAATTTTTCTATATTTATTGAAGTCCTATGAGCTGTAAAAGAGTCAAAAGCAATGGAGCTAAAGGAGGTAGTCTTTCTATGGCCGACTGAGTTAATAAACTGGAGCTAAACAGGAAGAGGAGGTGTGTTTAAAGAAATTCAACTCAGTCTCAGGCCAATCAGATGAAGTTAACAACCCATTGCTTTGGATTCTCTTAGCAGCGTACAGGAGAAGGGAAGAGAGTTTAAATCAAAAAAAAAAAAAAAAGAAACTCAATGCATTTTTTCAGTGCAAAAGCAAGAAGAGAATTTTGTAAGACAATGGAAAAAGAAACCAGTTACTATTTGAGGCAGCATGAGCTAGTCTTTTTGCTCTTTTTAATAATAATAATAATAATAATAATAATAATAATAATAATAATAATAATAATAATAATAATAATAATAATAATAATAATAATAATATAACAATAACAATAAAAAACTACTGTGGGATTTCCGAATATAGACTGATAAAGTTTTGGAACACAATACCCCGGATATCACGATTGTGGAAAAGAAAAAAGTGTGGATAGTCGACATTGCTATACCTGGTGACAGCAGAATTGATGAGAAACAACTTGAAAAAGTCACCAGATATCAAGATTTGAGAATCGAATTGCAGAGACTCTGGCATAAACCAGTGCAGGTGGTTCCAGTGGTACTCGGCACACTGGGAGCTGTGCCTAAAGACCTAGGCAAGCACTTAAAAGCAGTTGGCGCTGAGAAGATCACCATTGGTCAGCTGCAGAAGGCCACCTTACTGGAATCTGCTCGCATAATTCGCCGATACATCAAGCAGTTCTAAACGCTTGGGAAGTGTTCGACTAGTGATCTGTGATACGAAATCCAGCATAATTATCTCGTTTGCTGTGTATATTATCATTTTGTGTAAATAATAATAATAATAATAATAATAATAATAATAATAATAATAATAATAATAATAATAATAATAATAATAATAATAATAATAATAATATGGTGACACTGATATAGGGACATTTCCAGATAGGATAGATATTGAAAGTTCTATTCTACTATTCTGATTTGAAATTGGAATTAGCATTCTCTGTGAGGTTCAAGAATTGGTGCTCCACTGATTTCCACATTTCCTGCATTTCTACATCCATTTCCTAATTATGCCTATCTTCTTTTTTAACTAGTAATATTTGTATTCTAGCCTGCATAGCATTTCTTACATTTAACTTATATTTTAATTTTTTTTCCTCACGGGGTGGAATTGACCCCCCACTTATATGGTTAGCCACTATTAAAAGCATTACATTTTTTAAAATAATGTTTAAGTCCCTTGTCAGATTATTTAACAAATGCCGTTTCAAGAGTCCAATGGCAATGTGTTACTTTCCCTCTTTCAATCATTTGAAATATCAATACATTTAGAGGCATGTTTTCCACTATAAGCATAACACTAATTCTTCCATGTGGTGCTAATAGATCTTTCTGGTGAAGTTGCAATGTATACCCTGTTCCCCCAAAAATAAGATCCAACCAGAAAATAAGTCCTAGCGTAATTTTTCAGGATGCTCATAATATAAACCCTACTCCCAAAATAAGTCCCAGTTAAAAATGTCGGCCAGATGGGTACATTTAGTAACGTATTTCCCCCAAAATAAAACCTAACCAGATAATAAGCCCTACTGTGTCTTTTGGAGAAAAAATTAATATAAGACCTGGTCTTATTTTTGGGGAAACATGGTAATTCCACCCAATTATTGCTTAGTATTAACTGTAAACTGGCCACAATATCTTCTTCAACAGATGAAAATTTTTAAGTTTGCATTGTGTGAATTGGCCTTATGTGTCCTATTTCCAGCTCTACTCTTCAGCCATGCCATTCTGATTTGCAAGTATCCCCATTAATACTCAGTCACTAAGATTAGGAAAAGCCTTAAATAAAGTTCAGACCAGAATTCTCCATTTGTATTGTTTCCCCCCCCACAACACAGATCAGCAGGAGCTTTTCCAGGAAGACAACAAGTAGGACATGAAAGCAAGATTTTGGCTAAGCAATGCCTAACTTGCCTCAAGTGTTAATTCAATGCCTAATAAATACTGTGGTCAGTTTTCATTTACATTATGTTCAGGTACAGTATTTGGAAATAAATCTTAAAGGTGAAATGGATATTAAAAATATAGGAATATAGCTAAAATCAACATGGCAATATCATTTTTATTCTTTTAATAGTAGTAAAATTTATTAGATATCCATTCTGAACAAATTCTGTTGCAACAATCACAGCTCTTTATTTTCTAACATTTGAAAGCAATAAATTGATTGGCTAAATTTAGTAAGCAAATTTGTAAGGATACGAATCAGAAGCAAATAAAGAATTCAAGTGAGAAAAGAAATCTATTTCTGTGTTGTATGTGCAAGTTGGATTATAACTCAGATGTTCAGAAAGAATGGCATATTGCTTTTCCTAGCCAAAAAGTAATGTTTGGATCTGGCAAAATAAATAACAAATGCTATTTATTTCAAGCTTTTCATTGTGGCTATTCCACCATGGTATTATTTTTAGCTTGAGTGGTAAATCTGCCAGCCATCTTGTCTTGAAGGTCACCTTCTTGAAGAACCTCAAAAGGAACCCAAGCATAGGTGAGATAAGCAACCAGAAGCAGGACGCATTTTGGTTGGAAAGCTTAGGAACTAGAGAACTGATAAGAATTCTTTTTTTTAAGAGTGCCAAGTCCTATACTGTCGTTTTGATAAGAGCTTTTTGTTTCTTACTTTAAAATAAGCAAAATCTCTGAAGAGTTTTTCCCAACTTTAGGCTAGAAGCTAGAGGAATTTGAATTCACCACGCTAAATTTGTATTGGCTGACATATCGTTCCAAGTGTCTCAATATGTTATTTTTTTCCCCATGCTGTTTGTTGCCTTAATAATCAACTCTTAAAGTTTTAATACAAGCAAAAACAATGAGTTCAATCTTATGTTCTCTCTTTTAACTACCTGAACAACTGGGAATTTCTTTTCCAAATCTGTTCTTCATTTGCTTTTTCATAAACTCCTTCATATGTCTTTCTGTCTCTTTAGAGCAAAAAGCATCTCTGGAATGTTTGCCACTCAGTGCAAGCTCTTAAGAGCATCTTGTTGCTCAAATTTCTACTCAATAAAGACTTGTTACCAAAAGCCAGCTTAGGTGATTAATTACAAGCTAACACTACTCTTTTTGGAGTCACGAGCTCTTAACAACATTTAGCAATGCCCCTTTGCCCCCATCCTTTTCCAGCTAGAGATTAGAGGGAGGCAGGAAGCTTCAGAAAACACACACACTCTTCCAAAAGCTGCTATATTGTTTGTAGTTCTAATAAACCAGGTGGTGATGATCATTATGATGACGATGAATTCAGTCTGTACTCATCTTTCCTCAGTCAAAAGTCCTTCCTACTTTGAACCAGCCCACCAGTTTGAATATTAATGCAAGATGGAACAAGATAAACAAACTCTAAAATAGTCCAGTAAAATAAAATATCAATTCAGCTGAAGGAATAGCTGTTTCTATAGGACCATGGTGAACACATTCTTTTCAAGAAGAGTTCATTTCCCAACCAACAAAGCATCAACAATTATGGGTTTCTTGGTTAGCCAAACCAATGTATAATTTGAAGAGCTTCTTTATAACATTAGCCACATTTATCCCTTTTTAAAACTGCAATCAAATTCTCAATCTTCCGGTTTTTAGATTTTATCCATAAAGGTGAATTAAATTTAATCTATTAAAATTCTATTAAAATATAACTAAAGATAATGAAATAATATACTTTGTCACTTTCAGAAATTCAATCTGAAGATGTAGTTTTCACAATTTTGTTTTCAATTCTTCCAACACTTAATGGACAAAACAAATATATACCAAAACACCACATGCACTGCTTTATAATCAAACTACTGGTTAGTGTTTTCTTTGCAAGTCTAATCCTTTCATCCCTCTTTTATTTTAATATGTTATAAGGAAGTTTGAAGGCTTCATCATGTGAAGCTTACACACATGCTATATTAAACAAAAGAAACTATGGTTAATCATTTGACCATTTAAGTGAGTATAATAAACAATTTAAAATATGGTTTATTGTTCACTGTTACTCGATAGTGTTTTACCATGCTAACTATAATTCTCAGTCTCAATAAAGTAGCTAGGTTAAATGAAAAACGAATGAAAATCTAACCACTGAAAATGCTAAAAAAAAAAAAAGCTGCACAAATCCAAAGCTCACCCAGGGTCATTCCTATATTGCTCAACTGTGATTTGGTACTTTATTCAACACAGCCATTATCAGAATTGTTCAATCTAAGTTTCAAGTCAGGACTATATTTTATTTAGGAGACAAAAGCAACAGATTTACACCATTAATGGGTGACAGTTTACAAACACATTTGCCTTTATGCAGTTACATCACACTGCTCATATTCAATTTCCAATCAATTGCTGTCCCAATATCTTTTTTCAAGTATCAAACCAGTTACCCCTCATTTTACAGATGTGCATTGTTTGATTTCTTACATGGATAGATAACATTACATATGTTATATTAAGCTTTATTCTGTTTTCTAACCTATCAAGAATATTTTCAATTTTATTTTTTCCATCCAATTTACCGGAAGGGTTCAAATAGATATTAGAAATTATGAGAATTGTATGTTTGGTACCCAGCCATTCAAGGCCTGTTTTATTTTGGAATCTGGAATAGCAGGCAAGCTCAGAAGAACTCTCTTCCTTTTATATCCGATTATAGGCCACACTTGGAATATTGCATCCAGTTTTGGTCGCCACGATGTAAAAAAGATGTTGAGACTCTAGAAAGAGTGCAGAGAAGAGCAACAAAGATGATTAGGGGACTGGAGGCTAAAACATATGAAGAACGGTTGCAGGAACTGGGTATGTCTAGTTTAACAAAAAGAAGGACTAGGGGAGACATGATAGCTGTGTTCCAATATCTCAGGGGCTGTCACAAAGAAGAGGGAGTCGGGCTGTTCTCCAAAGCACCTGAGGGTAGAACAAGAAGCAATGGGTGGAAACTGATCAAAGAAAGAAGCAACTTAGAACTAAGGAGAAATTTCCTGACAGTTAGAACAATTAATAAGTGGAACGACTTGCCTTCAGAAGTTGTGAATGCTCCAACACTGGAAATTTTTAAGAAAATGTTGGATAACCATCTGACTGAGATGGTGTAGGGTTTCCTGCCTGGGCAGGGGGTTGGACTAGAAGGCCTCCAAGGTCCCTTCCAACTCTGATGTTATGTTATGTTATGTTATGTTATGTTATAAACAAAGCTCATTGGAAAAGAAAGGTAAGATGGCAATCAGTGCAATATTTGTAGCCTATAAGGTCCACCAAGATTACAAAGTTGAGATTTCTTGCAAATCACCAGATTTTTTATTTTTTAAAAATAAGACTCCTCTTAAACCTAATATATACCAAATTCACCATCTAGATCAGGGATGTCAAACTCAATTTCATTGATGGCCGCATCAGGATTGTGTTTGACTTGGTGGGGGGGCGAGTGGGCATGGCTGGGGTGGGTGTGGCCAGGGTAGGCATGGCCACCTCAACTTCACTTGTGTTGAGGGCACTTGTGGTGGCCTGGATGGGGCTGGGGGGATCTTCCTGCAGGCCTCTTCCAGTGAAAATGGAGCCCAGGAGGGCCACACGTGGTCCTCCCTGGCTCCGTTTTCAGCCATGACAACCTCCTCCTACCCTCTGCCAGCAAAAATGGAGCCCAGGAGTGCCGCATGGGACTGTCCCAAGCTCCATAATCCCTGACAGCCGTGGGCCAGTCCTTTGCTATTTCCAGGGTGGCCCTACAGGCCTTGAGTTTGACATCCATGGTCTAGAATGAAAACCAAACTTGTTGAATCTCAAGAAAAGGGGGAAATGTATGACATCATTGACATGTCATAATCCTAAATTTCTAAAAAAGATTTACAATGTCTATTCACGTAAAGGTTACCTGTGCCCAGTGTATATATCAAAATAACAGCATCTATTCCTGATACTCATGAAAGGTAATTTGTACCTAGCACAAAATATAATCATGTTTTTTATCATTAGTTGGAGCAAGACAGAAGAAAATATTATTCCCCCAATTTTTCCAATGGTGTTGAAGCCTGGTTTGTTATGCTTGTTCGCATCTATCACTCTAAATATGTTTATGATCCTGGGAGAGAGATGATATTTTCTATTTTCAAGGATATAGGTGTATGCACACAGAGACATGTGTGCATGTCTATGTGTGTTTGCATGCTCAGAGACACACTCCTACACACGTGCCTTCTGAACAATAGCACTGCAGCTTTGGTACTGCTTCTCGCCAAGCAAAAGTCAACAATGTCACTTCATGTTAGACCATCTCATTGTAAGAAACGCTTATATAGATTTTAATACATTTTGTGAAATATGGTGCCTTTAGAACGTTAGCAGGAAAAGAAAAAGCATAAACAAATGAAAAATAGATATTCCAGGCAGCCTTGGGAACCTGTGGCTCTCCAGATGCTGCTAATTTATCTCCTTCTAGCATCCCTAACTCTCAGCATGCTGACTGACATATGCTAGGAGTTCTAATTCAGCAATATGGTGGCGGAGGAGAGGAAACAACCTTTGTTTGTTTGTTTGTTTAGATTGATCTCAAAGTAGGGGGTTTCGTTAGTGTTCCATGCACATGAGATTGCTCTTGAAAAAAGAATAAACCTACATACTGCAAGGCACAAACAGAAATGGCAAAGCAAATTTGCACATTAAAGGAATTACCTGGTTCCTATTTTCATCCAGGAATACCCAATCAGCTTTCAGTTTTATACAGAATAGAATAGAATAGAATAGAATAGAATAGAATAGAATAGAATAGAATAGAATAGAATAGAATAGAATAGAATTTTTTATTGGCCAAGTGTGATTGGACACACAAGGAATTTGTCTTGGTGCTTATGCTCTCAGTGTACATAAAAGAAAAGATACGTTCATCAAGAATCATAAGGTACAACACTTAATAATAGCTATAGGGTCCAAAATAGCTTATAACTAAATAAACAGTTTTACAAATCTGTTCTAAAAGTTTCCAGATTACAGTATAATCAGGAGAGTGTTCAGTAGGTATTCTCTATTAAACATTCAATAACTAATATTTCACCACTGTTATGTTAAAATGTCTTTTTTCCCCTATAGATATACAAACACCAAAGCAAGGTCTCAAATCAAATAAAGCTAAGAAAAACTCTATCTGGTTAGTGCCTCAATACGCACTACCTTCAATTCAGCAGAAGAGAAGAACAAAAAAAAAATGTGTTGAATACGGAATACCAATACTTATATTAGGCACATATAAATCTTTTTAACTCTATTATTCACTTCCTAAACTTCTCCAATTGGTAATTTCCAAGTATCTCTTTAACTTTTTCTCAAATTATTTCACCCTTTTATTAAATTTGCTTCCCATCCTTATTTCAAGGAACTAGGTTGGTGCAATTTCATCCTTTTATTAACGCTCACAGGCAGGTAGGGTGTAAAGCTTACACTTTCCTCTGGCAGATTGCCTAAAAAGAGACCTCCCAAAACTATGGTGCCACCATGATGCTAGAACTATAAACAGTATACGATTGTGAAAGTTGTAATCCCTAAACATTAAAACAAAACAAAACATAAGGCTGAGGAGCAGTACAATATAAACCGGTAGTAATACAATCGGCTATATGCAAAGACATAAAAGATAGGCTGAGAATACAGGAAACTGAGCGCTAATACAGGTAGTCCTTGTCTTACAACAGTTCATTTAGTGACGATTTGAAGTTACAACAGCACTGAAAAAACTAACTTATGATCTTTGCAGCATCCCCATGATCATGTGATCAAAATTCAGGCACTTGGCAACTGATCATATTTATGACAGTTGCAGTGTCCCAGGGTTATGTGACCATCTTTTGCAACCTTCTGACAACCAAAATCAATGGGGAAGCTTGATTCACTTAACGACCATGGTACTAACTTAACAACTGCAGTCATTCACTTAACAACAATGGCAAGAAAGGCCATAAAATGGGGTCTTAACAAGTGTCTCACTTAGCATCAGAAATTTTGGGGTCAATTGTGGTCATAAGTCATGGACTACGTGTAGTTTGATCAAGTGAGTTGCTTTTCCTTCTAACGCTGTTCCTTTCTGCTTTACTCTTCTTTAGTCTACTTCCACTCTCATAGAAAAAAAAAAGGAGGAAATCACCATTGAAGCACAGCCTGTTATAAGAAAAGTACCGTGTTTCCCCGAAAATAAGACCCTGTCTTATATTTTTTTTTGAACCCTGAAATAAGTTTATCGCCATGCATTCAAAAGCCCGATTGGGCTTATTTTCAGGGGATGTCTTATTTTGGGGGAAATAGGGTAGTGTTGTTAATGGGCAAATGAAACTGCTACATTTAGTAGTGTACAAACAGGGGTGAAATGCTTCTGGTTTGGACCAGATCGCCCGATCCGGTAGCGATAGCGGCGGGTGGTTCAGAAAACCGGTAGCAAAAATTCCTGCCCCTCCCCCACCCAGCTGAGCTGCACAATCATCAGAGGGTTTTTTAAAAAAACTTTTAAAAGCATTTTTTCTTCGATCGAAGAAATGCTTTTAAAAGTAAAAAAAAAAAGCCTCTGATGATCACGCGGCTCAGCTGGGAACCCTTTAAAAGCATTTTTTTACAACCTCTTCCGCTGAAGAGGTTGTAAAAAAAAAAGCTTTTAAAAAGGCTCCTCTTCGATCCCAGCTGAGTTGCCTGATCATCAGAACCTTTTAAAAGCATTTTTTTTACAATCTCTTTGGCCGAAAAGGTTGTAAAAAGAAATGCTTTTAAAAGGTTCTGGTGATCAGGCAACTCAGCTGGGATTGTCAGAAACCTTTAAAAGTTTTTAAAAGGCTCCTCTGGCTATCCCAGCTGAGTTGCCTGATCATCAGAACCTTTTAAAAGCATTACAACCGAAGAGGTTGTAGAACAAATGCTTTTAAAAGTTAAAAAAAAAAGTTGGCCACGCCCACCCAGTCACATTATCCCCCCACCATGCCACACCCATAGAACCGGTAGTAACAAATTTTACATTTCACCCCTGTGTACAAATACTCATGCTTGAGAAATTGACAATGTGGTTTTGTGTTTGCTTAGAAAAGCTACAGTCTATTCAGAGTCTCTAATAAAAGGCATTAATTCAAAATCAGGGATAATATCCTTTATTTTTAGATTAGTTAATCTGGAATTTAAGAGACTATTTTAAAATGAAAACAATCGGGATTTGAGGCTGGTTTTCATGCCCATCGGACTTAGTATTTCCCCCACTACAAATCGTGTGAAGTGTCAGGAAATGGTGGAAATATTTGTTGAAAGGAGAAAGTGAGAAAATAATATAAATTCAAGTACCCTAACAAAATGAAGAGGGAGCGGGAAGAGCTGAATCCTTTGTGCATGTGAGAATGTCAGGAATTCTACTGTTTGGACTGGTTTTCTCTGCCAGACTTAAATGTCTAAACTTGGACAGAATCCAAAGGAAATTTCCAGTGTAAGTCCAGCTTTCTTTGTATTTGCTGTTTTGCAAATGATCTGCCTACTGCATGCCCACTAAAGCCACCTATTCTCACCTCTTGAGGCCTTTTTGAGGGAGAAATAATTTACTGGTAGTCCTTGACTTTCGACCACAACTGAGCCCCAAATTTATTTTGTTAAGCAAGACATTTTGTTAAGTGAATTTTGCTCCATTTTACGACCTTTCTTGCCACAGTTGTTAAGTGAAACACTGCAGTTGTTAAGTTAGTAACATGACTGATAAGTGAATCTGGCTTCCCCGTTGACTTTGCTTGTCAAAAGGTTGTAAAATATTATCACATGACCCTAGGCAGCCGTCATAAATCCATGCCAGTTGCGAAATATCTGAATTTTGATCATGTGATCATGGGGATGCTGCAATAGTCATAGGTATGAAAAATGGTCATAAGTCACTTTTTTCAATGCTGTTGCAACTTTGAACAGTCATTAAACAAATGGCTGTAAGTCGAGGACTGTCTGTATTCCTCTTTCAATCTTTCTTCCATCCCCAAGGCTACAACGACAAGAAAGAACATGTGGTTACCAATTTGCCTTAAATGGAGCAGAAATAATCCAAAAAGCTTTTACCCATTTCGGAAAATCACTCCTCCAGTTTAAAACCAGTAAAAATTAAACCTGGGTTGAAACAATGGATACTATGTAGACCAGAGGTGGGTTTCAGCAGGTTCTGATCAGTTCTGGAGAACTGGAAACGGAAATTTTGAGTAGTTCAGAGAACCGGTAGTAAAAATTCTGATTGGCCCCGCCCCCATCTATTTTCTGCCTCCCAAGTCCCAGCTGATCGGGAGGAAATGGGGATTTTGCAGTAACCTTCCCGTGGATTGGGGAGGGAATGGAAATTTTACAGTAACCTTCCCCTGCCACACCCACCAAGCCACACCCACAGAACCGGTAGTAAAAAAATTTGAAACCCACCACTGATGTAGACTGAGACCTTTAATAGTTATGGACAAAAGAAAGAAATGGTCTCCATTCCCTCAGCAGCACCACAGTTGTACAATACGAATATTAAATATAATTAATATACAGGAAGGTTGCTTTCAATGCACTTTTATGATTTGTTAAACATTCCTGAACTAAAATCAGGGTGATCATATACTGATTTTCACATCACAAACGCGCTTACAAGGAATTCACTTAGCAAGTGAATTCAGCAAGACAAGGGAGTTTCTGATTAGGTCATTCAAATAAACAACTACCACCACCATTGCTCCATAAAATAATTCACTTGGGCATCCTACTACACAGATGTGACCCCTAGCACCCTTGTTTAATATATTCCTGGATTCATTTTATGTGGAAGTATAATCTGTTTTAGTGTGAATAACTCTGTGCAGCACAACCTAAAGGTGCTTTAAAGTCTTTGCATTTACAAGACTGGGAAACTAAACATACAACGTACACAAAGTGATTTGTTTATCATTTTTATATTTATAAAAATAACTCCTCCTTATACTTTTGCTCTGTTGCTCAACATCTAATCAGCCACAATCTTTCTTAGGCCATAAGGTGGGAGAGAGCGCAGGGAGAGGGTTACAGCCTTGAATATTTTAATTAGAACCAGATGCAGAAACTTGGGCAAGATGAGCAGGTCAGCCATTTTAACAGACTGATGAGCTTCAACAAAAACTCATGGAGGAGGGAGGGAGAGAGAGAAGGAACCAGAGGGAGAGAAAGCACAGCACCAAAAGGTAATAATAAATGGTAAGAGTCAAATATAAGAGAAATGAACTGTTCTCTTGTACCATTGATCAGTCTATAATCCAATAAACATTACACTATTGAATTAAGAATATACACCTACAGCTAGGTATCTTGCAATCATACAGTACATAATAACAGACTTCAAGTCTTTGTTCTAAGCAAGGGTTGCACACTGAGTTAGCCAGCTACTGCATCCATTAAGTATGTAGGGTTGAGCAGCTTTTTTGAAACAGAAGCAAGAGTAATAGAACAGCATCTACCATTTCTTCCTGGCACCGCAGAAGTCTATCTAGTTAAGAAAACTGATGATTATCAGTAAAACGCCTTCTCCTCCATCTCTCTCCTTCCTAATGTTGAATAGAATAGAATAGAACAGAATTCTTAATTGGCCAAGTGTGATTGGACACACAAGGAATTTGTCTTTGGTGCATATGCTCTCAGTGTACATAAAGAAAAATAAAATAAAATAATTCATCAAGAATCATAAGATACAACACTTAGTGATAGTCATAGGTTACTAATAAGCAATCATATCATACTAGGAAACAAATAAAACAATATAAACTGTAAAGATACAAGCAACATGATTATAGTCATAAGTGGGAAGAGATTTTTAGGCTGTAATCCTGACGGTAAGGACTGCCTTTCACTAACTCTGCAAGCCATTTTGCAAGTCTTTTGTGAGCTAAAATTAAAGAAAAATGTTGAAATAATTACTAAACAGAATGAGTACATTTTAACCATGGAATTGTGTTTGCAATAAAACAAATGTTGCTTACGGAAAAGGAGCAATGCACCCTGCAACTCCACAAAACACCGTTTTCTCCTGTGGAGAATAATCGGGATGAGGGCCCATTAAAAAGCAATTTTAGCCCATTGTATTTTTTTTCCTGATCCAGAGACTGTGAAATAAATCTCAATGCACTATCAAGGCAAGCAACTGTGATATCATAATCCAGTGGTGAAATCCTCCACAAGTTGCATGTGCAGTGTATGCCAAATGCACACTGCACGGGTGCGCATACACAGTGCACACCAAATGCACACTTCGCACAGAAAAAGGAACCATTTGAAGGTAAGTAGAACAGTAAGGGGTGGGGGAACAGTTGTGCCGCACAAATTAGATTTGCTAGAAAGCAAGATTTCCTGCTTTCTAGCAAATATAAATCGCACGACAGAGCTGGTTCGGACGAACTGGTAGCTTTTTTTTCCCCCTGTACCCTTGCTGTAATCCTAAATAAGGAAGAGGTGGCTAGACAAAGAAGTATCTTTTGACTCATTTTTGCTTAAATTGGGAGAAATAAACTTGACCAATAAATGTTGCATCTTAGCTATCCTGCTGCTCAGTCAGTTGACCCCCTGCGACATTTTCCAATGTCAGTGGAAAATACAATTTCACAGCCCCAAATGCACAGCCAGGAGGAGATAGGTCTAGCAGGGCGAAGTCTATAGTCACTATCCAAGTTATCAATCAGCTTCAAGGACCAACTGAAAATTTGCTTTTAATCTTTAAAACCTGCAGATATTGTCAAACATCTACCTGCAGGACTGGATCTGCTAGCCGGAAATAGCCCACGTTGAGTGGGGTTGCTCTGACTCCTCTTCCCAAATGAGTTTAAGAGGATGGAGGCACAAAGGTCCATCTTTTCAGTATCAGCAAGCACTTCATGGAATATCTTGTTGCCTGAGGAGCACTTCCCCTAAAATATTACTTGCTTTTTGTAAAGCAACGAAATGATTTTGTTCCAATAGGCTTGCGGGATGGACAGTGAAATTATTTTGCTCTGGTGCCATAATACATCATTTCCCAGGTGACAACAAAGTCAAGATCTATTCTAGACCAACTTGTAAGATTTTGCTTGTGAGCAGTTGGCACTCAGGATTTTCCCATCTCTGAAGATATTGCCTCTAAAGGACACAAAACTTCAACGTATCAGAACATTCATAAGAAACACGATGGATCACCTCTACAGCTGGCTGTAACATCTGGGTTGTCCAGTTGTTCTTCCTTATCTTTGTAAAGACTAACAGAGAAAGGAAGGCCTGTGTTACAATTTATAGAACAATGGAAATGTTCATACCATGCTGCATCCTGAATAGACTGTTAAGAGGCACTTGCTGTAGGTGACTTCCACTTCCCCTGGCCCTGTTTGTAAACCTCTCAAAAGGGTGAACCAGGATGCACTGTGAGACTAGACATGGACCTCTAGGTGCTACATCTGTCCCAGTGGCACTTCCAAATCCAGAACCTGAAATTTGAAATGATTTTCCTTTGCAGGTGACTGCCAGTAAGTTTCAGTGAATACCAAAACAGACTGTAAAATCAGTGTATGGGGCTGCAGCATCGGCACATTCTCTGGGGCTCATTGTCCTCCTCTCCTAGCTTCTGCTTTCCTTCATGTTTATACTTCTCTGCCTATCGATTGGCCTGTTCTCCAGCCCTGCATCTGAAGAATCTACAAAAAAGATTCCTAACTAAACACTGTCCTGGTTGGACGAGTGCAGAAGGGAGGGGGAGAGGTTCTGCAGAAGAGACTAGGAAAAACATGCTGTTATGGCTCAAACTTTTCTTCTTTTGTCATCTAGAATCAGTGTTGCAATCCTGTATCACCAGACAATACATGCTGCAGATGATGGAATCCCTTCCAATGAAATATTTCCTGCAAGAACAAGCTGAACTTCAAGCATGTTCTGTTACCCCACCCCCACCCCCACCTCTAAGCAGACAGAACACTGTGTAACAACATCCAACCCTGCTTAACTCAAAGCATAGGACAGGCAGGCATTTTTAACTCACTGAGAAGCATGGTGAGGTCCAAGAGTGTTGGCTGGGGCCTTCCCCCAAACAGCCTCAAACCAGACATGCAGTTTAGCATTCCCCATCAATTATATCCTCTTTATTACCCCACTGTAAAATTAAGCAGCCGCTCTCAATAGGACATATAACTCCTGTAACTTGAGAGGACACCATCATTGCCATCACATGGTATCTACCCCCCCCTCCCAAAGCCACAGAGACCACCCAAGCAAAGTTCTTTCAGGCCACTATTTCTTAGAGAGTGAATAAAAGAGCAAGTGGGCTGGAAAATGGAGAGCAGTCACTAAGCTATAAATATAATATGCATAGCTGTAATCCTTCCCCTAAAAACCCAAAAGCTAATAAAAGCTCACTCATCTAGTCTCAATTTATACTTTATTAGACTCCTAATAAACCATCCCAAACCGTTTCTTTTATAAATGCCACATTTCCTGCAATCTACTTAGGCTAGGATTCCTCCAAACGTAGCATAAATACACTTCTGTACAAAACCTCACCTCTATGGCTTGTACCTTTCAACTTATTAGAAAGTATAATACAATTCTTAATTTCTTCTGTTGTCATCCATTCTCCATTTCTAACTCTTGCAACAGTTGTGTAGACTTCTACTCTACAGATGGAGCATTTGGGCTAGAGTATATTTTTAAAAAACTAAACAAATGATAGAAATCCTGAGAATGCACAGCATAAAATTAAACATCTATTTTTTCTATTTCTAGCATTGTTGTTCCAACATCAACTCAAGAATGATCAATCTGATCATAGGATTTTCCCTCTACAGCAAGCCTATGTTTGAAAATGTCAGCATTTTTGCAGAGGTGCTTCACTGTGTTTCTTCTGCCACTGCCAAGGAACTTAGCCCATACTCAGGTAGAACCTCTTTAGAGTACGGATTCAGAAGACCAGACTAATTATTTTCAAACTCCCAACTATTCCTTAAGATGGTTTTTTGTGTGTTTGTTTTAAAATAGCTGCATGGGCACCCAAAAATCCAAACTCTGAATTTTGAAAATAATCATTTTAATGTGGGGTCCTTAGTGCTCTTTGAGCTTGGTGGTTTTCTTGCAGACATGTCATTACCAAGCAAGGATTAATGTTTGCTCTCAATGTATATTCTAGCAGCTTGTCCTAGGGCATGAGTGTCAAACTCTTGGCGTCACATTGCCATCTCATGATGTTTTTCCCATTTGTGGAGCTGGGGTGGGCGTGGTCTGCATGTGACGCATCTGGCCTGTGAGCCGCCAATTTGACACCCTGCCCTAGAAAATTTAAATTGAGAGCAAATCCCATTCCCAACTGATGATGCTACCTAGTTTGGTAATGAAACATCTGCAAGAAAACCACCAAGCTCAGAGAGCATCAAATACCCCCCCCAGTTTAACACTGAGCTATGAATATTGTTCTCTGGCAGAATCATTTTGATCTGATATCAGGGGACATACATCACAAAACAGAATGATCTCTCCCACTTTGGTAGAGGTACTGGATTACAACACCCACCAGCTGCAGCCAGCATGTGAAGCATGTAAAATTAGAAACATCTAGAGAATAGCAGGGTGGAAAAACCATAGGTGAGATCCAGTGATGGCCCAAACTAAGGGACAAGAAAAATCTGCTGGTTCATTACAAGCTCATTTAGATTAATTCACTGAGACAGTCAATCAATCATGATTATTTCTCAAGACATCTTTTCATTATTTATCATTTTTAAACCAAGGGAGGCTTCCAAAGTCATCATTCTAGAAATTATCCATTAGTGAAATTCTTTATAATGATATTTCATATTTCTGTAGCAGCCAAAGAAAATCAGAGAACTTAGATATTCAATTCAACTTATTTATTTAAGTTTTCGATCAATCTGTCCTGATGTGAATAGGATTATGTACCTGGATGCATGGGAAGGTTATTGTACACTATTACATCATTATGTTATGTTTATACTATTGTAATTTAATTTTAATGTTATTATTTTGGGTGATTTGTAAGTCAGTTGGGAGTTTTCGATGAATTGGGTAATTGGGACAATATATAAGTCTAGTAAAACAAGCAAATATATAAAATAAACATTACAAGATACATCTCTACTTTTACCACTGGCAAGTTGAGACCACCTTTAGAACAACTTTCGGAACTAGATTCTTAAGTTAAAGACATGCAGTTTTCAAGTAGGGTATCATACTTTATGTACAGTATGTCAGAAATTAATTTTCACATATCCCTACTCATCAAGGGTAGATACTTGCACTCATCAAATGGCAATTGATTGCAGTTCCGCCTTGAATGTCAAATAAATGCACTGTTTAAATTAATCCTTACAACCTTGTTCCTAATGCCCCACCATCAGATCAGCTTTCTGTCCAGGTCTGAGCATCTTCTTTGGGCAATTCTCACATCAGCACCATCCTCCTGGCCTTTCCTGACTTCCCAGTCTCTTTTCCATCCTCCACCCTTCCCTGGCCTCTCCCCTGCCCATGCCAGCTGTGAACACTGGCTTGGATGGGGCCATTGTCTTGTGGACATTGGGACAGAGGAGGAGGGGAAGGTGTGAGCAGCAACACAGTAGAGCATTTGTACACTCCCCAGGGCTCTGCCACAACCGTCAATGGCCTACTTGTCAATTCATGCGCTAAGATGGAAGAAATCATAGCACATACAAACATCAGCATTTGATGATTGTGAAGGTGCCTGCCTAGAGACACACATTGGCCCATTGATAAATCAATTTTATTTTCAGTCTTCACTGTTAACATCACAAAACCCTGTATTCCATCTCAGGACAAGAGACAAGAAAGGCTGCACTGAAATGAAGCTCTTCTCATGCCTGCCTATGACCCTTGCTCCCCCATTTGACAGTCAATTCCTATCATGCATCACAGATCACTGCCAAGAAATTCCTAATATTATTCCTTCATTTGACCCCGAGCATAAAAATTCCAAATTGATTCCAGTCATTGCAGTCCCATCACTTCCTCAGACAAGATTTGTCACAGGCAAGAGTCCCTCATTTCAAACGCAACATGGACAAAGGGTTAATATTTGTTTATTCTATCATTCTTCAATTTTATGTAACTTGTAAAAATGTGCAATTTTCCATTTCTACTTTACTGAAATAGATAATCCCAAAACTTTTACTCGGGAAACCTGAATGAACAAACCCAAACACGTCTCTTCGTCAGATAAGAGAAATGAGCATTAAGAAGAAATGTAAGAAAGAAATCAAAGTTATAGTATTAAACCTACTTCTGAGAACTATAGTTCAATCCTATCTAGAACATCATCATGAAGTCCTTTTTCAGCCTCTTCTGCTAACTAAAATGGTGAAATGAAATATCAAAAAGTGATATCAAGAAGTGCAGATTTCAGAGACAGGTGTCTAGTGGCCTGCCCTCATGTTGGATTGTAGCTTCTATAATTCTTTTTCTCTGTATATGTTAGAGTTTCTGTATCAGAGTTCAAGCTCCAATGATTAAATCAAGCAAATTTTGATTAAAAAATTGAACAGTAAATAGGTTGCCAAAACAACTAACAAAATATATCAATAGACTGGCAGTCAATACAACTTGCTATATCTTGAGGAACATTTTCAGCCATCAAACACCATCACATATTCTAACACAATAATCCCAGAATCAAAAATAATCAAGATTTCCCATAAGTCCACAAGATCTCAGAAGGTATTATTCTTCTGGTTTATTTGTGGGGCTAGGTGCAGCATAATCAGTCTCTGTTACACAATATGACATTGTCAGCTTCTGTTACATGAATTTTCCCCAAAACTCTACTCTTCCTTACTCAGTGCTCTTATATGTTCTTATTATGACACAAGTTGCTTCTATTATCACATAAGATTAGAGGTTCCCAACTACTGTGTAATATGAAACATAAAGAGAAATGATATGTCCATTGAGGAACTGACAATGTTATTGCCCTGTTTACTGCCAGATATGATAAATCCCATATTAGCTTACACCAACCTTTAATTCTTTAATTCCTATCTCATTTAAGTTCCAGGAGGTCCTTTCCTTGAACCTTAGTGCTGAAAATTATGTTCTATTGTCAACGTTTATGGTTTTGACAGAGATAGTAGTATAATCAAGACAACATGAGCTCCTAGCTGACTCAGAATCTCACTAAAAACAAATAAACCTAAAACCCAGGGTTATCCTCTCTGTTTTTTATTACTATTCTCACATGCAAAATTGATAACCTTGTTTTTCAGACTCACTTGGGAGCATTAATCAATAGCAGTAGAATCATCCCTAAGGCTGATCAGTAACATACATCTTCCTACAGTTTAATTTATTTTCCACTACAGTAATTATTTTCCCAAGGAATAATCTTAGAAGACTTCTGCAGATATGGTGTCTCTCTAAAAAGTATCATTTGCAAAATGAGGAGCTAAATTCAGGAATATGCCTGCCTCCCCTGATTTCTCTCTGTTGCAATTTTCCACTCCCTTCTATGAGTGATTTTAGCACTTTATCTACACTGACACTAGCCTTGTCCATTTTAACCAGCAAATTCACAATTGAAGGATGCCTCCTGATTTTCAAGAACCTGGTGTTAGACCAGAGATGAGTGATTACAATTTATACAATTGAGTGGGTTCATACAACATACTAAGTCACAAACGAGTCAATCATGGTTTCGCCAATGTGATATACAATCTAAATGATAATGAAACAGTAATGTATTAACAAAAGAACATTCCAGGTTGCTTGTCAGAACTATCAGGGACAGTCCTGAAGAAATGCATACAGTGGTTCTTGATATGATGCAAACAAACCAAACTAGTTTAACTCTGCTGAAGACAGAATAGCATTTTTATTTACTTATTAAATTTATATGCCACCCATCTCACCATCAAGTGACTCTAGATGGCTTACAACAAGAAAAAGCATGTCACTTATTCATTGAAGACATAATCCAGAGCAGGGGTCTCCAACCTTGTCAACTTTAAGACTTGTGGACGTCAACTCCCAGAGTTCCTCAGCCAGCAAAGCTGGCTGAGGTACTCTGGGAGTTGACGTCCACAAGTCTTAAAGTTGACAAGGTTGGAGACCCCTGATCCAGAGTGTCTTCTCACCATCACATAATTCAATATGTTCAGTGGTGAAACAGGTCTATATAGTATCTTCCAAATTCTTCAGCCACCCCCTTCCTCTTATATAGGGGTAATTCCTCTGCCCTGGTCCTATTAGACCTCTCAGCGGCTTTTGATACCATCGACCATGGTATCCTGCTGCGCCGGTTGGGGGGATTGGGAGTGGGAGGCACCGTATATCGGTGGTTCTCCTCCTATCTCTCTGACCGGTCGCAGACGGTGTTGACAGGGGGGCAGAGGTCGACCGCGAGGGACCTCACTTGTGGGGTGCCGCAGGGGTCGATTCTCTCGCCCCTTCTGTTCAACATCTATATGAAGCCGTTGGGTGAGATCATCAGTGGCTTTGGGGTGAGATACCAGCTGTACGCTGATGACACCCAGCTGTACTTCTCCACCCCAGGCCACCCCAATGAAGCTGTTGAAGTGCTGTCCCGGTGTGTGGAAGCCGTACGGGTCTGGATGGGGAGAAACAGGCTCAAGCTTAATCCCTCCAAGACGGAGTGGCTGTGGATGCCGGCACCCCGATTCAGTCAGCTGCAGCCGCGGCTGACTGTTGGAGGCGAGTTATTGGCCCCAAAGGATAGGGTGCACAACTTAGGTGTCCTCCTGGATGAACGGCTGTCATTTGAAGATCATTTGACGGCCGTCTCCAGGGGGGCCTTCCACCAGGTTCGCCTGGTTCGGCAGTTGCGCCCCTTCCTTGATCGGGATGCCTTGTGCACGGTCACTCATGCGCTCGTTACCTCTCGCTTGGATTATTGTAATGCTCTCTACATGGGGCTCCCCTTGAAGTGCACTCGGAGGCTTCAGTTAGTCCAGAATGCAGCTGCGCGGGTGATAGAGGGAGCTCCGCGTAGCTCCCATATAACACCGCTCCTGCGCAGACTGCACTGGCTGCCTGTGGCCTTTCGAGTGCGCTTTAAGGTGCTGGTTACGACCTTTAAAGCGCTCCATGGCTTAGGGCCTGGGTACTTACGGGACCGCCTGCTGTTACCACATGCCTCCCACCGACCCGTACGCTCTCACAGAGAGGGACTTCTCAGGGTGCCGTCCGCCAAGCAATGTCAGCTGGCGACCCCCAGGGGAAGGTCCTTCTCTGTGGGGGCTCCCACACTCTGGAACGAACTTCCCCCGGGTTTACGCCAAATACCTGACCTTCGGACATTTCGTCACGAACTGAAGACACATCTTTTTATTCGCGCGGGGCTGTCTTAAATTGAATTTCATCAAATTTTTAAAATTCTTATTAACTAATTTTAATTGGGGTTTTAGCTCACTGTATATTTTAATTTTCAGGCCAATTTTAAAATAAGTTTTTTAATTGCATTTTAAATTATATATTGTACTGTCTGTTTTATTTTTGCTTGTACACTGCCCTGAGTCCTTCGGGAGAAGGGCGGTATAGAAATCAAATAAATAAATAAATATAATACAAAATTAATACTGTATTGCTTCCTCAATATTGGGTTTTAGACTCTGCACTGAAACTGCCTTGGTCATCCTACTAGATTATCTTTATGAGGTGGGAGATAGGGGACTGCAGTTTGGTTAATTCACCTGGACCTTTTGGTGGCTTTTAATACCATTCATCTTGAGTAGTTTTTTTCTTACCTGAGTAGCCATCTCTAGAAGAGTGGAGGGGTTTTTGCTCATTTCCATGGCATTTATATTGTGGTTCTACAAAGGACAATTTTATCCCCCACATTAAAATCACTTGAGTGGAAACATTCTAGTTAAATTTCATCAATATATTGATGACACACAGCTCTTTCTCCTTTTCATCAGCTCCAACTGAGGAATGGAATTACTGAATCAGTCTTACGGATGGGAGAAAGAAGCAGACTTTTCTAATGATAGTTACCCAACTTTGGAATATCCTGTCCAATATGGTGTGCTTGGTGTTTTATTATACTTTATACCAGTATTTTTCACCATGCTGACTGTGCAATTCTGGGACTTGAAGTCCACCCAACTTAAAGCTGCCAAGGGAAAAAAAACATTGCTTTATATTATGTTTTAATATATAGTAAATTTATTATTTTTCTTATTAGTTTTCTTACTGAAAATAGCTTTGATATTTTTTTTAACTGAGAGGAGGTCTATACCTGGCGATAGATAAACAGAGAGACAGAGAGATGGATGATGGACAGACAGACATATAGGAAAAGTGTAGAAAGATTTATTCCTCCTAATGGTCTACATGTCTATTTGGAAGATATATGCAAAAAGAAGTCTTGAGGAAATAAAGATCCATTCCCTGAAGATGAATTGTTAAGTGTGTTGATGTTTAACCTATCCAAATAATTCTTCGGATAAGAGGGAGACGAATATTTTCTAAGTGTTCATATGTTAATTATAAGGATATGATTTTTAGGAATGTATATGCCCCTCTTCTTGTTCTCAACCCAGAATCTATGTTAAACAAAAATTTTGCCTATATGGATTTCTAGATAAAGGAAAGGTCCTTCTGCTATTCTCTATTTTGGAAGTAGGCATGTTCTCTATATCATATACTATACTAACAATCAAATGACACATCTCACATTTATTTTCTCCAACAGTGTGGAAATTATGATTAGACAAATATTTTAACACTGAAAAACAAATTGACTGTTACAGTTCATTTATGCTGGCTGAGATTAATTTGTAACCCGTCATGTGTGAAGAAAAGCAAAAATAATAATTTCAATAGAAACTAGATGGACTATTTAACCAATTAGGGTTAAACTGTCAGTATTTAGGTAGAAAACATTCAGATTGAGACATGAAGTGTCATTTTCTATATTTGATAGTAAAAGTTATATTTGGAAAGCTCTTTGAAGGACAGAATGCTGTCCATGGTTCTGGAATTGTCATTCATCTTCTAAGGACACAGACCACAGGCAGGAGCGTCTAAGTTGGAAGACATTTAATCATGTCAATCCGTGAGGAAATGGGGGATTAGCCACCTTGTCATAAACATACATCTTTATCAAAAGGAGATGTGTATGTGCTTCAGTACAATTCCTTTAAAAAACAAGATAAAAATAAGTAAAAAAACAGAATTGGGCCACAACATAGAACAGTATATTTCATTAGCTGTCATACAACCATCTAGCAAGCTTCATTGTATTAATTCTCTTTTACTACAGACTGTACTTGTTTGTTCAATGTGAGTGGAATACCATTTTTACAAGGCAAAAAAACCCAACTTTTTTTTTCAAGTTTAAAAGGAAAACCAAGTTATTTCTCATATGGAAATCCTTTTTTTAAAGAATAATCAACTTTAAATAATTTTTCTTCTTATAATAGTTGCTTGCCATCATGCTTTCTAGAATATTTATATAGATGCTTGGTTCTTTTCATAAAACTTACCTTATCAGTTAAATATATCTCCATGTTGTTTAATAATTTTGCTGCACTTTTAATTACACTTTTAGATACAAAATTGACCTTCCATATATAAATTGATCTTTAAATGTACTTTCACCCTATGCTGCCTTTAATTTTGTCTTTAAATGTAGTTTCACCCAGGTTACCTTTAATTTAATGCTCTAATTCAGGGGTCCTCAAACTACATCCCGCAGGCTGGACACGGCCCGCCAAAGCCTTTAATCTGGCCTGAATGGGAACACGAGGCTTCACCGCCCACATTGCCCCACATGTCTTCTGGAGGCTGGGGAGGCAAAAAATGGGCCCGTTTTTGGGCATAAGAGAGGTACTGGAGGCAAGGACGCTAAAAATGGGATGTGAGGCGGCCTGTGGAGGCCAAAAATGGGTCCATTTTTTAGCTCCCTGGCCTCCAGAGAGAGAGGGAGGGGGAGAGAGAAACAGAAGTCCCTCGTACGTATCCCAAGGCAGCCACATCCCTTCACTAATCTGATTTCCACCCCCAGGAGCAAAATAAATTAAAGCTTAATTTGTGTGTATTGTTTGGACTGCTAAATTGCCCCCCTCCCAGGCACATGACCACCTAGCCATGGTCACCCAGCTGGTCTGCCCCCCCATAGCCTTAGGGACCGTGAATTGGCCCCCTAAAAAGTTTGAGGACCCCTACTCTAATTAAATAAATTTAGAAGCATGAAATAATCATTTTCCCATCTTTTATTCCTCATATTTTTAAAATGGTCCCAAATTTAATCTCCAGCATCTTTACATAGGGAGCTAGCTGAAATCTGAAGAAACACTGCCAAATGATGCAGACAATAGTTTGTTATATGAATCAATGGACCAGTTTGGTACAAAGACATGTGTAACTGAAAAATAAGGTTATTTACAAGAATCCACTTTATAAGTTTATATTTTTCATCAATGATTTCCTATTTAAATAATAATGCTTCATAATGTTTTTCAATATCCTAGTACAGTATAGGATAAGATTTTTTAAAAATGTTATCTTCAAAGCTACTTGAAAAAGTCTGTTTTCTACCCAAAGCATCTGTTGCTTGCTCATATACAATATAGTAAAACCACTCAAATAATTACAATATTCCTCAATATTGTAATTCTTCTGTTAAATATTTAAGTGGGACTATAAGCAACATTAAATATCACCAGTATTTAAAATTTTATGTACTTATAAACTTATTTATATGCATCCATGTATATATAAATATTGTATAGAATATGTCCATTTGTGAATGTATTTTATGTGATAAGTTTTGTGTACTCTATATTTCTTATGCATCTTTAAGGGAAACAAATGATCTCCAAATGTATTTATTAAAATTTGTATTAAACTTTTCATTACAGGGGAACATCTTGTAAATGTATTGCTTAATATTTTAAGTAAATAAAAATTATTTAATGATTAAGCATCTGATTGTCCTTTATATTTTATTCATGCCATTTAAACTTGATTTATAAAATGTTGTATTCTTAGTTTCTGCAAAACATGTCTTCAAATAGACTAATCACCTATTATAAAGTTAAGAGATACTATTAATTTCCCTTGATTTTTAAAAAGTGTTTGAGACTGTAAGCATGATTTCTAATGCCATACCTACCAGAGAAAATATCGGATTACCATTTCTGCATAAGAAATTACATTCTAAATCTGTTTTGTATAAAATCTACATGGTTTGCTTTTTCCAGTTCAATCAGGATATCTGGGAACACGCTTAAAGTGCTGCTGCTTAGAAAAGTTATGATGGTGTACTTCAAATATCTGAAGGGCTTTTATGCTAAAGATTGAAAATGTGGAATCCAACTTTGATTGACTATTAAGAGGAACACGTTCAGTATAGGAGCAGTTTGACAGAAGAACACACCAATTTGGACAGGCTCTCTTTGATACGAGGGGCTTACAAGAAATCTTAGAAGTCATATTCAGAGATGCCACATTTCAGATTGCTACTGAGCAGCAACTGGGCTGGTATACATCACTGGGAGACAAGCCAAAAATAGGTAATTTGAAGTAGACCAGCAAGGATTTTTGATTTTCAGTAGTTTTAACCACTGATCAAAAAGTTTCTCCATAACAAATGCATCAAAGGACTGCGAGCTCAGCTCCAGTTCAGCATCCAGATCAAATCATTCACATCATTCTTTACAGTCATTTGTACACATCATTCTTTACAGTCATTTGTACCTGGCTCCAACTGATGGATTTTAAGAGAAAAAAGCAAAGATGATTTTGCAAGCTTGGAATCCATCCTCCCATACATGACCTTCAGGCACTTCCCAGCTATTATTTTATTATTACCGCATGCTCCTCTACATTATTACATTTCTTTGTACACTTTGAAATATATTGAATTAACAAGTATAAAATACATTTTAACAAGCTGTGCTGGCTTTGCCACAAATTACAAAAGTTCGTATCTCAATCCCATGTATTCATATCATAATTATGCATGTCGGTGTTTATTAAGAATTTGATTGCAGTGAGTTTTATTTATTTTATTTATTAAACAAGTTTATATAGCTGCCCAGTTCATACATAAGTGACTCAAAAGCGGCTTACTTTTTTAAAAAAATTCATCATATAATAAAACCATTAAAAAACCCTACACCACCGCAATGACCGAAATAGAACAATCAGATAAGCCACTTTTAAATTTAAAGGGACAGAAGTATTACAAAGGATTGCACCTTTCATTTCCATAGCAAGTTTACAACAAATCATTAGGAAAGCTGATAGTCAGCCTGGAAATAGAAATAAAGCATACATACACATCAACAGTTAAAAAAAAATTGTTTTAAAATAAAATTTTCAAAGTTACCATAATTTCTTAAATTTTATTTATCACTCTGAGAGGTACTGAATGCATAAAAAGACATTGTTAGGACATAAATTACATGGACATTTTTTTTCTACCTCCTGAGGGAACATTTGACTCACCAACTTTACTAGCCCTTGCTGCCAGAAATATTCTAGACAGTTCATTTTGAAATAAGTGGTCTTGTTTACATGGAGAACAGAATACTTAAGGCAAAGATCTGTTAATTATTTTTTTCTTTTTTTAATTATTTAATAGCTTTAATTTTTGTGGAAAAATAATATTGAATTAAAAAAGCGGGTTTTTTTTAGAAAAGTACAGATTAAAAATATAAACTAAGAAGAAGAAAAAAATCTACCTTATATTTTATATTTTTCAATAGTCATTAGTTTATCAATGAATACATATATAAAATAGGAACAATACAATATATTACCATATGATATCTTGCAATAAAATCCTGTTAATTACTAATCCTACTTTTTTTGGTCTTTTGATCAGATGTAATTTTGCACTATAAGACAGTATATGAAGTATATGAAGACATCTGAAGTATAGCAACCATGCAAAGAATAAGTTATAATTAGATCATTGAAGAAACTGCATAAATTACATTAAAAATGTAATTTAAACTGGTAATTGAAATTGCTCTTTCATTATTTAAAATGGTCTTCCATCTATTTTTTATAACTCCATTAGACTAAAACAAAATAAGGATACAATTTCATATCAATTTCAGATATTCTTGTCTGTCTTACTTGATATAAGGCATATATTTAAAGTTTGAAGGAAGTTTTAGTGTGAAATAGAAGTTACAGAATTGGAAGTATTATCCAGTTTTCTCCTCTCACTCCATCAGGCATTCTTTAAGAAATTGATTAGTAGAGACAATCTATCAGAAGTCCTCTAGTATTTTCAAACAGGCTGTCAGGAAGAGACTTGCTGCTAGAAATCAGGAAGGAGCTGTACAGGTGGTCCTCGATTTATAACAGTTCATTTACTGACCATCCAAATTACAATGTCATTGAAAAATGTAACTTATGACTGTTTTTCAGAGTTACATTTGCAGCATCTCCATGGTCACATGATCAAAATCAGATGCTTGGCAATTGGCTCATATTTATGAATGTTGCTGTGTCCCAAAGTCATGTGACCACCTTTTGTAACCTTCTGACAAGGAAAGTCAATGGAACAGCCAGATTCATTTAACAACCGGGTTACTAACTTACCAACTGCAGTGATTCACTTAACACCTGTGGCAAGAAAGGTCATAAAATGGGGCAAAACTCACTTAACAAATGTCTCACATAACAACAGAAATTATGATCTTAATTGTGGTTGTAATTTGAGGATTACCTGTATTCTCAATCTCTGCCCTTTTTGTGAAGGAATAACTCAAATTGTACGCACTGGAAGCAAATGAATTTATACCAGTGTTTTTCAAAGTTGGCAACTTTAAGATTTGTGGGGTTCAACTTCCAGAATTATGAGAGAATACTGGGAACTGAAATCCACAAAAAAGTTGCCAGTTTTGAAAAACACTGATTTAGATCAACTCTGGAGCTGCCCTAAATATTAAACCAGCATTAAATAACCACTGTATATAAACAGGGAGCAAACCCCAAACTTGCTAACACTGATGATGTTACCTAGTTGGGTAATAAAACATCTGCAAGCAAATAACCAAGCTTAGAGAGCATCAAGAACTCCATAAATGAGCATTAAAAAGAAGCAGACAGAGCCAGAGAAGCAGCACTGAGGCCCCTCCTTGCTAGAGCCCATTTGCAAGTTTCCTCAGATTAGAAATTCTCATCTTTGGCATAAGACTGTCTCAGAGGTCTATAGGGAGATTAAAGACACCAATTTTGAATTTCCCCTCTGATTTTGGAGGGGAAATTCACATTTCACATTAGGAGAAAAATCTCTCCAGACAGCTATTGGGACATTATCCCAGAAATGCCCCATTCCTCCTCCCCCCAGATATTTTCTCCACTAAGCATATACAGACCTCAAGGCACATAATCAGTATTCAATGCCTCTTTAAACCATGTGTAAGAAAAGCATAAATCCTAGCCTTGGAATATTTACTCATTTTCCAATGGGAAAAAATGCAATTTGAATTTGCTTTAACATGCAAACCCTATTAGCTGCACTGTGGTTGCTCATTAATGTAGCTGTGAGCTATATATTCTCTACCCTTAGACAAGATCTGAGTTGGACAGTTCAATGAACTCAAGTGTGCCTGGATCCCATGAAAGCAGCATAAAGAGCAAGTATCTTTCTTCTCCTCTATGACTCATCCATCCATCCAGAAGCCCTGACATTCAATGTCTTTGCAAAAGGAAGGGGGGAAAAATATGACAATATGCTCACTAGATTTGTAGGAATTAGGATTTTAAAAACTCTGAGGTGGCGGAGTTTAAATTATACAGCAACAAATGTCTTTTTGAACACATACCATACATAACAAAGGTAGCAAACTAAATATATGCATTCATTTAGAACTGGTGTTTTAGTGCTACTGACACAAAGACTCCATGTTCTTCACTGACGAATTTTCTCTGCCATTTTAAGCCATGACACTGACTGTGTATCAGGCAAAGTTCAGTGAGATAAGCAGCCAATATGAAGAGGCTTCAGGTTACAATTCTACGAGAGAAGGTACCACTTGCTCATGAAAACACACTTCCTTGTTCTTCTGAAAATGCACCAGCTGATATTTGATATAAAGGCTCCCCATCATTTGTAATTCAGGAGGTTTAGTCAAATCAAGTAAAGGAAATGAATGGTTCACAATCTTGTTTATAACTAGGATTTCACTGTAGTTCACTGCTCCCTATACGCTGACACTGACTAAGTTTGTAGCTTACTTACAAGCATTTATATATATGCTGTATTTATATTATATATATATGTATGTATATGTATATATATGTATGTAGGTCTTTGGTTATTCGGGTTTTCTCCCGCGTAAAATTGGAAGTATCTTGGCGATGTTTCGACGAAGTCTCATTCGTCATCTTCAGGCTTCAGCTTCGTGCTTCTGGGAGCAATGTTTGCTCCCACAAGCAAACATTGCTCCCAGAAGCACGAAGCTGAAGCCTGAAGATGACGAATGAGACTTCGTCGAAACGTCGCCAAGACACTTCCAATTTTACGCGGGAGAAAACCCGAATAACCAAAAACCTACATACAAACACCCGCGAAAACCTCA
Source organism: Ahaetulla prasina (assembly GCF_028640845.1). NCBI lineage: Eukaryota > Metazoa > Chordata > Lepidosauria > Squamata > Colubridae > Ahaetulla > Ahaetulla prasina. The sequence goes on along the minus strand of NC_080539.1, from coordinate 257,007,819 downwards.
GAAAACATATATATGTATGTATATACATATACATATATATGTATGTATGCGTGTGTGTGTGTTAATACTAATATAAACAAAAGGTACATTTGTATAAACCTGGATTCACTGCTGTAAAGACAAGACAAAATTAATATAGTTAACACACAGGACAAAAGAATGGGAGCACAAAGACATTCCAACATAACAATTTTGTATTCAGCTATGTATGTATGATACGTGGGCCAAGCTAATCTAGCGATATAAGTAAACTGTCTTTGCTTATCTTTCCTCAACTGCCTCTCTCCATTTGAGGTAGCTGCAGAGAATGTTCTCTAATTAAGTATAATGGACACTTAAAACAACAACAACAACAAAATCTCTGGAGACCGATTTGAATGGATTCCCTTCAAATTTGGCAAAAATCCAGGGAAAGTTGAAAAGCTTTAAAGCTGTGCCTTATTATGCTGCAGTAAATTGCTGTGTAAAGTGGGTTTAAAATATTAAACAGGCTTGACCCCATCCCAAAAAAGAAGGTGCCAGAAGGACCAGGAAAATACTTCTGGAAAGAACAAAGATGTCCTTGATCTAAGTGTGGTTCTTTTGAGTTTTGAGTTTTGGTGATGGGACATAATGGCAGCTGACATTAGGTAGATGGCAGTGCAGTAAGAAAATTGCAGAAAGCTGATTAAGACTGCTTGCTTATATATAAAGCTAACTCACAATTGGGTTGTATGTTTTGCTTAATATGGCATGTAACACCCCCTTCCCCGTGATAGGTTACGGTAACCAGTCACAGAAAGTTGCTCATATATTACCGTAACCCAAGCAACTGGCCAAAGCAACTAAAAGATTCAGCACATTAATGATAAGCAGCCACAGGCAGAGCTCTACTTAAGACATGGAAAGTAGGTGTGAAAAACGTATTTTTCCAGGCCCCTGCTGTTCTCCTGTGGCCTTCACCCCATTATCTAGTGCAGCCATTTTGTTGTGGGATCTGCATAATATTTTCCAGAAACTAAACAAACAGAGGCAGAGTATTAGAGAAGAAGACGGGAAATTCCACCAGGGGAGGGAGGGTTGATGGCACTACATTCAATTATAAGTAACAGCATATTAGTGTGACATTAGGATACAATTTTTGTCTCAGGAGAGCCACTCCTTCCCTGTTCTCTGGCACATACACACCAAGTTAATAATTTCTCAACTTCATATAACTCATTGGGGTTCTTATCAAAAAGAGCACAAAGTCCAAGGGCAAGGACTCAGCCAATCAACATCATCTTTGTAGGGAAGGAATAATTTACCCAGAATCCTTTTAACCGCAGAAGCTCACAAGAATCCTTTCAGCTACCAAGAAAAAAAAAGCAGTGAAACTTTCCAATAAAGCTGACATTTATTAAAAAGCAAAGGCAGTTCTAAGAGTGCAATGCTTGGGGCGTTCAGATACACTGATCAATAAATGCTCAAAGCGTAGATCCTGTTCAAAAGGAAGGGAAAATAATGACTGCTTTTAATAAGACTGTGGAATCTCTGTTAAGGAACAAGAATCTTACAAGTGTAATTTTTCATCCCTATACCAGAGATATCATACCTTAAAAAACCTTATCAGGGTGATCTACAAGCAACCTCAAATATAGTCTCTATTATTATCAATCTCATTGTTCAAAGTGCAACCGCAAAGGAGTGTTGCACACACAGTTTCCTAAGGAATGCGCATTCAGATAGATCTGAAATACAATGAAGGTATACAAGAATGCCCATTGTGCAGGGTTCAACCACTTCTATACAATCCAATAACATAAAGAAAATATTATGGCTGCATGTTGTGTTTGTTTTAACAGTTCCTGGGAGCAGCCTTTCATTTCTGTTCTCATTAAATATGAGTAAGTCAGGGAAAATACGGGAGGACTGAAGGAAAAGGATGCCTTCTTCTTTAACAGGGAAAGGAGCCAGATTCACAGCATAATTATTAAAAGCTTTTGTGTGCAAAAATAACTGTGTATGTGGATATATTTAAATCACACTATTAAAATAAATTGCAGAAATTCAGCTTTTGGTGCTAATTAATCTGGATTGCTAAGGGAGGAGTCACTGGTGTGCATCTCAACACGGTTGCTCTACACATCAAAGGTTCTGAGTGGACATCCATAACAAATCTAATAAATTAAATTCAATCTCAGAAAGGACTAAAGAAGTTTCCCATCCAAGGTCACAATGCTCTAAATTGCTACTAATCAAAATTGACCAGTACTGTATATGTCCATGCTGGCAACTTTCCTATCTACAGAGTAGCAGTTTTGGTTTTTGGTTGTTGCTTTCCTTTTTTTTTTTTTTTACAATAAACCTTATTTAATAACTCTGACTTCTGAATTGGTTGATGATGTTAACACTACCAGAGCAAATCTGACCATGCATGTTTCAATTTACTGCATTTTGTGTGATTGTGCTAGCTCAGATACCCTTCCTCAACCTGGGATTATCCAAAATGTTAAACTTCAACTTCTATTAATTCTACAACAAATTGAAACAAGGATCCTCGAAAGGTACTCATAGGTACACACAGACACACAAAGAATGCTACAGGAAGGCATAAAGAAGCTTAATAGTAAAGATAGTCTCTATATAGAGTATAATGCAGCTTAAGAATCATCGATGTTTTGCTGTATTGTTTTTACATTGGAGTAAATAAAAACTGTGTTGGCCTTTTTTTTTTTTTTAAATCCAAATCTTAGGAGGAAATTCCAAAGAGGCTTTTCACCTTATTCGGTCTCCCATAATCTATCTTGGCATGAGTTGTTGATACTAAAGTACACAGAATATGACAGAGACATGCAAAAGATAGATACTCAAGTATACCCGACATCAGTTATTGATAAACCAAGTGCTTATGGTCATAGAACACCTACACCAAAACATGCACCAATTGTAAATGAATTATTTCACTCTTGCTCCTCAAAAGAATCAGCATTTATCATGTAACTGAAACACACAGTATTATAATAGTTATTTGCATCAGTTTATGCTAGAATTTGAATCTCCTCTTTCTGAAATAATAAAAGGGAAGGGAAGAGAATGGTTTTCTCCGCTTATTTGCACAACAGATTTTAGCTGATCCATTGAGCAGAAATCCAGTACTTATAACTTCATATGGCCAGTTCTAGAGGATTGTAAGAAAGAGGTGTAAAGCTAGTCTCCTAGCAATCTAAGACTGCATCCATTGAAAAAGTCAAGCTTCAAGTGTACAATAGAATTACAATTTTAGTAGTTTTCTCCGTTAAGTTGCAGAATATTGCAACATCATAATATTAATAAAAAGAACCACACAAGCAATTGCCTCTTAGATAATGCAGCTCAAATTAAGAACCCTATTTGGATCAAAAGCAGCAATTTAGCCTTACATCCTGCCAGCAGATTAGAAAAATCCTTTTGTTAGTAAGATAACATCACTGAAAGGGGCATGGTACAGTTGTTTGGGGTTTTTTGTTGGATTTGAGAAGTCTTAAAGGTAAGTGAGATTTTTTTGGCCTGAAAAATGGGAGCTTTGTGCTCCTGTGCCTATCCTTAAAATTGGTTGAAATCCCCAATTTAAGCAAAAATTCATGTTGCTCAAAATCATGATTTTAATCTATCACCAAATTTACATAGCAACCTGTTCCAGGAGTTGCATATGCTTATGCTCACTCACTGAGCTACAAAATTTGCCTTTTTCCATACTAAAAATAGGGACACAGTTGGATACTATACTGGGGTAGAGTCATCATAGGATTTGAATCCAGTCCCACGCACTTCTTGCTTTCATTTATATCCCATTTATTATTAAAGAGTGCATAAAGGTGTACATGGATTAACTCCTTATTTTATCCTCACAACAATCCAGGAAGGAACAAGAAATCTTCTCATCTGAAACGCCAGAAAGTGGCCATTCAATGTAGACAACATGCAGATGAGGCATTTATTTTGTACTTTTTTTTACATCGCACTTGTTCTATGTTACCTTTGGCTGTTATGCAACAGCGTTCACATGAATTGGATCATATTCACCTTCCCTCAAAAGTAGATACAGAAATTAGACATGAGGGTCAAATGCAGCCTTGATTTGTTTCTAACCAATATTTTGGAAACAGAACATTTACTTGAGCAAATTCTGTTTGTGATGAGATGATTTAGATACCTAACCTTAGAGGATTCACATGCTGTTATACAAGGCCTAGAATTCATCCACCCTCATCAGAAGATTCCCTAATTTAAGACCAATGCATTAAGGACTAGGCATTTAAAAGCGAACAGATCCAGGCAAAACAACAAGTCTTTCTGGGGAGAAGTCACAATTAATGAATTGCTACCCTGAGATCAAATGAGTTGAGTAGTATCCCATGTAAACTTGATGTGTGATATTACATTTCTCTGAATTGAGTAGAGACAGACAAATAGATGCAGTAATGGTTCCCATTGTGGCAGGAAGTTTGAGAAATAAAAAAGGCAACTTCTAGGATATGCCCACTGAATCACAATGAGGAAATCAATGGGAATTAATCATCAGAAATTCATAATCATGAGTAAACAAAGAGAGGGAAAGGTCTAATTAAGAATCAATAACATATTCAATGCCTCTTTCTAGACAATCCTATATTTTTGTAATTAATACGTCTCTGCAACGAATCCCAAGAATAGCTTGTTATCCTTCTAAATCTAGCATTGACCACTTGCATATACACACCAACCTGCAGCTTCGGCTTAGAAGGCCCGGGTCTCTCACCTCTTATTAAAACAACTGCTCTTTAGTCTTCGGAGAATTTAGATACTGGATGAAGGCCTCTGTTATCCCTTCCTTTCTCCTGCATTCCAATTCACCAGTAAATCACCAGAAATGAAATAGAATCAATCAATCAGCCTTGCTGCTTCACCGGAGAAGTGCTATATGCTGCTTTAACTTACCTGTTCGGACCCAATGCATCTTGACGGTGGCAACTTCCAAGTCTCACACCAACTATCAATTGATATCCCGTACTAGCATCACCTTAGGTTATTTTGCTTCTCTGACCTGATCTAGTCACTGCCTCTTAAGTTTTTCTATTTCTTATTTAAGAGGCAAGGAGGAAGGCTGTCAGGGAGGGAGACTGCCACCTCCCGACAGCATCCCACTCTGATTAGGCACATACTGGGATTTGGGTTGCAAAGGGATTATTGAGAAGAGGCAGTCATGTGCTTGTACTGTACCAGGTTCCACAAGACCCCTCTGACACAGAATTCCCATATAAACAAAGTATTTGCAGGAAGCTTTTTAGCTTACTGATAAATCACCAGCCAGAACTAAAAATAAGAGGCCATCCTACATGCCACTGAAGTCTCACAGTAGGGACCTAAGTCCCCCCAAAAAATTATTGGGGCATTTCAATAGAAGTTCAGTAAAACAAAAGTTCTTATCCATGTATTCAGCTGCTATATCTGTGGAGGAATTTTGAACCCACTGAGAAATATCACTGGACATAAACAAAATAAGCAAAATGCCCAGAGCTCAGCCAACTTGCTGCTATAGCTTGCAATTTTAGCCCTAAAAACTTGTACAAAGGAACAAATCATGAGAACAGACTAAAGTGGGGATTTTTCTTCTCTAAGATCAAATGAAGATGGGATCAGTCAACAGTACACCAGAGAAAGGAATTGTTAAATCCTCTGCTCTGAAATAGTACAAATGAAACAAACAAAATGTTAAAAAAATATGATGTTTATGTAGTTACTAACCAAGCACACCTAAATTATATTATGGCAACCAAAATATCTTTACAATCCCCAAGGAATGTCACAACTTTTAAGCACCCCTAATGTTTGGAAATTGAAAGTTGAACAATTTGACATGTCCTAATTACATTCCTCCTAAATGAACAGTTAATGGCCTCAAAGCTGAAAGAAGCATTTAACCAAAAAGAATCCAACGGTGTTGCACAGAAATAGGACCTTTGTGACATTTTTTTTTACATCAATCAATCTTCTGTAGTACGTAAACTTACAAATGATCCTGTACTGATTCATCCACTGGTTATCAGTAGAAACAGGTGAGATAAATTTTCAGTACAGGCAGTCCTGGACTTAGGACCACAACTGAGCCCAAAATTTCTGTTGCTAAGCAAGGCAGATGGTTAACTAAGTTTTGCTCTGTTTTACAAACTTTTTGCCACAGATGTTAAGTGAATCATGTGGTCATTAAGCGAATCTGATTTCCCTCATTGATTTTGCTTGTCAGAAGCTGACTGGGAAGGTTACAAATGATCACATGACTCGTAACTGTCATATATATGCGCCAATTGCCAAATGCCTGAATTTTGATCATGTGAACAGTCTGAAGTGTGAAAAACTGGTCATAAGTCACTTTTTTTCATTGCCATTGTAACGTCAATTCCATTCCCACCCCACTCTGGGGCCAGCCAGAGGTAGTATTTGCTGGTTTTCTGAACTGCTCAAAATTTCCGCTACTGGTTCACCAGAACCTGTCAGAACCTGCTGGATTTCACCCCTGCCCCCCCCCCAATTGAGCATTAAAATTAGCTACTTAGGTTGCAGTATAGTCAGCACTGGTCTGTGTTGCAAAAAGATCAGAATAGTTCACAAGGGAATTAGAAGCTAAAAAGCTACTTGCAATGTAAGCTGCAGTCACGGCTGGCAGTAAAGGGGTCAGACTCCAGGATGCAGTCCATAAAATACAGCAAGATTGGAAGACTGGAGGGTAGAAAATGAAACTTCTAAAGCAATGTCATTTCACCATTCACTTAAAGTCACCTGAGCTGTTAAGCAGAGATACTGACAATCCAGTCTGTTTTAAGAGTTGGGAACCCCTAAAAAGATGTATTGTGCATTACCTACAGAAATCCCTCACCTACTTTTATCCCTCAAAGAGTTATAATTGGTCTCCTTGTCAAATCCTCCAAAGACCTATTATTAGCAAGCAATCCTTTATTACAGTTATAGACTATTATTAACAGTTGAGGCACTTTCCAAGAATTTAATTCTTCCAGTTTGCATTTTCAGATACACACAACTGATAAAAAAGACTGATTTGAAAAGTTACCAAACTGCTGCCTTACTTTCCCTTTAGTGCTTTGTCAAACTCTTTCCTAAAATCACCTTAAAGAAGCAGACATATTCCTCAAAGCAATTATGAAACAAAGAAGCTGGGTGGGGTTTCTCTTTTGCTAGTTTGATGTGTGCTTCTTTCTCTATATTATATTTATCCTGAACTATCTCCCATTCTGGCACCAGATCACCCTCAAAGGCACCCACTGACATCTTATAATCAATGGGCATTTCCTGGACGTAAAACAAAATCATACACATAAAAAATTCTAATCAGTTCGATTAAATAAAACTCAAAATACATGCATAGTTTTTCAACAATGTAAACAATGTCACAGCCAAAATATTAGCTTTTAAACTCAGCCAAAATACTGAACTGGAAAAGATGTGTCAAATTCAGAATCTATGTACATCTTTGCTTCAAATCTGATCAGAATGAAATAATGAGATTCAGCAAATGTTTCCTTTTCTTCACTTAGGCTTGTAAATTGAAGTTTCCCTGCCAGAGTCAAATAAGAATGGTTTTCATTATATTATTTTAGCAGAATGAACATATAAAGCTATTGTTTCCAATGATCTTTCAAGCCTGTAAATGGATAAATGTAGACCTAGGGTATTTCCAAAAAAAGGGCTTCTAGCACTGGAAACAACAACAAGAACAACAACAGATCAAGATCCTGTGGAACTTTCAGATCCAGACAGACAGACATCTGGCCCACAACACGCCTGACATCACTATTGTGGAAAAGAAAAAAGTCTGGTTCATTGATATTGCAATACCAGGTGATACACAAATTGAAGAGAAACAGCTAGAAAAAATAACAAAATATCATGATTTGCAAATTGCAAATTGAAGCTGAGTGATTGTGAAGGAAAAAATCAATGATTATAGTAGTTTGTACTAGCAATAGGAGCCCTTGAAGCAATACCCAAAGGGTTACTTAGATACAATGAAATTTTGAACTTATTAGACGTGAATATTCTGACAGCAAAAACCTACCTTCCTCGGGAACTGCCTATATACTCAGTTGCTACCTTAACAGCTCTTAAGTCCTGGGTTAGGACTTGAGCTGTAAAGTTTTTACCAGTCCCAGACTGGGAATCAAATTGAAGATTTTTTAATCATCATCATCATCATCATCATCACTGACATCTGAGGATAACTCTTTGCCTAACTGGCTTGTTCTGACTGATGAAGCTCCTTGAATGAACAGTGAAACATCTCAAACTAACAATAAAAATTAGTCCAATTGCAATGACTCAACTTTCAGACAACTCTACATGGATGACTGAGAATCTTCATCAACATACTGTGAAGGATAATATATCTATATCACAATAGAAAATCAGAGAGAGATGAAAACAGCAGTGCAGATACATGGGTTTGCAGTATCTCCCTTATGCATACACAACCTTAGATAAAATTCCATGAATTGAACAGGGTGATTAGTATACCATAATCAAAATATCATATGAAAGCTTTCCTGAGATACTGGAGAAATGGTCTAATGGTTAAGGCACCAAGCTAGAAAACAGGAGACCCGTTAGTTCTTATCCTGCCTTAGCCATAAAAGCCAGTTGGGTGACCCTTGGGCCAGTCGCTCTCTCTCTCTCTCAGCTCAACCCAACTCACAGGGTTGTTGTTGGAGAAAGGAGGAGGAGGCAAGTGTGGTGGATATGTTTGCCCCCTTAGTTATTTATAAAAATAAATAAAGGTGGGATACAAATAAATAAGTAAAAATAAATGGTATGTTTAATTGTTTTTATTAAACTACCCATTTACCTCTACCAATAAACTCACTGTACTCTTCCTTCCCATCTTGGTCATATAAACCATACTGAAAGTACATCTATATCAGAGACTCCTAGAGCCTCATGGCTGAAACTACAGGCAAGGAATAGAAGAGCACCTGAGCATTTTATCTGTTTTACATTCTTCGGTCATGCCATGAAGTATTCAGCTACTCAACTGCATGCCCAACTCAGTTCCTTTTTGTTGAAGTGGATAATTTCAATCTGTATTAGACCACCTTAAACTAAACTTTTTACTTGTATAAACTTCAGATTTTAAAAAAATCAATTCTGTCTCTTTTGTTTTCACTTTTAAAGTATCTGCCTCCACCGCCAACTTCTATTAAAGTCTTCAGAGAGTTGCCAAGCCACCCTTCCCACTCCCCATGCACCATTTATTCTCCCTTTTAAGCTACTCTGCACATCTTTCCCAATGTACATTCTTTAACAAGCTCTTATCTCATAAATTAGGGAAGAGAGCAAGCGGGATCCCAAATAGCTAAGCTCTGTTGTAACTGTTTCCCTTGTGTGAGTGTTAGATGGAGAGGAAGGTAGGGTTACCAGCAGATGCCAGCCAAGGGTCAGACGCTTCTCCCCTGACACTCCCCCCCATACTCCCCAACTTCTCTTTGATATAAAATACAAATCCTCTATGTAAACACTCTGGAAACACAGCAGACAGGGGAAAAATAACTGTATTCTTACCTGTTTCATGAAATCTTTAATACATACAACTTTTTTATTTTTTTACTTTTACAAACATACTTTATTTTGTGGTCCTTTTCATCCTGAGAGAAGTTAGGCAAGTACTACCCATTTCAAAGCCTGAAATGGAAAAGCCATGGGCAGCACAGTCTTTCACTATCTTTACACGCACAAAGAATAGTTTTTCACAGAAAGTGAACTCTAGCAAGCTTAACTGTAATATCAGTATTTGTCATATTCTGACAAATATCCTTTGTCAGAAAGAAGTATTTATTCTAAGTTTTATGATGTGTGTTTAATACTTATCCTACAATATTTAGAAATATTTCTAGCAACAATTCAGTAAGAATAGCACATCAGGGATTTATTTAATTCATGTTCTGTAATAAAAACATAAAAAGAAATTAAAAACAAAATGAAAGCAGTAGAGCACTTGTCTTTCATAAATTGAGTCAGATCCCAGAAGTGAAGTGGAATTTGTTTATAGAACCTGTGGCTTTTGGGATTGAATATATTCAGTATTGAAAATATTCAGTAGCTGCAGATCTGGAAAGCTGATAGAAATCTTTACCTTAACATTTGGTCTACCAAATGTTTAGCTTTTAAACAGCTATAGGAATGCCATTCTCTTTGAATATCATCACTTTCAAGGATGGAGGGCAGTGGTGAAATCCAATTTTTTTTACTACGGATTCTGTGGGCATGGCTTGGTGGGCGTAGTATGGCTTGGTGGGCGTGGCAGGGGAAGGATATTGCAAAATCTCCATTCCCACTCCACTCTGGGGCCAGCCAGAGGTGGTATTTGCTGGTTCTCTGAACTACTCAAAATTTCCATTACCAGTTTCCAGAACCTGTCAGAACCTGCTGGATTTCACCCCTGATGGAAGGGAAAGATATTAGTGTTAATAAACCTCTTGTTGCAAATAGTTCTCAAGTTTGAATGTCCATTTATTTCTTTAAATCAAGAATAAAAGAATCAGAATGCTCCAGCAAGTGTTATCTTCCATATATTGTTCATCAGCAATGTCTGTCATCACATATTATGAGAACTGAAATTCAACAATTTTCAGAGACCTTCACAGTGCCCATCCCATTTCTAAATTTCCATATACTGTACAGTTAAGCAATAGACTTTTTTATTCAAAATTTAGAATTCCCTCCAAAACTCTCAAAGAAGTACTAGATATCTTTTTGCCCATCCACCTAAATAATTTATTTCCCATAATATATGCCAAAAATGTTGATCACCAGTTTTCAAAGGGTACACGGATATAGAAAATATGCTTAAAAATTAAATAGTATAGAATGAACAGATCTGCTTAACTCAGAATTTGTTGTAAAAAAAATGCCATTCAATCACTGAATACCTGAAATTATTTCTACCTACTGTAACTTGAGAAATTCACTATTAATGAAAATAAGTTTTTTTTTTTTTAAAAGACTTATAATTACATCAACATGCAACTAGTTTGAAATCCCCAGAATATTTTCTGTACACAACCTATGGCTAGTCTTGAAAGTTGGACACCAGGAGTAGCAATGAAGATGAAACCAACAGAAAAGTCATAACCAAGAACTGAAAGAAAGCTCAGGAATCCATTGTAGCAATATGGATTCTCTAAAAACATGAAGTGATAAAGTAGAAGCTACTTTGACCAGTAGCTTGTTGTCTTCCTCAGATTCTCAGCAGAGAAAGAGATTACTCTGTCCTGATTTCAATGGCATTGTTATGGAAACAACAGCAGTATAGACATCAACGTCTTTTAAATTGATATATTTTTTCTTTCATAATTAGTTATTTCTGTAGCACAGAAGAATGCATCATTCCATACAATGCAGTTCCCTCATGATAAATGCTGGAGATAATTAGAAAGTTTAGGGGGGGAAACCAACTTTTCAAGTAATTCGCAATCACTGAGGAATGATTCACTTGCCAGGATGTGGAGAACAGGATTTGTTCTATATTTTAAAAAAGCCAAATAAATAATAAATTTTTTAAAAAATACTGTATTCAAACAGAAATGTTAGAAGATGGATAAAACTGTTTTTGGCCAGTCGATTAGTAGTTTATCATCTTATAATCACAGAACTGGAATGATCTTGTAAATTACCTAAACCAACCTCTCCTTGATATGTAATCTATAATACAGAATAAAATTACCATCATTTTTTCCTAACAATACCTAGCCACTGTTTAAATCCCTCCCACAAGGGAAAGCCTTACAAGGTAGAACAAAGAAAACGAAACATATCAATCAATTTGTATCTTACTTACTTACATATTCAATTATCTTTGTTTGCTGTTCGAAAAAACTAGTCAACTTTGTTTGCTCAAGCGATTGTAGTTACTTTTCCGTTTGTAATCCCAATTTCCTTTAAAAGATTGTAAAAAAATCTCTGCAATTCAAATATTCATGCCAGATTTTAATTAAAGCTGAAAACTGTCCTTGAAAACTTAAGTTTGCGAAATATCACTCAAGGTGATCAGATCTACAGCAAATCACCAATTCACAGATCTCACATAGAGCAGGAGTGCTTCCTCATATTTGCCTTAAATATGTCTGTCCAATTACTGAAAGGAGAACAGGACAAATGCATGGATTTGCAAGGCAGCTAGCTCATGGTCTTTTTAAACGGAAAGACCTTCCATGACTGAGTAAACCCAAACAGTAAATAAAGGAGGGTGAAATAGATAAAGGGGACCTACTGATAATTTTTTCATTATTTCGACTTGGAAATGTTAGAGAAGATGACAGTGTAATGGGCTAGTGCCACATTGTCCGATCTTGAAAGGCAATTCTTATATTACCATAACTAATTGCGGATAAAGCCATCCTAGAATTTTTATCCATAGTGACAGGCAGAAAACTGCAAACTGTTCCTATCATCGTTTATAAAATCACACAATTTTAAGGCCATGATGTGCTTTAAAAATCTGAGCTCTGATTTGCAGTTAAAAGAGGTACCAAATTTTGGGAGTGTATTTTGGAACTTAACAATTTTTATTTTATTTTATTTGAATTTATATCCCGCCCTTCTCCGAAAACTCAGGGCGGCTTACATTGTGTAAGGCAATAGTCTCATCCTATTTGTATATTTATATACAAAGTCAACTTATTGCCCCCCCAACAATCTGGGTCCTCATTTTACCTACCTTATAAAGGATGGAAGGCTGAGTCAACCTTGGGCCTGGTGGGACTCGAGCCTGCAGTAATTGTAATTGCAGGCAGCTGTGTGTTAACAACAGGCTGCATTAGCAGCCTGAGCCACTTCCCAGCCCTTTATCAGGGCCACTTCCCAGCCCTTTATCAGGGCTTTATCAGGGCTTTATCAGCAAATAGATCTTGGAGTCCTAGTAGACAACCATTTAGATATGAGCCAGCAGTGTGCAGCAGCTGCCAAAAAAGCCAACACAGTTCTGGGCTGCATAAACAGAGGGATAGAATCAAGACCACATGAAGTGTTAATACCACTTTATAATGCCTTGGTAAGGCCACACTTGGAATATTGCATTCAGTTTTGGTCGCCACGATGTAAAAAAGATGTTGAGACTCTAGAAAGAGTGCAGAGAAGAGCAACAAAGATGATTAGGGGACTCAAGGATAAAACATATGAAGAACGGTTGCTGGAACTGGATATGTCTAGTTTAATGAAAAGAAGGACTAGGAATGACATGATAGCAGTATTCCAATATCTCAGGGGCTGCCACAAAGAAGAGGGAGTCAAACTATTCTCCAAAGCACCTGAGGGTAAAACAAGAAGCAATGGGTGGAAACTGATCAAGGAGAGAAGCAACTTAGAACTAAGGAGAAATTTCCTGACAGTTAGAACAATCAATAAGTGGAACAACTTCCTGCAGAAGTTGTGAATGCTCCAACACTGGAAATTTTTAAGAAAATGTTGGATAGCCATTTGTCTGAAATGGTGTAGAGTTTCCTGCCTGGGCAGGGGGTTGGACTAGAAGACTTCCAAGGTCCCTTCCAACTCTGTTGTTGTTGTTGTTGTTGTTGTTGTTGTTGTTATATATGGTAGGTCACTATAACTGAAGTGTATCATTCAGGGGGAATAGCATGAAGTTGGATTTTAATTGACAGTTGTCATTTGTGCATATTTTCCTTCCAAATTAATTCAGAATAATTTCACAATTCACCTCAGTCTGAACTTCGGTCATAAATTTTATACACAGCAAATCAGAAGTTATTCCAAGTGTTCTTATTTTAAAAGCAATCAGAAATCCCATAAAAAGAAACTAAGACAAGGAAGAGAAGAATATATGGAAACAAGTTGATAATCCAACAGTGTCTTTTTCACAACTATTTCTTTCCACTTTCATCTAATAAATCCCCAAACAAAAAATACATTACGTGAGAATTAAACAGAATTACCTTGTTTTCCAATAGCTACCTATTTCCCCTAAAGGGAAAATAAAACAACTCAGTGACTGCAGGAGCTAAATAAGTCGTACTTCTCATAGTCTTGTTACAAAAGTAAAAGCAACAGCTATCCCTTTTTCACACTATACAGTTAATAACTTGAAGAAAGTTATTAACTTTGGACAAGACTCCATCAAACATACATGGGTAACAAATAAGCCAAAAAAATTAACCCAAAAACTAAGACTATAGTCAGATACTCAGGAGTAAGCCCAGAGGAACTGAAAAGATTTAGACTTCCAAAAAAATAAGTATAAATTTACACTTAGGACAAATACAAGATTGACAACATGCCAAAACTTTTACTTTTGTATCTCAGGGGAAAAAATATATACTGATGAAGTTCAACAGCAGTGCATCATTTTGATTTTAGTTTAAGGGTGACCTGCCAGATTTCTCCCTTCAAAATCAGTCATTGTTACCGCTAGAGCACAGGTATCAAACTCGCTGTGTCACATTGCCATCACTGATGCTTCCCGATGTTTTTTCCCTTCGTAGAGCTGGGGTGGGCGTGGCCTGCATGTGACGCCGCCAGTTTGACACCCCTGCTTTACAGTATACCATTTAAAAATGCAGGTGGGGAAATTAGGATTTTATGAAGGATGTACTGTACTTGAGAACTATGGAAATTGGGAATTTTACTCCATATAGTAAAACAACAAGAGACTCTGAATAACTATAAAACCACCACATTAATAAAGTTACTTGGTTATTAAGTACACTTGGTAGTTAAATTAATTTGTCATCCCTTGTATTTTAAAGCATTTTGAACAATGAAATAAAGCATGAGAACATCCCAAAATACTTTTAAATTTGTAATGACTGGAGATTCTTTTAAAAAAAATAATTAAGATTTTTTTTTGCTTAATATAAAATACAAATATAAATAAAGACAATGGAAGAAGGTGGAAAGAAAAAGTGGATAAATCGAGGAAAGAAAAAGAAAACAAGGAAAGCAGTGACTTCTGATTTCTTTCAGCGCAGTAAGATATATAGTACAGTTATTGTATCAACTTTTTACTTATTTAAAATAGTAAATTAGCCATTTCTGTAATCATGATCTCCTTAACCATCAAAACCCAAATTTTTTTCTCTTTTGAGCAAAACATTTAAAAACAGTTTCCAAGTGGAAATCACGTAAATTCGTTTCCCTAATTAATGCAGTTAACTTTGCCATCTGTGTCAGTTCCATCATTTTTTCAATCCATTCCTCCATTGTGGGAGGTAACGGTTCTTTCCATTTTTCAGCATTTAGAATTCATGCTATAGAAAATGTATACGATAATAAAATACCAATTACCCCCCATTTTTTTCTCCAATTGTACTTTTAAAAAAACCTTCTCGTTTCCATTGTAAGTCCATTTTAAGGATCTGAATTAAAACATGGATCTGTTCCCAATATTCCTTTGCCTTATCACATATCCAACACATGATTTAAAAATACCTTCCTTACATATTCAGCAAACATTCAAAACACTTTTGTGCATTTTAGATAATTGATCTATTGTTAAATACCACCAATACACCATTTTACAAAAAAATTAAGATTATAATTCAATGTAATTCAATTTATTGTAATCCATTAGTCTACAATTTTCTCCATTGGTGCAGCATTATATTATAATCAAAATTTCTTCCCCATTAAATCACACAATGCTTAACATATTCACTTTCTAAATTTAATCTCAGCAGCATTTTATATACATTAGCTATAAGGTGTTCATCATTAACACACTACAATTGTAAAATAATTTTAATTTTAACAGCTTCAAAACCAAATAGTATTTCATCTAAAATAAATCTTTCTTTCAATTATAAATAGAAATAAAAAAACCAATGGCATGTATGTCCATCTAATTCCAAATCTTTGTGACTGGTGATTTTTTTAAGCAATTCTGCACCACATAAGTATGAGTAGATTTGAATTAGGACAAAGAGTTGGATTTGATGGACTGAAGTCGTGTCTTACAATATTGTTAATTATTATGTTATATTTTTAGCTAATCGTTACTAATTTTGTTGTAATATTGTGCACCTTAAACTCAAGCCACACTTTAGCAGAGGCAGCAAACAATTGTATACAAAGAATATTAAGTCGCAAATTATTGTTTACAAAGAACATTAAGTTGAAAGCTATTAGATGTGATTTGTTTGATCTGCAAAAAAATCCTTTTTCAGTTTATTACCATTTCTACGAACTGCTCTAGTTCATTTGCCACATCATCATTACATGAGGAAGTTGACAAGAAAAGAAGTACTGCGGAGGAATGTAAAAATGATCAAACCCTGGATTTGATCAATGCATTACGTGATACAGCCAATCCACAACTAAAGTGTGCAGGATATGACTTAAAAATTATTCACATAGGATGCCACTTTGGAATGCCTTTCCCCCCACACCTTACTATTTATTTATCAGTAAAGTGGTTTGATTTGAAGTACTAGTTTTCAATATTTCTGAAATGGAATCAAGATTCGTGAAATAAATCATATTTCCCCTGAACCCACAAATACAAAAGTGCTGCCAAGAAAAGATGCTTCATAGCACCTTACAAGGGAAAAAAATCACAGGAGAATTTGTGAACTATTGAGAAGAAAATAAATAAAGAACTATAGCAAAGCAAATCTTGAAACACAACACAATAGTAACTTAGAGACAAAGACTTAAAATAAATTCAGCAAGAACATGCTGACTTAATTCAAGATAAAGTTTTTATTAAGTGCATAATGACATTTACCACTCTGCAGGGAGTTGTTAAGTTTCTCAAGGAGTGAAATAACACATCCCCCCTCTGGGGCTAATAGCAATTTGTCCGTAAGGGAAGAGGCAATTTTAATAAGGAAAACAATACTAGAATCAGACTCTCCTATTTTGACTTTTATTTTCCCCAAAGTATTGAGATTCCTGTAGCTATTTTAAAAAAAGATCATATTCCTATATGTACATTAAAATAAAACCGAATTGTCATATATTAGGCAATTTAAATACTGAGCACTCAAATAACGCATAACTGGTCTTATAAATAAGTTTATACAATATTTTTCAGAAGGTAAAAACAAAGTGTTGCAGCTTTTTAAAGATTAAAAAAAATAAAACATCAGAAAAGCTAATATTCTTATGCCCGAATGTTTTAATACTATACTGATACTGAGGGTGCTGCAAGACTTGTTATTTTTGCTCCCAGAATTAACCTTTTAAAATTTCTACTCATATTTTGTGAGTATGCATAAAATGTGAATGAAACAGATATGTGTGTGTGTGTGTCTCAGAGAGGCAGAACCGGCTGCAAGGTCCATTTATGATCTGTGGCAATCAGATACTTGCCACAACACAACAGGTACAATGTGCTATTGAGGAAAGGATCAAATCCCTGAATTTTTCTGGGTATGGGGTTCCGTACAATTTAAAGTCCTGCAATAAAAAATAATATCCATCACAAGATATGATGATGTCAGGGTAACAAAATGGAAACCTTGTAGGAAAAACTGCCTACACTACAGACCTTTGCCATGCTGAATAGGACACACAGGGGACTCGAAAGGAATCCTCATTAGTATATAATCTTTTACAGAAGATTAAGGGACTTCTCAAAGCCTAGTAAGGACTGGATAATGTTGACATGTGACAAATGACCTGAGGCTCACTGGAGAATGACTGTGGGGTTTTAAGAATGAATATAGGATCGATGTGCTGCACAAGGGATTTCTGCCAGCAGTTATGTATTACAGGAAAAAGTAAAAGATAACTTTGCAGTGTCCGATTCTATTCCGACATGGGTTCTCTAACCAATTATTAACAATTAGACGCTTCCAGGCCGACATAATAAAAGATTGTAGAAATTTAGAGGAAGATAGTGGAAGGAACACACAACCACTTTTGACTCTGCTCTATAGTTTATTACTGATTTAAGCATTGTGAATTTTGGAAACTCCCTCCCTTCGCCCCCAGTTGTTTTATACCTGTGGGACTCGTATCTTAGTTCAGCCGCGTCCCTCCAAGCTTTCATCTGCAATTTGGACACGGAATCAAGACCAACAAGCCAAGCTCAGGATCGTTCGTAACACGTGACCCGATTAGAGTCTTAACGCGAGGTGAGCTTGGAGTGGCAGAAGAAAGTAAATAAAGAACTGAGGCGTGCAATTTTGAGGATACGAGCTGGGCTTGGGGGGTATCGGGAGGGGAAAGAGAATCGTTCCAAAAGCCACTCGCGAGGCGGAGTTTGCGGTAGTATCTGGATTCCCCTTCTGACATCGCCCTCAGCGAGCCCTCCTAGTGCTGCTTCGACGCCGTTTCAGCCTCCAAAGCCACTGTCAGTCTCGCTCGAAGCCCCTAGTTTCTTCCTTTCCCACCACACACCTGAGGTGCCCGAGGCGACGCGGGTTACCCGAGGCGGCGGGGCCGCAGTCCTCACGTGCCGCTAATCCCCCCCCCCCTCCCCCAGCAAATCCAAGAGTAGCTGAGAATGAAAGCGGGCTGGCTTCGCCCGCCTCCCCGACCTGCGCAACGTGCCCGGGCTTCGCGCTCGCCTTTACCTTCGAAGAAGCGCTGCAGAGCCTCGGTCTCGTCCACCACCTCCATAGCTGGGCCATGCACCAAGCGGTCGGGCTAGTCGCCGAGCCCGCACAGGGGCATCCCCCCGGCCAGGGCGCCTCGAGCGCGCAACACCGGCGGCGCGCGCCCCGGAGCCCTTTTCGCCCTGGGACTTCGCACTAGGCTCCACCGGACTCTGGCCCCGAGCTGGGGCGTGCCTCCGTCGCCTGAGCAGAAGCCACACGCTTTCCACCGGGGCGATTGGCTCCCGGGCTCCCCCAGCCGGCACTTCACGGCGGCCTCCCCCCACCCACCCACCCCCACTGCCGCTTCGCACTCAATTTCGGCTCTGCGGACGCCCCAGCCTCTCCCCTCACGCCCTCCTTGCCTCTTTTTCTCCGCCTCCTCCTCCTCCCGCCTGCCTCCATTGCTCCTGCTCTCTGCTGGCCAGAGCGGGCATGACGCGAACGGCTGCCTGGGAGTCACAGCAGGTCCTGCCTTGCCCCGCCATTCGTTTACTTACTACAATGGTGAACGGAATAACAGAGTTGGAAGGGACCTTGGAGGGCGTCTAGTCCAACTCACTGATTAAGCAGGAGACTCTGTACCATTCCAGACAAGTGACTGTTCAGTCTCTTCTTAAAAGCGTCCAGTGATGGCACACCTACAACAGAGGTGGGTTTCAGCAGGTTTTGACCAGTTCTGGAGAACCGGCAATGGAAATTTTGAGTAGTTGGGAGAATCGGTAGTAAAAATTCTGACTGGCCCCGCCCCCATCTATTCTCTGCCTCCCAAGTCCCAGCTGATTGGGAGGAAATGGGGATTTTGCAGTAACCTTCCCCTGCCATGCCCACCGAGCCACACCCACAGAACTGGTAGTAAAAAAAATTGAAACCCACCACTGACCCACAACTTCTGAAGGCAAGCTGGTCCACTGGTTAATTGTTCTCACTGTTAGGAAGTTTCTCCTTAGTTCTAGGTTGCTTCTTTCTCTGATTAAAACTTAATTTCCACCCATTGTTTCTCCTCTTGCCTTCTGATGCTTTGGAAAATAGGTTGATCCCCTCAAATGTTGGAACACTGCTACCATGTCAACCTGCTCCTTCTTTTCAGTAGACTAGACATACCCAATTCCTGTAACCAGTATGTTTAGCCTCCAGCCCTCTAAATCATCTTTGTTGCTCTTTTCTCTTTTCCAGCTGTGCTCCAATCTACCAGCCCAGTCAGAAACTCAACAGGTACAGAACTGAAGGAGCATGACTGAAAAGAGATTGTGGAGAGTTTTACAAAAATCTGACTTGCAAAGATCTGGGTGGAGACCTGCCAGGAAGATGGAAATCTTTGCTGCCTACTAGCAATTATTTGGATATTTGCATTCCTATATTTCTGAGTGAATTCATTCAAGCATTGTCTTGACCCTTTTAACAAGGTCTAGCCCTTTAAAATAGCTGCCTAATGCTTATATGAAATCAGCATTTGTTGAGACTGTCTTGGAATGACAGGGAGCCCTCCAGTAAAACTGATACAGGGAGTCCTTGATTTACGACCACAATAGAGGCCAAAATTTCTACTGTTGAGTGAATTTTGCCCCATTTTATGAGCTTTCTTGCCACAGTTGTTAAGTAAATCATTGCACATTTAAATTAGTAACACGATTGTTAAGTGAATCTGGTTTCCTCATTGACTTTGCTTGTCAGAAGATCGCAAAAGGTGGTCACATCACCCTGAAATATTGCAACAGTCATAAATGTGAGCCAGTTTCCAATCTATACATGACTGTGTAGATGCCACAATGGTCATAAGTGTGAAAAGCATTCACAAGTCACTTTTTTCAGTGCCATTGTAACTTCAAATGGTCAGTAAAGGAATGGTTGTAAGTTGAGGACTACCTGTAGGGAGTTGAAGGAATATTGCATTAAAGTGGATCAGATCAAATTATTGACACTACTCACCCAGCAGCAGCATGTGTACAGTAATGTTGAGCACATGGAAATACATAGATTTCCAGTGCTTGCTCCATATAAATAAGCAGGATATTGACTAAGATTCTAAGAAAACAGAGATGATTGGATTTTCAAAAAAATCAACTGATTTTTTTTTTATTCATATGCTTTTCTTGGTAAAAAAAATACAGGAGTGAGTTACCATTTATTTGTCCTACAAAATAATGCCTTTGCCATTGTTACTAAAGTGATTGTTTACCTCTGACCACCTGCTATACCACTGCTGCCCTATATGGGTGCCTGCTTGCTTTAGCAGAGCAGTTGGGATGATTTTCCTGCCATGGATGATTCTGCTATAAGTATATATTCTTGGCATATACTCCCAACATTTTCACTCATCCCTCCCAGGATGTCAGGTGCCAAAAGACAAGGTCCAAATGTGACGGTTTCATTAAGCTGCCCTAGTGCTAAAACCTATGCACAGGAATCTTCTCAACTAATGGTCAGCACTTTGGTTAGAGTTAGGTATGCGTCAATGGCATTTAAAGGAGGTTGGACATAAGCTGATCCCTCTAGGTTCTGCCATTTCTTCTCCTACAAGGAACACTCACACACCAGAATAAGGCAACAATGGAGGACTTGGAGGGATTTAAAGATACAGAATTATTTTAATACATACTATGGATGACTCTCCCAATTTGATTTTTGCACTACGACTTGCATTAATTGGAATCAGTGTAGCCAATTGTAGTTATAGAAGTTATCATAGGAGATAATATGACATGCATTCTTAGTTGGTACATACATCACACTAAAATAAAACTTTTCGAAGTGTAGTTCAAACCAATCGTGCATAACAAGATATGCCAACTCAGACATGATGCACTTGCTAAATTTCTTCCCTTTTAAATTTCAGAAAACCTCACTGAATTCTTTCATATTTCTGCATAAATATCTCAAAGTGGTACCTACAGAGCAATGGGAAAATTTCTGAACTAGGAAATAACTTATAGTGAAATATTTCTGAATTAACAGATGTTGATCCAATAATACTATGACATTTATGAATATTCATTTTGGGAGAGACCACCACAATATGCAAGTGAGAAAAATACATAAGGTCTTGGAAAAGATTAAAATATAACATAACATAACATCAGAGTTGGAAGGGACCTTGGAGGCCTTCTAGTCCAACCCCCTGCCCAGGCAGGAAATCCTACACCATCTCAGTCAGATGGTTATCCAACATTTTCTTAAAAATTTCCAGTGTTGGAGCATTCACAACTTCTGAAGGCAAGTCGTTCCACTTATTAATTGTTCTAACTGTCAGGAAATTTCTCCTTAGTTCTAAGTTGCTTCTTTCTTTGATCAGTTTCCACCCATTGCTTCTTGTTCTACCCTCAGGTGCTTTGGAGAACAGCCCGACTCCCTCTTCTTTGTGGCAGCCCCTGAGATATTGGAACATAGCTATCATGTCTCCCCTAGTCCTTCTTTTTGTTAAACTAGACATACCCAGTTCCTGCAACCGTTCTTCATATGTTTTAGCCTCCAGTCCCCTAATCATCTTTGTTGCTCTTCTCTGCACTCTTTCTAGAGTCTCAACATCTTTTTTACATCGTGACGACCAAAACTGGATGCAATATTCCAAGTGTGGCCTTACCAAGGCATTATAAAGTGGTACTAACACTTCACGTGATCTTGATTCTATCCCTCTGTTTATGCAGCCCAGAACTGTGTTGGCTTTTTTAACAGCTGCTGCACACTGCTGGCTCATATCTAAATGGTTATCCACTAGGACTCCAAGATCCCTCTCACAGGTACTACTATTGAGCAAAGTACCACATATACGGTACTGGTGCATTTTGTTTTTTTGGCCTAAATGTAGAACCTTACTTTTTTCACTGTTGAATTTCATTTTGTTAGATAGCACCCAATGTTCAAGTCTGTCAAGATCTTTCTGTAACTTGAGCCTATCTTCTGGAGTGTTGGCTATTCCTGCCAGCTTGGTGTCATCTGCAAATTTGATGAGTTCCCCATCTATCCCTTCGTCCAAGTCATTGATGAAGATGTTGAAGAGTACTGGGCCTAAAACAGAGCCTTGGGGTACTCCACTGCATACTTCCCTCCATGTGGATGTAGTTCCGTTGAGGACTACATGTTGAGTGCGGTTGGTCAGCCAGTTACGAATCCATCTGGTGGTGGTGCTGTCTAACCCACATTTTTCTACTTTATCTAGTAGTAGGTTATGGTCTACTTTATCAAATGCTTTACTGAAGTCCAAGTAAATTATATCGACAGCATTCCTCTGGTCTACTAATTTTGTCATTTTGTCAAAGAATGCGATAAGATTAGTCTGGCATGATCTGTTTTTGACAAACCCATGTTGGCTTTTGGTTATTACTTTGTTTGCTTCTAGGTGTTCGGTGATTCGTTGCTTGATTATCTTTTCCAGAATCTTCCCCGGTATTGAGGTCAGACTGATAGGTCTGTAGTTTCCTGGATCTGTTTTTTTTCCTTTTTCCTTTTTCCTTTTACATCAGCTCTTTTCCAGTCCTCTGGCAGCTCCCCTGTGCTCCAGGATCTTTGAAAGATATAGTTCAGTGGTTCTGAGATCACGTCTGCCAGTTCCTTCAGAACCTTGGGGTGTAATCCATCCAGTCCTGGTGATTTGAACTCGTCTAGGGTAGACAGGTGTTCACTTACCATTTTCTTCCCTATTTTAACTTGTGTTTCTAATCTGTTTTTTGTAGTGCTGTTTTTGATAGGTTGGATTGTTTTTTCCTTTTGTGTAAAGACAGATGCAAAATATGAGTTAAGTAGATCTGCTTTCTCCCTGTTGCTTGTCATCTTCTTGCCACTTTCTCCCAGCAAATGAATAGGTGTAGGCTTATATTTTAAGCTCTATTCTTAAAACCTGTCAACCTTTGTCTTTTTTTTTAATAGGACAGGGGGAGGATTTATGTTTGTGTTTTTCTGCAGATGCATACACAATCAATAATAATACGCAAACCATACTCACATTCACATAGACACACACAGAGAGTACCGTATCTAAATGAAGTTACAGTTGTCTAACCACAGTTAACCAAAGGCAGAGGCCCTGCCAGAATGAGACTGTGGGCCCATTCTCTTCTGGACAGATAAAGGACACAATGAGGTTTTGTCCAGCCCTGCAAACCAATTCAGAAGGGCAAATTCTCTTCTGTGTGTGTATCCATCTATCTATATAAATATATTTATATTTTCTCTTTCACAGCTGGGCAGTGACAAATTCTTCTTCAGGGAGGTGGCAAAAGAAAAGGAGGGCCTGTGTGTTTTTTTCTGAGAGTAATAGGGCTATTATTTCAGAGCTGGAAAGTAAAAGCTCAACAGTCTTTTCCAACCTCCCCCCCCCTTCCCAACTCCTTCTCTTAAGACAATTGTTTTCCTTCACCCTTTCCCTCCCTTGTCTATCAAAGAAACACCCTTCAAGCAACCAGGGAGGAAGCAAAACATTTTTGTTTATTTCTGTCAGCCTGGGCTTGTAAAGCAAGCTTTTCCCCATAGAAAGGAATGAGGAACAAAGTAGTGATTTTATAGACCCAAATCCTTAATTGTATTGAATCTGGCAAGAATGGTTCTTACCTTATAGCTCAAGGTTATAATATCATAAGTTCTGTCCTCTTATTCTTTGGATACAATTTTATTAGGACATTTAGTCAAAGCAGTGTCTCAGCCCATGTTATCTACTGCATCATATCAATTCACATGCTTGTTGATGCTATCAAAAATGTTCATATTTGGTGAATCAAAACTTATTTTTGCAGAGGTCGTGTTAATTCATCCTCCTCAAAATGTGTTCTTTTGTTTAGCTTTCATTATTTCTAATGGTAGTCAGGAAAGACTGTCATTTCTTCGTTGTCTTTAGTTTTCTCCCTTTCAAAGGTGCCATCCTATGTTGGCTGCATTCCTGTGTTCTCTTAAATAGGAATAAATGCCAGAAAACCTTGCAGAGAAGTGTACTGTTAGGTTCAATTAGTCTTAGAAAGAAATAACAAAAGATGAAGATTCTTGGCAATATATCTCATGTCATTTCATCCACTGATATATAAAATATGTAAACAACATGTAAAGCTTCTGAAAGTCAAAACACATATTAAATTGAACAATTTTGTGTGTTTTACTCAAGAGCTAAAGTGGTAGCAATAAGAATGGATCTGAAGTTCAGTAAGCTGGAGAATGTTACTGTCCTTTATTTGTTTGGTCTTTTCTCCCAGTCCTGTTTTTTCCTATCAGATTAGAAGAGAAAGACGTAAAATATACTGGTTATACTGATGTACTTTGCTTATACTGATAAGCAAAGCAAGTGATCTCTTAACTACTGTATTGAACGAAAATCATGGTCCTTGGTTATATAGTTTGATTCAACTCAGATGAGTAGTCCATGTATTCCATTAAAATATTTGTGTGGGTATTCCAAGATGACAGGTGGTGATTGGTGATAGTTTACCCCCCAACTCAAGATCATCTTCTACATACAATAAAGCATATACCTTTGCTTAGGGGCCGGATAGCTCAGGCTGGTAAAGCCTGTTATTAAGAACACAAAGCCTGCAATTACTGCAGGTTCAAGCCCGGCCCAAGGTTGACTCAGCCTTCCATCCTTTATAAGGTAGGTAAAATGAGGACCCAGATTGTTGGGGGGGCAATAAGTTGACTTTGTAAAAATATACAAATAGAATAAGAAAAAGGCAGGAAAAAATCATTTGACGGCCGTCTCCAGGAGAGCTTTTTACCAGGTTCGCCTGGTTCGCCAGTTGCGCCCCTTTCTAGACTGGGGTGCCCTATGCACGGTCACTCATGCGCTCGTCACACATTGGTTACCATCTTCAAAGCGCTCCATGGCATAGGGCCGGGTTATTTACGGGACCGCCTGCTGCCACCGATTACCTCCCACTGACCCGTACGCTCTCACAGGGAGGGACTCCTTAGGGTGCCGTCCGCCAGGCAGTGCCGACTGGCGACACCCAGGGGAAGGGCCTTCTCTGTGGGGGCCCCCACCCTCTGGAATGAGCTCCCCCCAGGATTACGTCTACTTCCAGACCTTCGAACCTTCCGCCGCGAGCTTAAGACACATCTATTTATTTGTGCAGGGCTGGCCTAGGGTTTAATTTTAAAATTAATTTTAAACGGGGTTTTGTACTTTTAACTATAGTTTTAAATTTGGCCTAATGGAATAAGTTTTTTAAATGTTCTTTTAACATGTATTTATTTTATATTTTATGTTTTATAAGGCTGTAAACCGCCCCGAGTCCTTCGGGAGATAGGGCGGTATAGAAATTTGAATAATAAAATAATAAAATAAAAATAAAATAAATAAAATAAATTCTCTAGATGCCAAATGTAATACTTAAGATTTTTGGGGTTCATACCAACATTTGAAGAAAATAACCTTGTGTGAGTTTTCTGTTTGGAAGAATTGCAACATCTGCATGTTACCAAAATGGCATCTAAATGTGGCCAATAACTTTCTAAACTGTGTTGATTTGAAATTAGGTAAAATACTTCAGAATCTCCAATTAACTACTTCTGTTAAGAAACATCAAACTTTGGTAACTTAGAAGTCAATGAAAGTCATAGTCCTTTATATTAATGTTACCTTGACATTTTTTGTTATCACGAACTGAACAACAATTAGATTTTATATGAGAGCTCTGGATTTTATGAAATAGACTTTTCCAGGAGCTGAATTTATCTCCTCCTTAGACTAAGTAATGCAGCCTCCCCAGGCTCCTGGGGCAGACCTCTTTAGAGTTTTCACAGCTTGGAAGAGTCAACCAGCTTCTTGTCTGTTCCTAGCCCCAGAGAACTGTAACTTCAGGAAAACAAGGAGCACATTGTCAGCCCTTTGAGGTAGCTTTCGCCGTGAGCTAAAAACATACTTATTTATTCAAGCTGGACTGGCATAATGGTTTTTTTAACATTTTAATTGGGTTTTATTGTTGTGGGGTTTTAAATATTTTTAAAATTTAAAATTTAAATTTTTAAACATTGGCCTTTTTGTAATATGTTTTATTTTAAATTTTGATTTTAATTGTATATATATTGTCTTTTATTTAGGCTGTACACCGCCCTGAGTCCTTCGGGAGAAGGGCGGTATAAAAATTTGATAAATAAATAAATAAATAAATAAATAAAAAACAGACATGTCAAATGTATAAGGGTGTGTTTAATTCTTTTTGGAAATGTAAGCAGTCTGAAAGTACTTTTTATCATCTTTAGTGGATGTGTAAGAAAGCTAAGAAATATTGGAGTCATGTATGTATTTTAATTCATAGAAATCTCAAATTGAATGTACAATTGAAGCCAAATGCTTTTCTTTTAGGTTTGATGGACAAATAAATTAAGGAAAAACATTGAATTTGTCTTTATTTATGACAATTAACAGTGAAGCTTCTTTATGCACAATAAATAGAAAGACTCACAAATACTTATAATGGAAGAATGGATGCTGAAATTAATTAAGTTGAAGAAAATGAATTATTTGAGAAAAAATTTTTGTCTAAGTTTGTTACGATTTTGAAAGTTTGGATTTTTTGCTTGAATCCGAAAGAAACTTTAAAGTTGGGATTTGATGATTAGATTTCATTAGAAATCATTCTTTTATAGCTTTTCCTTTTTGTTTGCATTTCCCAATTTTCTTATATCTTATGGATAAAATTATTTTAAAAATAACTGTGTGTGTGTCTGTTTATTATTGTTTGGATAATTCTGAGAAATGCATTTGAAACTATATTTTTTGCACCATTTTTTGTTATAAGTTTTTTGTTTAATAACATAAAAATTAAAAATGCATATTTGGTAGTGTTGCCAAGAATGCATTTAATCACAAAATGCACCATTTCTGAGTGGCATGGAAGGTAGAAAAAGTAATGGAAAATAGAAAATGGGAAGTATCTGAGAATTTAAAAAATGCTGTATTTAGATTTTGGTGTCAAAGGGAAAAGATGTTTATGTATATATTTCAGTTTTAGAGTCAGTAGTTTCACACAAGAAAGATTCACTGGAGAAGAGAGGTCTAAGCAGCAGCAAGAGAATGCACTCTATGTGGTATGAGGCATACCTCTATACAACATCTATTTCACATTTAGTCCCCTTAAATAACTGAAAATAAGAATGATTACCACATTTCTGAAATCAATACAATTGAACGTGTCCAGAAATATTTTACAAAAAGAGTTCTCCACTCCTCTGAAAACAACAAAATACCTTATCCCACCAGACTTGAAATCCTAGGCTTAGAAAACTTAGAACTCCGTCGCCTTCGACAAGACCTAAGTTTAACTCATAGAATCATCTATTGTAATGTCCTTCCTGTTAAAGACTACTTCAGCTTTAATTGCAATAATACAAGAGCAACCAATAGATTTAAACTTAATGTTAAACGCTTTAATCTAGAAAATATGCAGAAAATATGACTTCTGTAACAGAATCATCAGTGCTTGGAACACATTACCTGACTCTGTGGTCTCTTCCCATAATCCCAAAAGCTTTAACCAAAAACTTTCTATTGACCTCACCCCATTCCTAAGAGGACCATAAGGGGCGTGCATAAGAGCACAAATGTGCCTACCGTTCCTGTCCTATTGTTTTTCTTTTTCTTCTTACATATATATATGCTTATACTTCCTTATATTTCCTCATATATATGTTTATATACTGTGTAATCTTTTTGTGTGATGCCTATATATATTGTTGTGACAAATAAATAAATAAAATTATTAAACATGCATCTTGCCTTTTCACTGATGTTTCCGTATGTTATGGGAATATCCCATAACCAGCCAGAACACTTCAGTCTCCCCTAAAGTTTCTTAGAAGGACTGATGTCTTGTAAACTGTTGCTAAATTTAGCTTCAAATATTAAACTGGAGAACTGATCCTTTGACTGGGATCACACAACTTAAGTTTGATTAATTTTAAGGTTGGGTTTTTTGTTTCTTTTTCTGATGACGACTTGGTTTATAACAAGAACCCAGTATGTAGTTGAATGTACTTCATAGCATGTGTGAACTCACCCATTAAATTGCATTAGAAAATATCTTAGTCTGTTGTAACACGGGGATAGGCACAAGAGTTTGCTTTTGAGGAAATCCATGAATAGGGGGGTACCCAGTTGCCTTTGAAACAGTAGTCTGAATCATCTTTAGTTGTTTACTAACTTCAGTAGTTAATGGTTATTATTGCAGACTACAAGGGGAGCTTAACATCTGAGGCTCATAAGCTTACAGTTTGCATACAGTGATTTTACTTTTTCCATTACCAAGAAACTATAGGCATGGCTACCTTTTTGAGTTTCATTTGCCCTGTTTTACTCATTGATGCATACATTTAGAAAATTTCAGTTGTATGTCAAGATAGTCAGTTCCACTGAATTTTAGGTTTACACACTACAAACTTCAAATTGTAGCTAACCATTTTGGGAGACATGCTTAATATTTTATCGGAACTCAGGATATACTAAATGGGTATTTTGCTGAAAGATTCACAATTGCCTGGGATTACATATCACCATGCCAAGAACTTTATAAAATACTAGATGTAAATTCACACAACTTAAGCTAAACCTATACCAATCTTATGATCGTAAGAACAGTAAGTAAAACTCATGAAGCCAGGTTTTTGTTTTGCAGCTACAACCATTAGATCTGGGAATAATTTTTTTTTACTTCAAGTCATCCATAGATATGACTCCTTCTTTCTCTCTTAATTTTTTTCCCTTTCTTTCTTTTTCTTTCTTTTCATTCTTTCTTGCTGCCCATATACCACTCTTTCTATTTTCACTATAAGATAGCGTGATCTATCATATTTTTATAGCTCAAGAAAATGCTTTTTTTTTACAAATTTTTGAAAGATTGATGTTTGTGAATAACTTCACCAATCAATACAATGGGTTGAAAAGTACTGTAGTCATGCTGTTTAGCTTGCATATCTGCTTTAGTGCCAACAGAATAAATGACAATATGATTCTTGGAGCCATGCAAGTGTATATTGAAAATAAAGAGTAATACACTGGTCAATTCTATGAAAATAACTGCACATGGAGCTAGTAATGGCTAGAGAACAAGAAGTAAGGATACTTGGCATAATAATATATAAACTTAAAGGGAAATAATTATATGAAACTATGCAGAGCTGATTACTTTCCGTTTTATGAAACCCTCTACACAATTCTAGTAAAACAAAGCAGACAGCTATATTATGACTCAGATTCCTACCAGGCCACACTCACTGAATCCATCCTTACTATCTTCCAGCCTCCATTCTTCCTTACTGAAGTTGTAAAATAGGATTCATAATAATAATTGTGAAGTTCCATTTTAACGTGCAACAGTAGAATGACATTCTTCAAGGTAGCATTATTTGTTGGTTTATTAAAATGTAATCTTATTATCTGTTTAATACGTCAATAGCTGTCAATATTCTGTACTTTATCCTAGCATTTCTATAATAGCGGCAAAAACCACTGGCTTCTTCTCAAGTGTGTTTATGTATTCATGAGGCTTCTTTTCTCTGCTGATGATGACCATTGGCTATTTATTACGCATTCTGGATTAAACTAATACCTTATAATTTTAACGTCCTTTTACTTAATCATGTATGCTACTTTCAATGCATTTGGAAAAGAACAAGATTAGAAATGTTAGGAACATTTTCAAGATGAATATAACTCTTTACAAGCCTCTTCTTGGTATTTCTGTGGTTGCAAAAGATACTTACCAGAACAAATAACATGACCACTCAGACAGGATACACTGTCATCCTTATTTGTTTATTCCACTTGCTGTTCCTCACATTTTTTGCATTCTCTCTCCAATGTGAATAGGTCACTTTTGTTAATACAAACCAGATGGGAGGTTAGGTAACTGTATTGCTTAATTTTGTATCAGCCCTTCACAGATTGATGCTCTCCCATAAGCTCCATTTTACCCGTGGTGATGCCAGCTAGGTATTCTGGGTGGTAAAGTCAAATCTCATGGCACCTGGCTGGAAAATGCAATCTCACAAGAAAGCTTCCTTTAGCTGAGGTAATAACTTTTGGGAAGTGAGACTGTCTTCCATGTCTGTCCAGCAAAATGACATGAAGTATATCTGGTGTCAGCCAAGTAAGAATATGGATGATGGGACAGACGTTTTGTCTGGCTCATATAAGATGCAGTTTATGTAGTAATAGGCAGATATTACTCTATTCCAAGGTTATTCCTTTGTTCCTGTTGATAGTATTCTGAGTTATAAAGTGCCATGAGGTAATTAACTGAAAGTGGTGGCATAGATAATGTAAATCAGTTAAATAAATCAAATGTAAATTTGTGAACAAATAAATGGCTTCTCAATTAGATTTACAGATTTTTTTTTGGTAGGAGTTCTGATACATCTTTCTATTCTGATTTCTAAAACAGTTTTTTAAATTTCCTCCTTATGAACCATTTTTCAAAAGTGTGGCCCATTTCAACCCATAATATTCACTTTTACAGCCTCCCTGTTCTTCTAAAAGTTATATTGATTTAATTTTTGACTTATCATTATCTACTGCTTAGTTTGATTGTAATCCTCCCAATTCTTACATATTTTTCATTTGTATCAATAATCAAAAACAATTTCATTTACTCCCATGTTCATTGAAACCAATGTATTAGATAGTTAGTCAGGAACATAGATCCAGTTTGGTAACTGTGAGGCAGTGAATTCTAGTCCCGTCTTAGTCAGAAAGCTAGCTGGGGGACCTTGTACCACTCATTCTCTCAGCCTTAGGAAGGAAGCAAGGGCAAACTACTTCCAAAATACCTTGCCAACAGAATTGCAGGGGCTTGTCCAGACAATTGCCAGGCGTCACAATGACTCTGAGGCATCACAGATAGATAATCAGAACACAGATATTTACTAGGGTGGCAAAACTGTAAAGCTTTGAGCAATCATGAAACAGAACCTAATCACTCAATGACTTTTTTTAAAAAAAATTCTAGTGCTTTTATGATTGTATGTTTCTCCACCTGGAAATAATATTTTCCTATTCACTCATTGGAATAGCTCCAATAAACCTCAAACACAACCATCTGCATTTAGATCCCCCCCCCCCCCCGATGAAAGCAGAACAAACAAGAATGTCTTGTATCATGGCTTCTATAGGAACATTAGTGGTTAAATAAAATACCCGGTGGAAGCCAGAAAATAAAATTTCAAAAATGTTGCTTCAGCACTGATTTACACATATCTAAAATGTTAAAGATTATATGGATCTTTATATTTATGAGGAAGATGTTTGTTTCTGCATTGCATAAGTAGAAGTCCTGTTAGCTAGAATACTGGACTAGCTGTGTCATGCCCTAATGTATCAGAGCTTTTCTTAATAATTTTTGATACAATTAGCCCATGTTTTTTTCATTAGTGTATTGCTGTTTAAGATCCAACAATTGCTCTATTTTGGGGATCTTTATGATGATGAAATAGGATGTCTTATTATCTTCCTAATACAGACGTATTATGTTAGAGATAATGGTGGGCAAACTAATAGTGTGATATGCTACAGGCAGATCCTCTTATTCTCATTCTAACAAAAGTATAGTACATAGGCACAATCATTCTTCTTTTTAACTCCATGGGGCATATAATGCTGGTCAATCCCTTTATCCTAAACAAGGTGGTACCTTGGTACTCAACTGCTTTGAAACTCGTCAGATTTGGCACTCAATGCAATTTGATGTGAACACTTTGTCCCAGTACTCATCGTTTGTTTGGTATTCAATGCACAAGCTAGAATTTGTCTGTATCAGCTACCTTGTGACTCACTATATTATTCCCTATGCGAATAAAATTGTTTGGTGCTCATCCCACCTCCCAGAACCAATTAACAATGAGTACCAAGGTACCACTGTATATCTCAACCGTACCTCAACCAAAATTTCATAGATGGAGTTATACAACATACAGAATTGTTATATACATATATATTTATATAATATGTTATAATAATTTCTTTCTTTACAGCAATGTTAGTTTATATTTTCATACATAGGCTAAAAAAGTCACATAATGGCACAGATAGTGCGCTCAGAATTCTCTATAGCCTTCATGCTGGGACAAATTAGAACAGGAATCCAACAGATAGCATTCCTAGAAAAGGTAAATGAGTGACCTCCTAAGGTAGCAATACATGAATGTTTTGCTGCCTCTTCAGTCATTACATACAAAGAAGTACTAGAACCTATGACTGAGGTCTGGAGGGTCTTAGAACCAAAGACATGGATGAGATTTGGTATTTTTCTCCCCTTAGAGGAAGATTAATCTGATTAAATGCTCAAGAAGCAGGAGTCCACTGATAAATGCCTAGCTCCAACATGCCCCAGCAGGAGATAAGATCAATGAATGAAGGGTACAAGCTGGGCTGCCATACACAGAAAATTGTATGATTGTTTTTGAAGGAAAGGCAAGAAAAGTAATTATTTGTACAGAAATTTTACAGGATAGCAAGACATTTGGTAATGCCCCTTGTACAAGCAAGAGTCTAAAATTCCATACTCAAAACAGTCTTCCACAGCACTGATTCCATATGAATTTCTTTCACCCACACAATAGGAAATGAACATATTCAGTCATAAAAAGAACACTACCTGGGTTTCTGTCCCTTGTAGCAGTTTCTGGGAGGCTGTCTGGCAATTAGCATTACAAATGTATCACCATAAATTTAAATTAACTGGAAAGATGGCAAAACACCTTTCCTCCTGTCATGCCCAGCACTGGGGGAAAAATAGATGAAAAGATCTGCTTATCAGCATGTAATTGATGGTGAACAGTTCTATCAAGAAAGCTGACAGAATTGAGATATCAGCTACTTACTTTAAAATGATTGTTGAAAATCAAGTATTAAAACAGCTTTAAAATTAATATTGGATATTATTGCACCGATCTCAGGTAAAGTATCTGTCTGGAAACAGATACCTGCCAATGAACATTTCTATTGATATGAATAATAAAATTGTATTAATGCCACCTTTTGTATGATAGCACTGTATATTTGAATGGCATGGAGTGGGACAACATATGATAGACAATGTGTTTGCACATGAATCAGACAGTCTGAATGCTAGTTTGATACTTGGGACTGGGACATGTCTCTCCAACAGAAATCTTTTTAGCAGGAAGTCAAGTTTAACATTAACTTCTGGGCCTCCCTTAACCTCCCATTCACATTAAATGAGTCCTGAATCCTAATAAATAAGGAGGTTCGTTGTATGCATGTTATTTTTCTTCCAAAATCACTTCTGCTAGCATCTATTCAGCAACATTTTCTTTAGGCATAGAAGATGGACTGAGGTCTTTGGCAGCAAAGAAATTTAAAATCTTAAGAATTTTCTTATGCATAATAAATAATTGAAACACACAGGTATCAAGTAAGAAGAAAAGCTTAAGAATTTAGAATGCAGAGTTGATTTTGAAAAGGAATATCAAGCCAGATGCCACTTTTACATGAGTGAAGTCAAATGAAGTTTTACATGAATGAACTCTTTTCATAAAAACTTTTAATCAGTTAGAATAGAATTTGGAACTGATGAAGTGGGCTCACATTAATTTCTACATGTTTTCAGGTATGCCTCATAATCAAAAGGGCCAACAAGTTCAACACAAAAATTGACCCTTATGTTGTATATCCTAGATATTGGCTAAACCTGCTTCTGATGAAGAAACCTGAGAAAGGAGAAGATACTGAGTATTTAACCAAGTATAGTGGCATGAAGGATGAAGATGTCTGCAAAAGCAACTCTCCTGAAAATAAGAAGAAAAACAATGTGACAGTATACAGAGATAAGCTAATCAAAACCACTTAAGACATGTTTTAGTATCTCAAATCAGCAATCCAAGGCACGTAAAAATAGTATAGACCAAGGGGGGGAAAATAAGAGAAAATAACATATAAACAAGATAGCAATTTCCTCAATGATAGCTGGATTTAACCTAAGATTGTCCTGCTTATACCCATGAAACTCAATGCTTCCTCCCCCATCCCAATGAAATTACACAGCTATTATTGTAACATACTCCCTGGGTTGCTTCCTTGTACAAGGAAATACATGTAAGAACAAAATATATCAGAAATGACACCTGGCAAGAGTTAAAGAAGAAATTGCCATCAAGTAGGACACTAGGATCCAAGAAAGTAATTTTATGTCTATTTATATTCTAATTTATTCTTTATATTCTAGCTTATTTCTTGCCCATTCTTGTTATAATTCTTCATGAACAACTTCAGAGGCTTGCCATAGAAGTCTTTCCTAAGATATATGAATATTTGAGCAACATTTGAAGAAAATAGAAAGAGGCCAGTGTCAGATTAACCTGTGAGTTGGCCATGATCGTATTGTGTAATACTTTGGCTCCCAATCAATTTCATAATCTTAAATCCTAAATAGTTTAAATTTCCTCAGAGATTTAAATCTGAGTAGCCCCATTTTAAAAAGCAAGGCAGGTGATGCTCTAGGAATAGTCCCTAAGCTTCTGCATTGCCATATTTTCAGCATTGTCTATATTTTTGTCTGCCTAATTTTCCAAAATGTTTATATTAAGTAAAAAATACCTTCACCACCAATATTTTATCTACTGCATGTGCTAGGTTTTTTTATTTTTAAACATTACTGTTCCTTATATATTACTGCCTATCTTTTCTGTAAATTAGAATATTTCTTAATGCTTGATAAAAAATACCACATACAAATAATAAAAGTGAATCAGGTCAACTGTCAGTGCCTTAATCTCAGAGCAGCTCCAAATGTTTCTAGCATAGCCCTTTCTTGACCTTGAGAGGTTTCACCCAGTATGCCAGAAATTCATCCTGGGCCTTGGCTACAAAAGGGTGAAGGATATATTTTTGGTCCAACCTAAATCTCCATGCTACTCCATGGACAGCTTTGATATAATGTGAAGGGAATTATCATTCATTTTGTCAGAATTGCTAAAGCTTTTAAGATCTGGATGTTCATGTTATGGAGTTCAGTATTACTAAATAGCAGATTACATTTGAAATCAAGGAAAGATTACAAGGAAAGGATTTCAGGTGACAAAGGCATATCCCAAATTTTAAAGTGGTGGTGAAAGGCAGTCTTTTTTTCTTCCTGAAAGGTATACACAACAGAAATTTTGTTTCTATGGAGATGGTGTTACCAAAGAATGAAGAAAATATACATTCAGTTCAGCAATGAATTTGAGAGAATATTCCAACTGTACTGTTATTACAGATACAAAACCCAGTTGTATAGTTCTCCAATAATGTACCATCAGACTACGTACGTTTTTATAAACTTATCCATGTGAATTGGAAGCTTCAATGGGAAGTCACAGCAGAAGTGCTTATCACGTTCATACAAATGGAGATTACCTATTTCCATGTTATATCTGATGTTAAAGAGCTCTATAATCTGGTTTCTATGATGCATCATATTACCATGCACTACTATTGCTACAATGTGCCTCTTTAAACAGCTAGGGTTTACCCATAATGAAATAAATTTCAGACAACAATGAAACTGTTTTAACCAAACAGTCAATTAATCCATGTTCTTTGCGGAACCTCAAAAGTTATTTTACAAAAGTAAGGTATTTTCACAGAAAACGCAATATGTAAGCCACAATAAATAGGAGAGTAATTTAAATTACTTACCAATAAGAAATAAGGTTTATAATGGCCATAACAATATACTACTGATTTTAAAATAAGTAGATTTTCATTTGTATATAATGGTGCTGAACAACTAGACCATCTGAGATACAAAAAAGGCTAGTACTTCTCTGACTTTTCTACAAAATTTATTTCAGTCAAAGTTCAAATTACGTCGAATGGACTGCAAAACTTTGAATGATCATTAAATAGCAGCAAAGATACAGAAACTGGGTAAATCTTTGTTCTCATCTAGTGGTAATCTTGTTTTCAAGCAGTTCAAATTTAGGTGCAGTTAACTAATTCAACCAATATTAATTTCACAAAACCCAATGCTGTTAAAAACAGCCTATTTCTAGGCACTGTGATTGTATTTTCAGTTAGTCACTTATGATGCGTTGTGCCTGTGAAGCGGTGGTCTATCGGGTGGCTTGTTTAGAGACTTGCCTGAAGTTCATAGATGGGGAAAACAATAAATTATAAATAAAGACTGACAAATAGAGGCAGCATAATTTTAGTTGTAATGTATTTTGGAGGATCATTAACAGAAAGATAGAAGTGTTGAGGATAGAAAGGATATAAATACACTAGCAGCCAAGACCTGGCTCTATAACAGATTTTTTTTAAGAATAAGACTGTTGCATGGGATTGGCATTTAACACCTATTTATATAAGATTATTTTATATTTACTACTACTACTACTACTACTACTACTACTACTACTACTACTACTACTACTACTATTACTACTACGGGTTTGATTGCTACTATTCTTGTCAGATATGTGCTTTATCATTTAAAGTTTGCAATGGGAGTAGCACAGCAGAATCCAAATGTAGTTAAATAAATAAAACTAACATAAAACT
Source organism: Ahaetulla prasina (assembly GCF_028640845.1). NCBI lineage: Eukaryota > Metazoa > Chordata > Lepidosauria > Squamata > Colubridae > Ahaetulla > Ahaetulla prasina. The sequence goes on along the minus strand of NC_080539.1, from coordinate 256,970,814 downwards.
CTGCAGGGATTAACCAAAAGCAGTGAAAAAGTCTACAACCCTAATTATGCATTTTCTAGAATTGAGGAAATAAGTGGCTTGAAATAGGAAAATGTGAGATGCAAGGCTTCAGCATTCTTAATTCTTACTACATTAGTTATAAAATTTTATGCTTATTTTTCTTAAAAGAGATTTATATCACAGATATACATTCCCTATCCTTACGTGGCCAAAGGCAAAAGGATATGATCAAAGACAAAGAGCAGAACAGCAATTACGGTATGTATTAAGTACTAAGACACCAACATTCTAAAATAAATATATAGAAGTTTGCATAGCCAATGAATGGGAAAAAATAATGAACACACTGAAGTATAAGCACTTATTGAGAAAGAATTTTGTGGTTTTCTTGCATTGATAAAATCATTTATTATTTTAATGCTGAGCATTTAAGGGAAGAAGCAAACTTAGCGTCATGTAAGCAATCCAATTTTAGAATTTAAGCAGTGAGAAATAGAAAACAAACTAGACCTCGTCATTTAGCTTCTACTTGGCCAAAAAACTGAGAGAAGGAAGGAAAGGGAGAAAGAAGATGAAATTTTATATAAATAAAGTTCAAAAAGGAGAAATAATAGAATTGTTGTCTATGGTGTAAAATATCCAGAATAATGACAAATTTGTTTAAAAAAATAAAAAGGGGAAGTGTGTCTTAAATATAAAATTGGATTACCATAAATTACTATAAATATAAAATTAAATTACTGATGCCAGGATGGCCTACAGCAAAGCAAATCAGAAAAACTGAACTGAGAGATCTAAACATTATTTTAATGTTAGCTGAGTTAAGGGATATCTGGGATAAATTTAGCAGCATGCATGTTTTATTTACAATTCACTGTTCAATATTAGTTTTGAAAAAAATCTTGTGATAATAACTGAGGACTTATTACTTACTATGTGCTTGAATATCCTACACAATATGTTCTAAAAAGTGCTAACTTACCCAGGAATTAAATCCCGTGGTTAAAAGTATTGTTAAATTGAGGAAGCTAGATAAAGGTATTAACACAGAAAAGTGCCTTGTATGGTTGTGTCCCAGTGAGCAAGGTTGGCCTCCAGTTTTCAATTACTACATTTTTATAATAGGGTTCAGATTTGGATACAGTGATTCAATGCCATTATTGCCTTGGGTGGAAAATGTATTCCAGAGCTGATGACCTTTTGTCTATTCCCCATTAGAGCGGAAATTAAATAAAGTGTTTTATTTTCATTTCTCTAGAAGTTTCTAATCTCTGAAACTATGTACAAATCCTACCCCAATTTCTCCCATCTCTGCCTTACCATTCCTTAAAGTTTGGCAACCACTTTTGTGTGAAAACATTTGGGGCTACGTCTCTAATGGGGTGCATGCACATCTGCAAATCTTCCCAGCTGACTGATGGTTTCATAACAATGTGACTTCTGGACCATGTAATCTGAATTATCTGAGTATACAAATAATGTTTAAAGGTAACATTTATCAGAACAGAATACACTATGTTCAATAAGATATATTAATTTGTACGTTTTGAGAGAACAAGCACATAGCAGAGATTTCAATATCTCAATGTCACTTACTATACCAACATTAATACTAGGTGCTAAAGAAAAAAATAATTACAATTCGGAAATGAAGGACATCAAGATAGATTGTGCAAAAAACCTGCATATTTTTGTTACACAAGTTTCTAGGTTTTAATAAGCCCCAGGTTTGAGGTTTGAATATAAAATATGATTTAATTAAATATTATAAATTAAAATTTATGGAACATTAGGTGGATGTTTTCTGGTGAAATCATTTGGATATTTTTCAGTTTAAATTTAAAACTTCCTAGAGCAAGCTTTAATCAAGGACTATTTTGCTAGTGTTGTTATTGTTTAAGTCATAAATCAATGGTAGAACACATAATCTGTCTCTATAAAATTCCTGATTCAATCTTTAACAAGTTCGAAACCCCCTGACTGAGACACTGGAAAAACATGGCCAGAACAGCCAGTCCTGGGCAGGATAGACTATGGAAGTGTAAGATTGTTTCATAGGATTCCTTATGTACGATTTTATCTTTAGCAGTACACATTACACAGTAATAACCCCCATCCCCCAAATACTAACGATGGACTTTTTAGCTGCCATAGCTTCCTCTTAAGTGAAAAGTCTTTTTGAATGCTAGCTTTGAACTATAGACAATATATCAGGTTTCTGGAAACTGTAGGGCAAAGGAAGATTGTAATATGTAGTCATTCCTCATATGTATGTTTTTTAAAGCTGATCTTTGATACTTCAAAATTAGTTGCATAGTAAGAGAAATGGTAATTAATTGCACAAAAAAGATCCAGAGGTTTTCAAACTACATGAAGGAGAAATTATGTGCTCATCAAAGGCATTATTCAGTAACACTTGTATAATCGTATTTCCAATGGCAATCTGAAGAACAAAAGATGTGCTATTTGGAAGAAGAATTGTAATTTTAATATGGTAATTTGAATACTTGGAAAACAGGCTTGGAACAGTAGCACTCCCATTGATAGTTTTGAATTTTAAAATGTGGGAAAGCTTGATAACTGAGAAAACAGGTTTTTTGAAACAATAAGATGACTCCAGTGCTAACTAAGATGATGGCAAAGAAAATGAGTATTTAGCATCAAGCATATAGGAGGAAAGTTGATAAAATATAATTATAATCAACATGTTTGAAAAATTATAGAACAGGAAAGGAAAACTGCAGATAATTGAAAAGGAACAAAATTATGGAAAGTTCAATGTATATTTGAAAACACATGAATTATCATAAGATGAAATTTCCATTCTCCACATTTGGCACAAATCTTTCAATAATAGGATTTATGTCTGGAACAAACATGTTCAGAAGAACTAACATTAACACTATTGATCTGGGTAAATTTTAAGAACATCCCCTTTCAGTTATTTATAATGGAAACAACCTTCCACTAATTCATCTGAACATCAATAAATTATTTTAAGCTGTGCAATTAATTAAACAAAATGCAAGTTTATGTACCTATTTCAGATTTTATTTGATGATGGCTACCCAATCACTGAAATTTTATTGTATTTTTTTTTGTTATACACTTATATTTAAACAAAATAAAAAACCTATTGATAAAATGTGTCACATAGATTCTTTAGCCACATTCAGAGACTGACAGTTTGGACCTCCCAACTTACTTTTTTTTAAAAAAAAAATCTCTGTCCATTAGGCATAATTCTAATCCACACCGCTGTGCAAAAGATCCAGATTGCCTAGCTGTGCTAATTTATAACATGTCAGCTGAAAGATTGTGAGGGCATCTTTGGCAAAGCAGCATCAGCATAATTAAGGAACTTTTGCATTTAATACTTGTTAAAGTGCACACATCTAACTTGCTAGTTTAAATCAGCTGGCCAACTCTGCTTCAAACATTCATCCAAGTGGTATAAATTCCATTCAAGATCTATTAACTATTAATGTAGAACAATAATAGATTGTAACTAAATAGAGTGGCACTTTTCAGACCTAGGGAAAAAATGATGAAAACCAATTCAGCAAGGTAGAGGGAGCATACATGCAAACAGTAGCATTTTCTAGGAATGAAAGAGGTAGTACCACATTTAGGCATGAAACTCAACAGGCCACTGAATTTATGTCAGTTGTAGATCATTTCCAGTTGAAAGGAATATTAATATTGCTGGATCTGTTTATATACCACTTAGATTTATATTAAAATAATCAACTAGCACTAAAAGAATACGATAAATAAGAATATAAGAGGCAAATGGAATGTTGTAAATTGACACAACTAAATGTTCCCAGTCAATTCCCATTTTACTATAGCCACTCAAGATTAATTGATGAATATGAGTCACCACAATGTGGTTTTCCTTTTTGAAGAAAAATCCCCAAATTGTACAGATAAACTGGGACTCAGTTAGATAAATTCTTCCCGCCCCAGGCAAGAACGTAAGTAAGAAAAATCTTAAGGACACTATCCAACAACTTTAAAATAAAAATAACAACAACCTCAAAGAAATGACAATAAAATCGCCTTCAGGTCAGAAATGACATTGTAGTGCAATAGCTTGATCTACCACCAGGAAAACAAATTAAATTCTTCTTCAAGCAAAGCTGCATCAGCTACCTGATTTGTTTTCACTACTCTCTAAATCTAAAATAATTCTTTTAAGTAAGAAGCCTATATGATGTAACCTCAATATATATTTTTTAACGACATTACCTCATTAATACATCATATAGGCTTCTTTCAATTACAAGCGTAAACCCTCACCCCCTCTCCCCATCTGATGTTCTCATGACCTAGCTTGGGAAGATTATTTACTTTGTAAAGTGCTTTGATGTTTAAAGAATTATCTAGGTGCTAAGTATTAACTAGGACTATCATTAGATAACCAATGGATATTAGTAAAAACAGAAACATTAACTCTGGATTTTGCAAACCAGACATCATAGCCCTAACATAACTGAATATAGTTCAATTTACAAAACATTGCTTTTATGTGATCAACTGACTTAAACTACCCAATTTAGCCTGTTTATCTCAGATCCTTAAGCCACTCAATCTAGAGTGTCTAACTCATTATAAGGACCTGCACCTTAAACTTACCAATATCTCTTCTTTTCCAAATTTCACTGAAGTCTTTGTTATGTGCTTTCATCACAAAGAATACCTGAATGTTTGAAAATATGAATTTACCTTTAATAGCTTGATATTATTTCTACTTATTTATTATTTATTTTATTTTATAATTTATTTGTTCTACTTATTATTATTTCTTTAGTGAAGAACATTTTGTTAGCCCAGGATTAAAGTAGCACATATTTAAGGTAATCTAAATGAATGACAACAACAACTATTGTGTTGTATTATGTACAAAAGACAGGTTTTTTTTTGAAGATGGGCAGAATCGTTCTTGACTGATGCAAGTATTCTTGGAAAAAGAGAAACATTTGAAAACAAAGCTATAAAACTGGAATAACCTTAAATCATTAAATTAACATTATTTTAAGTGTAAAAATTTATAATTCCAAAGCATAATCACTTTAAAATAGGGTTAACCTGTCTCACTTAAGGGCATATAAATCCCAAAAGCCCCAGTTTCAACAGTATCCTTCATAATGTAAAATCAATTACATTAATGCAATGTAAGTATACTATTTTATAACCAAATTTTGCAGCCCAATTCAATGCATTTTCTCAAATGGAAGTCACGTGAGTCTACTGCAGACCTGTTTCAAGTAAATTGCACTTATTTAAAATAAATGCAGTGTTAAAGTATAGAAGGCAACAACTTGAATGTAGACAGTCTCCTAGAAGTAAGACTGCAATTCTAAGCACACTTACCTGTGAAAAAAGTTTCACTGAGTCCACTGAGACTGTTTACAAGTAGATATGCAGGATTACATTATCTGTTACCACAAAGTGTACAATTCTTCTCAATCTTCTTCACAATGTACACCTTCTAAGCATAACATAGCATACTAATCATTCATGGGAGCTTAAAAAATTCCTCAAAACCACTTTATTTTAACAGCCTACTCGGAGGCTTACAGCTGCAAACTTAAGGGATTTACTAAGGACATACTTCATGACCTGTAAGATGAGTCTAGTATACTTTGTAGAACCCAGACACAGTATATTGAACTAGTCTGAAGGTAAGAATTTGCTGTGGCATTGTCATATTCAGTTATATTTTAGTACAATACAAGATTGTTGTATGTATGTAGATCAAGTATGTTTAACTTCTACATAAATGCTATTTCATCCCCAATTTCACCATTGGAAAATCCCTGCAATTTTACACAGTGTCACCCTGTTGTCATGAACTTAATTGTGAGCACCAAACTGCAGGATTAATAGTTGAGATGCGATTTCAGGAGCTGCTGTTGTGCAGTTACCTCATTATTCTTAAGCCCATAACATTCAGTTGGGTATTAGGATGCACACACAGAGGGTTAATGCCAACATTCCAGTCTTACTTTCTAGTAAGACTTACTTTCTAGTAAGGATAAGTAATAGCAATTCTTCTTACTTTTTCCATGGCTGAGTTAGGCCCCATGTCAATAGAGAAATGGGGAGGGCAGAGAGCACATTTTTCCCACAAAAGTAGACATTTCCTGATTATCTCCCAAATGTTTAGTAGATCTGTAAACATATATGAGATTTCAATATGCAGTAAAAGTCCCTCTTTTTCCTGAATTCAGAGACAGACAATATTATACTGCAATTATAAATGGGAACAAAATAGTTCCATACTCAAGGACTTGGGGAATAATGCAGGGCATAGGCAAGCTTCTTGAAGAACAAAAGCTAGTTTAGACCAATCAATCCATGCAAATAAAGATGAAAATTATACTAGAGAGCAAGATTGTCTCTATTTCATAGTGGTTTGGGGAGCTGTGCAACCATGTGAGACCCAAGAGACTGTTCACCCCTCCAGTGGGTGATGAAAGTTGGACATGACCTTCAACTCTCCAGCACATGTATTTTCTTTCTTCTTAGAAGAAGAGCAGATATCACTGAACACAGAGTTAATCGGAGGAGCACAGGTTGCCCCATCCCAATTCTCACTGCACCCAGTTAGGGTTTAGAGCGGGAGGCTGCATTCCTCTGGAACACAGTCAATGGCTATAAAACAGGAGAGCATGTCATAAAAAAAATCATGATGACAACAATAAACAGGTACTTGGATCAAACATGACACACTAGTGCAATAAAGCCCAATGTCACAATTTCCTTGATTTTGACATGACAATTGGGCATTATCAGACCTCAGTTACTCTAATCATCTAGCCCATGGACAGTACGCTCATAATTTCAGCAGGAAAGGCAATGAGTCTGCCTTCTTGTTAAAGAAATATGCTGAGGTAGGGAAACCAATCATCTAACTTCAGTGAACGAGACCCTGAAAAGCAGCAAGCTGCATTAGGCAGTGATTTTCTCCCTAACTAAAGAAGATGACCCATGATGTGGCATCTTTCATGCTGAAATCCTTTGTAGTGCCATTAGTGTAGCACCCAGGAAGGGAAACTATACTTCCCCATGCATTTTCACCCATTCTCACTTGCCAAGAGACCAGCTCCTCCAAGTGCTGTCCCAAGATTCACTATTATAGGATTAGATATTCTGCACCTTCTCTCCTATATTAGAGGGCTGAGATCACAAGGTCTTCTTGTTTGGCAGGACTGGTCATATTTCCAGTGGGAGTGGAAGTCCGGATTTTGTTAGTGGTGAGGCATTCCTGGCTACTCATGCCTGTAGGAGTGAGGTCCATAAGCTCTCCAGAAGAACTCAGAGGGAAAGAAGGGGAAACAGATATGCCTGAGGAAGGATCTGTTGAGCCTGCAAATAACCTGGGGGGCTTTGGGACTAAGTTGGGTTCATACTGTGCTCTTAACAAGATCTCCTGGTCACTGACTGACTTGGGAATCTCAGCAAAATCACTGGTGCTGTCCGATACCATCATGCAGTAAATGTCCTGAAAGGAACTGCTTTTGCTGTCCAGATTAAAGAGACTATCTATAAACTCCGCAAACTCCAACACTTGTGGGCTGGGGGCGTCACTTAGCCTCCCATTTTGGAGAGTCAATTCTTCTGGAGTAAAGGAAATATGATCGGTATCACTACCAGCGCCTTCGTCGCTGCATCGCCGCTGAGGAGTGGTATCTCCACTGTTCTGCAGGCCCTCAGGAGGTTGAGTCTCCTGGGAGTGTTTGGAGAGGCTGTCAGCAGCAAGCAGTTCTGTCCGTGAGCTAAGAGAGGGGTTCTCTTCAGGAATTGCTGGATCAATATAAAAACAATGAGTTTCATCTTTTTCCATGACTGCATGGAGACTGGGTGAGCCACGGATGCTACGGAAACCAGAGGAACGCCTTGAATCAAAGCTATAGATGGATTCATTATCAGATAGGCTCTCCATTGTAGCAAGAGGAGCACGCCGATCCTGAAGTTCTACAGACAGGCGTTCCTTGGTATCTAGTAGCAGGATCTCCACAGGATCCTTCTGCACTGGTGACAGAAGCTTGGTTTCATAAAACCCTTCCAAACTGATTTCAGAGTGAGCCTTACTCCTGCAAAAGGAGAATACAAATTATATGAGACTAAGATAAGACTAGACTATAATTTCCTGGAACAAGCTACAGAACTGCATACAGAAGGCATGACTTTTTATGAAATTATGATATTCACCAACAGGATAGCGGGAAGGAATAAGATCACCAGCAGCCCTCGTAAGCCCTTCTAGAAAATCAGAGCCATATCCTTACTTAGTACTGCTGTTCCTTCTGTCCACTGTTATGTCTCCAATTCCAATCTGTACAGAAGGTCTACTAGGCAGGGGTTGATTCAGGAAGATTAATTCCGGATTGAGGTCCACTTCTGTAGGACTCACCATCACTTTGGCTGCAGAAAGCAAAGCTGTTTTGCCCTTATTGTAATTTTCCAGGACCTATGTAAAGTAAATTAGTAAATAATAACTTTGCTGTACTTTCATTTCTAGTCTATCCTCTACTGTTGAGTAGTGTTAAACTTCCTCTAGTCTCCTTGCCAATTACAGTAAACAACGGCATTCCAAAGTAATTTTCAACAAGATATTATGGCATATGTAGGTAAGTAAATATAAGCGCAGACCACTTTACCTTGGTCTGGTTTTACAAAAGTAATGCATTTGCATTTCTTAGAACATGAGCTAAACTGAACAATTGTGTTTATGACCAGTCCCTGATGCTCTCTGAGCTTGTTTTCTTGTAGACATTTTATTACCCAAACTAGGTAATATCATCAGTGCATTGGGTACATGTGTCTGTTTTATATAAATGTAGATGCATTCATGCATTCAACTTTGTCACATTATGTTGTATTCTTTCTGTATCTGTGAATCTTAGAATCTACATTATTTCTCCTCATCAAGACACTCAGCATAATGGGTCTAATTGTTCACTCATCATTCAATCCCAAAATCATTGAATGATTATTACCTTGTTAAGACCCTCCATTACTACATACGGCAGATGTTCATGCAGCATTGCTGGAGAAATTATCACTTCATTAAATGCCTTATTGTCTCCCCAAATGGCAAAGTAGGTAGGTTCTTCCTGATCACAGCAGCTGTAAAATATATCAGATGAGGCAGTTATTAACCATCCCTTCTAATTACTTTACCTCTTTCTGAGGCTACTGTGTGAGACAAGCAGAGTAAACACAAAGAATTCATTCAAATCCTTTGCCTTGCAACTGCAGCATTTTCCTTACATAACTTTTTAATTCAAGAATCAGGATGATTAATAAACTATTTCATTGCATAACACTGCATTTTATTGCATAAGTATATACCAATATTATACAATGTATTTCCTTAGAATAATAATAATAATAATAATAATAATAATAATAATAATAATAATAATAATAATAATAATAATAATAATAATAATAATAATAATAATAATAATAATAATTTAATTTGTATACCGCACTTCTCCCAAAGGACTCAGGGCGGTTTACAGCCAAATAAAATAACAATCAAGACACATACATTATTACTAAAAACAATAATTAAAAAACTTATTAAATTTGGCCCAAATTTTAAAATACATTCAAACCCTAAAAAACTAATTAAAATTTAAAACCCATAAAATCATCTAAAAATTAAAATTCAAGCCAGTCCTGCGTGAGAGAATAGATATGTCTTAAACATGAAACATGATTGTCAGTAGACATTAAGCATAATTGTACTGCAAAGCTAAAAAAACTAATGAAAAAGCATCAGGGACATGTCCATATTGTAGTTCTTAGCTGAACTATAATTACATCTGATTCAGAAATTCAACTTTATTTATTTATATTTATTTATAATTTAATTTCTATACCGTCCTTCTCCCGAAGGACTCAGGGCGGTTTACAGCCATATTTAAAAACACAAAATACAAACAACAAGTTTAAAACAGAATTAAAAACAAATATTTAATAGGCCGAATCAAACTAAAACGGTCACAGACTGACGTAAAACCCCTTTAAAATTGCAATTTAAAATTACGCTTAGGCCAGTCCCGCACGATGAAATAATAAAGTCTTAAGTTCATGTTTGAAGGTCCGGAGGTCGGGGAGTTGGCGCAACCCCGGAGGCAGCTCATTCCAAAGGGCTGGTGCCACCACAGAGAAGGCTCTCCCCCTGGGGGCCGCCAACCGACATTGTTTGGTCGACGGCACCCTGAGAAGGCCCACCCTGTGGGAGCGCACAGATCGTTGGGAGGCTATCGGTGGCAGAAGGCGGTCTTGTAAATAGCCCGGTCCTAAGCCATGGAGCGCTTTAAAGATAATAACCAGCACCTTGAATTGCACCCGGAAGGCTACCGGCAGCCAGTGCAGGCCGTGCAGGATAGGTGTTACGTGGGAGCAATGACGTGCTCCCTCTATCACCCGCGCAGCCGCATTCTGGACTAGCTAGAGCCTCCTGGTGCTCTTCAAGGGGAGCCCCATATAGAGAGCATTGCAATAGTCCAGGCGGGAAGTAACGAGGGCATGAGTGACCGTGCGTAAGGAGTCCCGGTCTAGGAAGGGGCACAACTGGCGAATCAGGCAAACCTGATAAAATGCTCCCCTGGCGACGGCCGTCAAATGTTCCTCTAAGGACAGCCGATCGTCCAGGAGAACGCCCAAGTTGCGCACCCTCCCCCTGGGGGTCAATACTTCACCCCCAACAGTCAGCGATGGCGTAAGCTGACTGTACCGGGACACCGGAACCCACAGCCACTCTGTCTTGGAGGGGTTGAGCTGGAGCCTGTTCCTCCCCATCCAGACCCGCACGGCTTCAAGACACCGGGCCATCACCTCGACGGCTTCGTTGGGGTGGTTCGGGGTGGAAATGTACAGCTGAGTATCATCAGCGTACAGATGGTATTCCACCCCAAAACCACGGATAACCTCACCCAGCGGCTTCATGTAGATGTTGAACAGGAGAGGCAAGAGAACCGACTCCTGTGGCACCCCACAAGTGAGGCACCTCGAGGTCGATCTCTGCCCCCCTGCCTTTGTAGCTTATCTTTCAAGTGATAAAGCAAATACCCAGCTGCTTTGTATTGTGAATAGACAGTGAATTGCCTTTTTTTCATGACTTTTAATTTTTAGTTAATTGAAATGACCAGCACCATTACCTGCAAACAATTTGGGTGGGTGTTATCTTTATCCAGCTTTACATTTTTTGGTTACATTTGGGGTGGGAGAAGATAATTATTTAATTTTGCTGTGTGTGTAGAACATGTAAAACAAAACCACAATTCCCTGGGAAGTAATAATGAAAATATATACAGCACAGTAAGCAACACTAACATTAAAAGTTCTAAGAGATATTTTGAAAAAACAGATCTATATTTTTCATCCTAAAAAAACCTCCTGATAACTTTGCTACTCATTATTCCTCCACTTACCAGCACTGTTCAACAGGATGATTATGAACCACATGGATGATGTGCCCAGGTGGGTAGAGAGGTGTGCTGGCTGACAGGGCAATAGTTAAGTCACTAGGATGAGTCCAGAGGCGGTTACTGGCTATTGAGTTCCCTTCAGGCTCTTCAGGGAGCTCAGACTTGGGTATGCATTTGGTTGCACCAACTATGATTCTCCACTATCCAAGGGGAAAAAAAGGAATGAAGGAATGGACACTGGCCATTATTAAAAGCTAGCATATGAAAGAAAACAGGAGTCATACCTTTTCTCATGGTTTTAATCTTGAAAGTTAGTGTGTGTGTGTGTGTGTGTATCAGAAGCCACAATATCTCAGCTTGACAGACTGAACATTTTTGTCCACTTAGACTTAACATCGTGTGCCTTTATTCAACTATAATATGTTAATCAATACAATAGCAAAAATCTATCAATACAGTATACTACAACTGAAACCACATTTTGTGTAATTCATATGTTCTGTTACTTTTGCATCTATATTTATTGATTTATGCCAGAGAAACTGTGCTACGGTAGTTAAAATAATGGATAAGGATTAAAGAGACCCAGGTTCAAGTCTACCCTTAATCACAGAAGTCATTAGATAATTTTGGGCCAGTCACTTTCTCTCTGTCCAATGTAACCTCAGGGTTGTTTTAAAAAATACTAGAAGAGGGGGTGTTATATAGATTCTTGTGAACTCCTAGAGAAAAAAAACAGGATATACTTCTAATAAATACATATGTACATAGCACAACAATGTGCTAAGATATGTATATATATTCTTTAAAAGGAATCTTTTAAAATCATCCTGACACTTAAGTAGGTTTAATGGTAAACTATCTTCCCAATGATGTATTAATAAAACTGAAATGCTATGCTAGGAACACATCTTTAAATAATGTGTCAGTTTGAGAATGGCTCCAGTTAAGAACTCCAATACTTTCAAAACTAGAAAAGCAACAATAGGAATTCAACAGAAAATAAATATGAAATATACTGTACATGTTTAGAGAAAATTGATACAATGTTTGTTGATTGTCAAAATGAATAATTCATACTAAAAAAACTGCAAGAAATACAGTAATTCATAGAATGAAAACATTTGAAATATCATTTTTTTCTTTCCCAGCTGCTTCCTGTTAAGTAAGTTAAGTAACTGTACTTCTGTATTACTAAGCTTCATATTCCTGTAAAGTATATAAAGTTGGCTTTGCACATGGTTACAGCTGCTAGGACACTTTATACTTCTCACTTGGAATTATACATATACCTCTTTAGAAGAATGACAGACTACATTATAGGAGTATGCGGTGTTGCACAGTTTTAAATTGTCAAATTTAAATAAACTGTAAATTTAATAAATGAATAAATAAATAAATAAAAAATGAAAGCAGTATCAACTCTGTATTTTTAAAAGTAGTCCAATAATTTAACATGAAAACAATTTATGGATTACAATTCTACAGCTGGATATGTACCATATCCAAAGTGTGGGAGTCTCTTAACAGCCAACATCAAAACCATATTGGGTACTGTTAGGAAACTGCCAGCTAGGCTGGAAGTCAAGCAGGGGCTTAGCTTTCGCGCAGCCACAAAAGGCATAAGCTTGTCTACCCCTAAGATCCGTGAAGCCTTATCAGGTTGTTTCCAGGGAAAGGCAAACAAGTCTGGGGAGATTCTTGTAATTTAGCTAGAGAACAATAAAGTTCCTTGCTTCAGCCATTTATGAGTAGTTCTGGTTGCTTGGCCCTGACAATTAGAAGACAACTACAACTGGCATAAATCCTAAACAAATAAACAAAAAAGATTAAAGAACAGATTTATAACAATTACTTTCATTTCAGATAGATTTGATTTTTTTTTTACCTTTGGTTTATTACTTCTCTGCAAAACATCAAGAAGTTGCCGGCGAAATCCTTCCAATTGTGAGAGGCCAATCCTGAATGATAAAGAGTATCAGATGCAATGATGCAGGTTTAACTATTATGAGAATCATAAATAGAAAAGCAAAGAGAGATTTAATCAGCTATAACTTACCCATGATATAATATAAGGACAAAGTATATAAACACCCTGGATTTCATTCATTATCCATAAGATTTAGATAATAAATACAGTATATTTAGATACTGTATGCCACTAATAACCAAACAAGTGTTCAAGGGCTTAGCAAATAACACTTGCTTACTATTCTAATAGTAGGAATATAAAACATACAGTTGACCAAATATATGCAGGAAGACTTAGTATGCTCTCTATGGCAGGAGTGACATTTTAAAGCTCACATTACAGGTGAACTAAGCAAGAAAATTAAACAGATCACTATTCATAATAGAAGATATAAACAGATTTCCTTTATGAGATTATGAACATATGCGTCAGTATTTTTCATTCACAGATTTCAGATGTTACGCAAGTCAATGATAGGTATTAATATTTCTGCCTTTATTGGGAAAATATTAAATGTGATTATTACTGATAGTCAGTTTAATCTTCTTTTCTATAGCCATTCCTTCCTTCCAATAGCCTGAATATTTTTGTAAGAGTCAAAAATAGCAATGGGGCATTTGCCAATATTTTGCTGGGAGAATTTGCTATACAATTTCCCCTTTGCACATTTCGACTTTACTACAACTTCCATTATAGTGAAGTTGCTTGCTCACCATCACTCATTGTCTTTAGCTGTCAACATTCCTAGTATAACTACTTGAGAATGATTGTTTCTGTGACTTAAAAAAAAATACTGTGCAAAGATTCATAACTGTGTTCTAGTTACAATGACAAGGAAACTAAAAAAATAGCAAGTAACAGTGCACTCATCTGAAATGAAATAACATTCAGGTAAGCAAGGAATGATAATATACATAAAACAATAAATTGTACACAACTATAAGATGACACAGCTCACATAATACAAAGATGCTAGACAGAAGGAAGATGACAACACTCAGAGATCAAGATAAAGTGCATAGATGGGAGATGGCACGGAAGATATAGCCAGGAGATAATTCACAGATGTAAGATGGCTCAGGAGAAGTGACCTGGGAGAAAGTACAAATGTATAAATGACAGCATAAATAACTAAGGAGGTGGTACATATTTGTGCATATTTCACCTTTTTCAGTAATAGAGACGGCTGAGAGGTTAGGAAGGGTTATGTCAATGTATATGGTACATTAAAGTACAGTATGTGTTTATGAAAAAGATACAGTAAAATAGGGTAGATAGCTGGAAAAAAATGTCAAGGAAGAAGTATAAGAACGGTTGTTAAGTGGTAAAATAAAACTGATATTAATTGGAATTGAGACAAGGCATTATAGTTTAGTTATAAATACAAAAAAAATGAAATAAAGAATTCCAAATTAACTGACTTGCCTGGGAACAAGGTCTTTGCCTAGCACAACTGCCGTCACAAATTCTTTGGAGTACTCCATAGCATCCTCGCTGTAAGAAAAGGATACAAGAAAATGATGCCAATATTTAACTAGGTTAAAAAAAAGTAAGTATAACAAGAAAGAAATCAATGCTCCACATCAAGAGGCATGGTGGCTCAGTGGCTTAGCTGAAATACTGGATATGGTCTCTGCTCCAGTGGTTTGAGTTCTAGCACCATATAGCGGGGTAAGCTCTCATCACTTGCCTCAGCTTCTGTACACCTAACAGTTGCAGTTGAGGCACCCATTTATGAGCGGTTCCAGGGACAGGAGGGAACCTAGGATGCTGCTGCAGGAAAAGCTGCTTTTTCTTTCTGGTGCTAAACCAGCTTGCCCTCCAGAGGTGCATCTTGGGAAGCACATGACCCAGAGATGGGTTCCTACCAGTTCTGCCCGGTTCTACTGAATAGGTAGTAACTGTAGAGACTAGTTCTCCGAACCAGTAGCAATGGCAGCCTGGCCACGCCCCCTGGCCACGCCCCCATCAGACGGTAATCTGACCAGAGCTGGGAAGCGGCTGGCTGGCAAAGAAGCCTCTCAGCTGCCTGGCTACATGGCGCCGAAAAGTCCTTCAGCCGGTGAGAAAGCTGCGCATGCGCAAAGTTGGCAGCAGCGACTGGAGGTCTTTTCAGACCCTGCACCAGGGGCTGGGTGGAAAAGAAGCCTCTCGGCTTTCAAGTTCAGCAGCAAGCTTGGTCCCTTCACAGGGTCGCTTTTCTCCGCACCCGAGAAAGATCAAAAGACGTGGAGCAACCTTTAAGGAGAAAGTCGGCATAGCCGCTTAGCCACTTACCTTTTCTTAGGTAAAAGAAAACAAACAACTGAAGGAAGGAGCCCCCTGAATCTGCCAGTGTTGCAGCTGCCCCCCTCCCCGCAGTTGGAGCTCCAAGCGGAAGAGGTCCTCAGCTGTTGTGAAGAAGCGGCAGCTCCAGGTGCATCACACCCGCTTTGTTCTCTTTCAGAGCAGCTTTGCAAAGCTGCTCTAAAAGAGAACGAAGAGGGCGTGGCGCACCCGGAGCTGCCGCTTCTTTGCAACAGCCGAGGACGGAAGAGTTCGCTCAGGAGCAACGCTGGGGAGGAAGGCGTCCAGGTCCTCCGCATAGCCCAAGCTCTCTGGGATGGGTAAACAAGTGTGGGGATGCAAAAGAGAGCGGACTCAGCCCCCCACATGTTGCAGCCCCCTCCCAGCCTTCACCCGTGCATCTGTGCCGTCAGCGTCTCCCGAAGTTGCTGCCGTTGGAGCTGTAACAGGGACTGGGGCAGCCCAGTAAGATGGGCGCCTGAAAATGGTGCGGAGGCTCCCCACAGATCCTCAGCTCGTCCAGGCTGCAGCTGAGTCTGCTGCCCTGAGCCGGTAGATGGAGGCTCTCCTCCCCAGCCAGATCTTTTCAGATTTGACTTGGAGGAAAGCACAGCTCATGGCTGTTACATTTCGCTGTGCTGCATTAACGAAGAAGAAGAAACAGCCAGTGGAGAGCACAGAGTTGCTCCAGTCCACGTGTTCTCCAGGTCAGTGACTGTTTCTCTCCGTTGATCTTTATGGGAAAGCATCTGGCGCAGCACAGTGAAATTTTACAGCCATGAACTGCGCTTTCCTCCAAGTCTCATCCAAAAAGCTCTGTGCAGAGAAAAGCTTCTGTTTCCCTCTGCTGGCCACAGCGCTTAGAGCAGGGGTAGTCAATTTTTTTATACCTACCGCCCACTTTTGTATCTGTTAGTAGTAAAATTTTCTAACCACCCACCAGTTCCACAGTAATGCGCCATGTATCGTTGTCTGCGCATGCCTCTCGCGCATTGCGGATTGGGTTTGGGGGGGCACCGGCTACCAGCTCTGCTTGTCTCTTACAGCTGGGTGGTGTGGGGGGAGATGCGCGAGTTATTCTGGGACGAGGCACTTTTGTTTGCGGTCACACTATAGCGCCATTTAGTTTCACTTAGGTAACGTGAACTAAACTTATGCACGGGCAATACAAATAATATATTTTCAGAAATTTAATTTGTCACAGGAAATTTTATGAAAACCTAATGAAAATGTTTTAAAATAATGCTATGAATTTTTTTTTTAAAAAGTCAATTAAATTTAAAAAAAAGGAAAGTGCTTCAGTATCGGACAAAACCCCTACCGCCCACCATGAAAGCTGCAACGTGCACTAGTGGGTGGTAGGGACCAGGTTGACTACCACTGGCTTAGAGGAAATGGACGTTGGTCTTACCTGAGACGTCCTTTCTCAGCAAGGAGGAAAACGGCAGTCAGGCATGGGTTAACTCTTGTGTCAAGCTTGTAGGACCGAGTCTTTAATTTGTTTCAAGCCCCGCCTTATCCTGTTGTCTCTCCAGTTTTTGGCGAGGAAGCTGCTCAGACTCTACATGTCTTCCTGAAATGACAAACAATTAATGTACGCCCCCCCCCATGGATAAACATCGGCCCCAGAAGGGTGGGGCTGACTGCCGTTTTCCTCCTTGCTGGGAAAGGGCGTCTCAGGGAAGACCAACGTCCATTCTCCAGACAGGTGGGAAAACCGGCAGTCAGGCATGGGACATACCAAAGCTAGGTGATTGTCCGGGAGGGTGAAGATAGGCCGATGAGTCATGGGTTGTCGTGTACACTTTGCAAAACTCGTCTACCGAAGGAGGCTTCTGCCGATGCATAGGTATCGAGTTTATAGTGTCTGATGAAAGGCGACGGTGATGACCAAGTTGCCGCCCTGCATACTTCCTCTAAGGCGCCTGGGTCGCCCAAGCTGCAGTGGAGGCACTCCTCGTGGAGTGTGCTGTGATGTTCTTTGGCGAGGAAGAGATTGCAAATCGTATGTCATGGCTATGGTGGCCCGTATCCATCTGCCAATGGTAGGTCCTGAAACTTTGGAGCCTAACGAAGAAGGTTGGAAGGAAACAAGGAGAGCTTCCGTTTCTGAAATGGAGAAGTACGATGTAAGTATATCTTTAAGGCTCTTGGACATCAACGTATGCCATTCATGTTCCTTTGATGTCTGGGTGCGGGACAGAAATTTGGGAGAATCAGTTCCTGAGAACGATGAAATAGTGAATTAACTTTTGGAACAAAGGTTGGGTCGAGGCAGAACTACCCTATCGAGGTGAAAATGCAAAGGTCTTTGCGTGTTGAGGCGCTGCCAATTCTGAAATGCGGCGAGCTGAAGTTATGGCAATAAGGAAAGTCACCTTGAAAGTCAAGAGTCGTAAAGAAGCCTCTCGGAGTGGTTCAAATGGCGCTCTCATTAATGTATTAAGAACTTTATTAAGGTTCCAGGATGGGTACCTGTGAATAGTAGGAGGATGCAGGTTAGAGGCTCCCTCAAAACAATCTGATGACTGGATCCTTTGCCAGGGACTCTGATGAGCTGAAGGTAAGCACCGAGGAAAGAGCTGCGACTTGGCGTCGGAGGGTGTTAGGAGAGAGACCTGACGTCAGGCCCTCTTGGAGGAAACCAATGATGTGAGATAGGTCAGGATTCCTAGGTGAAATGGACCTCTTTGAGCACCACATCGAAAGCTTTCCAAGTGAATTGGTATATGCGCTTCGTGGATGGTCGTCGTGCCGCCTGAATTGTCGGTACTGCGTCTGGGGGAATGTTGAGACCCGCTAAGATGTCCCGCTCAATCGCCAGACGGTGAGTTGTAACCACTGAGGTTCTGGATGGATGAGAACGCCTGACTGAGAGCAATCTGATTGTCTGGTATGCGCCAAGGTGTTGTCACTGAAAGAGCTTTGAGGTCCATAAACCAAGGTCTCCGAGGCCAATGAGGAGCCACTAGGATTAGTTCGGCCTTCTCTTCCAGGAGTTTTCTGATTACCTTGGGAATTAATGGAGCGGAGGAGCATAAAGCAGTTCCGGTGGCCATGGTGATCTTAGCGCATCGACCGCTTCCGCTCCTGGGGCGGGAACCTGGCAAAGAATCTGGGTAGTTGATGATTTGAGGAGTTGCAAATAGATCCACCTTGGGAAGACCAAATCGAAGGAAATCTTTTGAAAGAGAGCTGGATCTAGTTTCCACTCCGCTTGATCTATTTGCTGGCGACTGAGGGCATCCGCCCGAACATTTGCTGTGCCTGAAATATGGGAAGCTCGAGCGAGAGAAGGTTGAATTCGGCCCAGTGGCGAGGTCAATGTCTCTGTCATGAGGGTTCTTGAATGTGTGCCTCCCCATCTGTTTATATGGGCTTTTGCTGTTGTGTTGTCTGTGAGCACAAGAATGTCCTGACCCTTCACTAAGTCGTGGAAGTGGAGAAGGGCCTTGTGGATTGCTCTTAGTTCTAGAAGGTTTATATTGAGTTTGCGTTCCTGTGCTGACCATAAGCCTTGTGCCATATTTGGACCCAGGTGGGCTCCCCATCCTGTGAGACTGGCATCTGTCGTAAGGACAATTCTGTTGGGTTCTCTGAATCGACTGCCCTAGGACAGAGCGTATGATAGCCACCATTGGAGTGATGTCAGTGTCTTTGGTAGAAGACGAATTCTTGTTAGTGATGTGGACTGGCCTCTTCGTTGATACAGGAGCAAGGTCCATTGTAGTTCCCTGCTGTGTAAGCGAGACCAGGGTACAATTCCAAAAGTGGAAACCATCTTCACCAATAGTTGGGAAAGGGATTTCAAGGAACTGGATCGGGAATAAATGATCTGTCTGACCAGATCCTTGAGACTATTCTGGCGATCCTGGGAGAGGAATACTAATGACTGTTTGGAATCTATGATAGCTCCTAGGTGTAAGATAATGTTGGAAGGGGAGAGGTGGCTTTTGGCCCAATTTATGGAAAAACCATGTTCCTGTAGTATATGGATAGTGGTATTTAGGTCCCGATGAGCCGAGGGCTCAGATCGGGACATGATAATATCATCCAGGTAGAATTGGATACGGATGGGATGAGTGCGAATGTGACCAATTAAGGCTCCCATGACTTTGGAGAACACTCTAGGGGCTGAAGATAAACCAAGCGGAAGGGCCCTATATTGAAAATGTTGGCCATTGTAACAGAAGCGGAGGTATTTTCTATGTCCCGGGCAATAAGAACATGAAGATAAGCTTCTGTTAGGTCTATTGAAGCCATGAAATCCTCTGGGTGAATGGCTTCTAAAATAGAATGTAAGGACTGCATCTTAAATTTTCGATAAGCAATGAATTTATTTAAGTTTAAGGTCCAGAATTGCCCTCCATCCCCGAGGTTTAGCTACTACAAAAGTCTAGAGTAAAACCCTTGCCCTGATGAGACTGTGGAACCTGTTGAATAGCTTTGATATTGGAGAGATGAGTAATGGCCTCTTCCATGATAGCAGTTATGACTGTCGTGAGAAATGGGACAAGGAATAAAAACCTAGGGGAATAGAGGTGAATTCTAAAAGAGACCTTCCCTAATAGTCTGTAGAACCCAAGCATCCGAAATAGTAGATTCCCAGTGGGCGGAGAAAGGGACAGGCGTCCGCCAATGGGAGGAAGAGAGTGAATTACTTAGATCTCAGGGCCTTCCCTACCCCCACGGAAGGGCTTTCTGGAAGAAATCTTGTAAGGTGTTCTGACCTGATTGTCCTGCTGAAAGGAGCCTCTGGGTTGAAAAGGTCTGTGTTGGCGTGGCTGGTAGAAGCTGGAATCGGAACCCGAAAGGACTGATGGCGAGAATAAGGAGTTGAGCGAGCGTCAGGCGCCTGGACAATGATGGAAGAATCTTCCGCTTATCTTTTGTTTCAATCAAGAGGGGTTCAAGTGACTCCCAAACAATTTTCTCCTGAAAAGGGTGATGAGGCTAGTCTCCATTTGTTTTTGACATCTGCCTGCCAATTCTGAAGCCAAAGGAGCCTGCGTGAAGTGATAGAAGACCCTATGGCCTTGGATGCGAAGCGGCGGCATTGAGTGTGGCATCTGCCGAGTATTCCAGAGCTGCAATGATCTTGTTAAGGTCCTGGTGGGATCTTGTATCTGCTGGGTTTGTCCTTGCTTGTAACTGCTTCAACCAAATGATGGTTGCTCTGTTGAAAAAGGATGCTGAAGCAGCCGCCTTCACTGACCAAGCTGCCCCCTGATGCCCTTTTATTAGAACCTTTTCAGCCCTTTTATCTTCAGGACAAAGATATTTCTCTGGCGGTCCCGTTATGTGGGAGGTGGCAGAAAGAGACTATAGGATTGTCTACTGCGGTACCTGTAGGAGGTTGGACATTTCAGAAGTCATATTATATAAGCGTTTGTCTAGGCTGTTTGGAAAGGTCCAGAACCTGGGACTCCCCATTGTCGTTGAACCACATCTGTAAATAGTTTGGGGGACGGTACAGCGTCTGCCGTTATTGCTGGTTCAGAAAATAAAGTAGTAGAGGGATCATCCCCTTTCTCCCTACTAATTCTAGTTGTGGCCACTTCTCCCAATCGGGTGGTCATTTGGGCCTTATGTAATAGTGATTTAAAGACTTGAGGATTAAATAATCCAATGAAGGCTGGTTGTTCAAGATCTAAGCCTTCATCTTCTGGAAGGGCCTCATCCTAGGGATCTCTCCCTCTGACAAATATTCTTGATCTGAATGGTCAGGAGATACCGTCTGACCGTGTTCTGACATGATGTCTTCAGAACCTAGATGTTCCTGATGAGATCTGGCTGGAGGAGCTTGAGGCCTAGACTCCTGCTGATAACATTGCCTGAAGCTGGATCGAATTGCATCAGCAATGAGAATCCCAAACTCCGGAGGAAGCTGTAAGCCCCCCTGGCCCTGGATAGGATTGGAATGGGGCGCTGTTTGAATGGGCTCCCTGGTATTAGAATGTTGGCTTGGTCTTATATCAGTTTCTGGCATAGTCTGAAACAATGGGGCCCCATCTATATGGACTGGAGTAGATCCTGTAGTTGGTTGATCTGGTGACCAATTAGGAGGTAAAGAGGTAACAGATGCTGCCCTGTGGGGGGACTGTTCCTCCTCCCGTGAAGGAGTAGTACTCACAGTGGACTGAGGTCTGGAAGTGAGAGAGGCCTGGTGCTGGGCCTTGGAGACTGCCTTTTCTAATGCCTTATGTCTCCTGCTTTCCTCCACCGTGGGTTTGGATTTGAGTTCAGATCCCTTACTTTTGGAAGATCTGCCTGTAGGGGCTGATGTTCCCTCCCCTGGGACATCCTCAGGAACCCGGGAGGTGATATTTCTTTCTTTATTGGTCTTTTTGCTCATTTTTTAATAATCCTCAGGAATAAGCAGGCAAAAGCTTAGTAAGAATCGCTTCCCAATATGGCGACCGGCTAAAAGAACTTTAATTGCCTTCAAAATGGCGCCCGGAGTCTTTTCGCGCCAAAATTAGCCGTTCCGAGAGATCGCACCAATATAAACTGCCCCTTGTGGCCTCAGAGGCAAAGCTCAAGTAAGAGGCCCCACTCTACTTCCCCCACGATTTCACCAGCCGGTGGTATACTTGCGTGAGGAGGGTTCTGTAGCGTCAGCCAAACTGTTCTCCGCAGCTGCAGCTGAGATCGGAAAGATAAGGGCTGTAATAGATCTCTCGGTGCGCCGTTTTAGCTGCTCAGCAAAGGCTGTGAAACGCAGCTTGCAGAAAAACTCCGCCCCCTTTGCAGAGTTGGGAAGCTAAGCAAACCTCTCTGAGCCCCGGGAGGTTGCTGAGGAATGAATCTGCCAGCCGGCAAGATAATAGCTTCTGCTGCTCTCCTTTTGCCGATTGAAATCTGAATCCTTTGTAAATATTGTAATAACGCTGAAAACTTGATTAAATAAAAGCACAAAATAAAACTAAAGCTAGAGCTAACTTAGGAGCTCAGGAAGACACGTTGGTCCAGCTTGGGACCGAGTAAAAAACTGGAGAGACAACAGGATAAGGCGGGGCTTGAAACAAATTAAAGACTCGGTCCTACAAGCTTGACACAAGAGTTAACCCATGCCTGACTGCCGTTTTCCCACCTGTCTGGAGAAGCACGGCTCATGGCTGTTAAGTTTCGCTGTGCTGTGCCGAACGCTTATCACCAGAGACAGGTTGCTTGGTCAGGATCATTAAGGGTATGATAGTATCTAATTGACATGTATCTAATATATCTAATATATATCTAATCTAATTGACATGTAGCAAAAAATCCTCCTAACCTAACAGGGGAGTTTATCTAACCTTAAAACTGTAAATAAAAGCTTGAAACTATTTTGCCAAAGTTTGATGAGATCTCAGAGGTACAATCATTTCTTGTGATCTTGATGTTATCCCTCTGCTGATGCATCCTAGGAATGTATTGCCTTTTTTGGCAGCTGCAGCTCATTGCTGGCTCATACGTTAGAACTCCGTATTCTCTTATTTTTTAAATATACTGGAGATACCTACCTTAAAAGCCCACCTGGTGGAGAATAAGCAAAGCACTTTAGAGTTGGATACTGTGGACGTAGTAGAAAGGACAAAATGGCTGCTGTGCCTGCTCCTAAGGAATGGCCGACTACAATTAGGCCATAATGTTTTGTTCCTCTGCCCTACAAAACAAAAGCGTTTTAGATATTTGAAGGATTAAGGCATTTCCATCTATTTATGCAGTTATCTGCCATATCTTTTTAAACTCTCTCAAACCAGTGTAAAATGTATGTTTTAATTAGCATTGAAACAAGCATTTTTCTTAAAACACTATTTAAACATACCATTCTGATAATAACAAATTGCAATGTAACATTTAAAGAATGAAAGAGTGGGAACAAAAGAAAAAACGTGGCACTCGGACTGATATTTTTAAAATTAAATAGAAAACCAAATAAAACAAGCACATAGCTTCTTGCAATAGCCAATGAGAAACTTCCAAACATTCACAAATAAAACCTCTTAATCTTAGCAAACATAATCCATAGTCTTCTAATAAATTTGCTACAATTGCTCATATTTTTTCTTTAAAATACATAAATAAATTGATTCTAAATCTGAATTAAATCTTCTAACTTTAAATTTAAATAAATTTAATCATTACTCTGAATTAAAATGATCTTTTCAATAACTATTACTCAGCTTTATGGGGGGATGGAAATTGTTTTCAAATGATGTTTTTGAATTTTAGTGGCAAATGTTTTCTAATGGCAAATGAAAAAGGACTGTTTAGGATTGCACAAAAGCCATCTGCAGGCAATTGATCACTTTCTCATATTCCAAACAGCATAATTAGGATGAATGAGAAATCACATTGTTTGGGAGATGGATACTTGTGAAGGTTTCTTACTAACATTTTAATAAGTGATTAATACATTTTATTTTATTTTTAGCACCTGTAATACGGGACCTTTTCATCAAATTTTACTGGTTTCAATTAATTAATTTGAAAAAGTGTGTTTAATTAATGAAATTAATGTCAGTAATATTTTAAAAATCATAAATGGTTTTTAAATGAATTTTTAAATTTTTAAAAAAATCTTTCAAGGAATTGTTTTTTAGAGTAGTGTAAAATGCTGGATGTTTTTAAATTGTAGCAGTATTTCAAATACTTTGGACATAGTGTTCAATAGTTAATAGCAAAACATGGAGGTATGACTCCACTTTATGAACATATTACCGTAAAACAAAAACTTACTAAATCACGCCCAAAAGCCTGAGACAACACCATTTCCTGCTCCAGTTTCTTTTTTATATATTCAGCAGATAGCACCATCCCCTCAAAAGAAACAACAAAGAAAACATAAAATGGGAGTTTTAACGAAGTTGAGCACAGCACCAGCATTTTGAAAATTAGGCATTAATTCAAATGACCGAGGCAATGTGATTCCTTCTTCAGTAAAATGGGAAATCCAATGTTGATAAGGGATCAAAGAGACAAGTTACACTGACCACCACTTCTATAGCTTAGTAGCTCATACTAGTTAGAGTAAAGGAAATCAGATTTCTTGGACTTCCCTATAGTTTGAATCAATGGGAAAAGAACCTGGGAGATCTCTAAAGAAAACAGAGAGACTTTGATTAAATGGTTTCAGTTCCAATCCAAACCCTAGCCTGTCACAATTTTGTCACTCATTGCCACCGTGTTCATGTTTTCTACATTTTAATTTACATTTTTAAAAAATTATTCTACTATTATGATATAAAATTTGTTCAGTACTGCACACTGCCAGGTGAAGCATAGTATGATAGATAATACATTTGTGTTTAAATAAATGAAACATAAGATATTGGGAAGAACTATAGCTAAAGCATTTTCTGTCGGTAAGCAGAACAATTTAGAGACAAACTCCTATACCAGATGGAGAAGCATTCTGCCTCATCCTAACCAGGGGTGAAATGCTATCGGTTCGCTCTGGTTCAGGTGAACTGGTAGTGATAAAAACTACCGGTTCGGGCAAACCAGTAGTAAAAAAAAAAGCTACTGGTTTGGGTGAACCGGTAGTTTAAAAAAATTACTGGTTCTTCCGGAAATCCTGTTTTATAGCACCACAGCTGATTCCCCCCCCCCCAGCTGTTCTACTTACCTCCCCAAGCCTCCTTTTGGTGCATACTGTGCATGCGCACGCGCAGCACACACCAAAAGGTGGCTTGGGAAGGTAAGTAGAATATCCGGCGGAGGGGGGGGAATCAGCTTTGCAATAGGGTTTAGCTTTGCTAGAAGGCAGAAAATCCTGCTTTCTAGCAAAGCTAAATCACGCGCCACACCTGATCCCCCCTTTGCTATTCTACTTACCTTCCTAAGTCTCCTTTTTCTGTGCTGAGCGGTAGCACCTGCAGTGCGCATGCACAACAAAACAATGGCAAAACTCGGAGGATATCACCACTGCTGTACAGTATACTACTGAGACTGTCAGGGACTCCAGAGAGTTTACAACAATCTAGTACAGGGGTGTCAAACTGGGTTTCTTTGAGGGCCAGATCAGCATCATGGGCTGGCCAGGGGAGGGAGATGGGATTGACACCTCGTGCATTGCCCTGCCAGCCAAAACGGGGCACCCCTTTTCACTGGCAAGGTGCTGCAGGAGGCCATCCAGGTCAAAAATGGGGTGTGGGGGACATGCACAGCCCCCCATGCCCCGTTTTGGCTGCCAGAGGAACTGCAGGCCAATCCTTTGCTATTTCTAGGGCGGTCCCATGGGCCAGATTTAAGTACCTTGCAGGCTGCATCTGGCCTGCGGGCCTTGACTTTTATACCCCTGATTTAGAACAATTAAAAATCTACAGTTGTATAAACAAAATATTCACAGTAAGAATTGCAGTAATTTAAGATACTCAAACACAATTTTGGTAATGTTACAAGCTAAATTAAAACATAGCTATTTTCAGTAAACCATCTGAATAATCAGGAAAAAAATCCTAATCCTAATAATCGTTCTAATTATATCTGAGTTCCACCATTATCTGGGGCCAGTTCAACTAATGAGAAGCAGTTCCATATGTCTAAGATACTGGTAAAAAAACCAG
Source organism: Ahaetulla prasina (assembly GCF_028640845.1). NCBI lineage: Eukaryota > Metazoa > Chordata > Lepidosauria > Squamata > Colubridae > Ahaetulla > Ahaetulla prasina. The sequence goes on along the minus strand of NC_080539.1, from coordinate 256,944,553 downwards.
CAACACCATCATTGGCCTAGGATGAAAGTGAACCCAGCAAATGTAAATGCACAATCAGTGAGATGTGGAAGTGTGATGGGATAGGATTTTGTTGTAAGGTTTATTGGCTACATTTATTTTGTTTATATGGAATATTATTGTAAACCAGTTAGGTTTATAATCCATAATATGGGCATCTACATTTGCTAGATAAAAAGGCCTCAGTGTTTTCACTTCACTTGGGACACAATACATCTCTTGGCATGAATATATTGGTTCAACAGTAAGGCCATAATGTGAAGCCATAAAAGGCTTTGTCAATTTAAATCAGTGCTATTGATTGTACCCGAAATTTGTTAACAACTAAAACAGATCTTGAAGATGTGTACAGCATGTACAGACCAATACTTGGACCATTTCATTCATGACCTTTTGAAGTTTCTGAATGCTAATCAAATTGTCTCAGCCCTATGGCACAGGCCCACCGCAGCCATGCCGATAGAGGAGGCATGCTGCAGATCTGGTCAGTCAAGGAATTCTGGTTGGCAGGGTCCAGGAAAAAAGCCTCTCTGTTGTGGCCACAGCCCTTTGGAACATCTTGTCCCCCGAGATTGGCTCCCACCTTCTTGACCTTCTGAAGACCTGGCTCTGGTTGGCTTGGTGGTGGTTGATCAGCTAATAGCAGCCCCCATTTTCCTCATGCTCCTTTCCTTCCCATCTTTTAGTTATAATCTGTATTTCATTGTAATTTTATACAGTGGTATATATATTTATGGTTTCATTTTGATACTGTATGGCTACCCAGATTTGCCTCGCAGATAAGCAGCAAACAAATTTAATAAATGAATAAATAAAATATATTGAGCCATTTATTCTCAGTGTAATTTAGGAATATTAGGAATGGTATTTAAAACTGGGAAGTTAGGTAGTTGACTTGGAAGCTGTCTGCTAATAATGGCAAGACTCAGAAAGAATGGCTGTACTCTGATATATGAACTGATAGCTGTTATAATTCAGATGGTGAATGTTAGTTTTTGCATCTATAAAATGGTAACTCTTTTTTAAAAATATAAATCCATTCTGTATCCTTCAAAAGGATTTATGTGGTGATAGCAAGGCCTTCCACAGGATAAGGAGAAGGGTTGGAGAAAGCTATAATAGAATACACTTAGCAGATGGAATCAATTATCAAGACATAGGAATGCACTGGCTGGCATAAGAATGTCAAATTCCAAAGATGGAAAAAGTAATTTAAGATTTGTGTGAGTGCATTCAGCAGATGTCACTTGAAATGGTGCTTTGTAATTGCTTATACATAATCCTTTCAGATTTACTGACTATGGAGCAGAGGTCAGCAGATCTGCAAAATCTGTATTATTTTTTAAAAGAACCTGGTTATGGGTACTGGTAACCTACTGGCATCTGCAGATTCCTGGATTTTTTTAAAAAAAAAATCTGAATGATGTTAAAATATTTGAACTTAATGAAACTCAAAGCCCTTCTACTGAAAATCCATTTTTGGAATCCCTCCCCTTGCTTTCAGCACTGTCATTCAAGATGCAGAAAAAACTTTATTGGAAGTAAAAAGTTCTTGCTGAGCCACCACAAATCATCCAGAAAAAGAAAGCACTTCCTACTTGCACCATAATACTGTCAAACATTTTATCATTTGTAAACTAGTTGTACATACGCTTGCTTTTCTTACTTCAAGCTTTTATAATTTTTGACTCAGTTTTTCTTACTTACCGTATATACTCGAGTATAAGCCGATCCGAATATAAGCCGAGGCACCTAATTTTACCACAAAAACTGGGAAAAACTATTGACTCGAGTATAAGCCGAGGGTGGGAAATGAGGCAGCTACTGGTCAATGTAAAAAATAAAGATAGAGCCAAGTAAAATAACATGAATATTTATTTGAACGAAAAACAATAAAAGTGCAAAAGGGGGAAGGAGGATTCCCAGCTTTAGAAAATTTAGAACTACGCCACCTTTGGTATGACCTGAGCATAGCTCATAAAATTATCTGCTACAATGTACTTCCTATCAATGACTACTTCAGCTTCAACCACAACAATACACGAGAACACAATAGATTCAAACTTAAAAGTGAACCTCTCCAATCTAGATTGCAGAAAATGTGACTTCAGTAACAGAGTTGTTAATGCCTGGAATGTGCTACCTGACTCTGGTCTCTTCCCAAAATCCCCAAAGCCTTAACCAAAGACTATCTAGTATTGACCTCACCCCATTCCTAAGAGGTCTGTAAGGCGTGCATAAGAGCACCAGCGTGCCTACCGTCCCTGTCCTAATGTTCCCTTTAGTTGTATTCCTTTTATGTATTCAATTCATGCTTATATTTATATAATTATTTAATATGTATTTGACAAAATAAATTGAATGAATGAATGAATAGAATAGAATAGAATAGAATTTTTATTGGCTAAGTGTGATTGGACACACAAGGAATGAATGAATGAATGAATGAATGAGTGAGTGAGTTACTTCAACAACATTGTCTCACAGAAATTGACAATACAACTGCAAGCATGAAAATGAGTCCTCCTTTAGCTTCCAAGGGACCAGGGTGCCTCTGAAGGTCAGTGCTCTAAGCACTAAGAACCCAGCACAAATCTAAGCCTGTATGCACACTAATAGTGAAAATACCCTGCACAGTGTCTCTTGGCAGAAGGTTAATTTTCATAGGCGTTGGGGTGGCTCTTTTTTTTTTTTGGCAGGGCAATAAGGATCTCTAATATCATTAAACCCAAGTGTGAGGAAAAGACAGCAGCTAAAATGTTAAGGCCAGTTGTGTGACCTTCTCCAATACAGTTGGCCTGGCTGTTTGCCAAAACTTAAAACACCCTCCATCCCCCTCCTGCTAAAGCTTCTTTCTTAAAACAATTGTGGTCTTTGCCTTTCATGTCGCTCAACCTTTCACCTGCCAGGTTCCTAGCCCTTCACCCTTGACCCACTGCTGTGTTTGCTTAGCATTGTGGCAATCGACTTTAGAAGTCTGTGTGTGTGTGTGTGTGTGTGAGAGAGAGAGAGAGAGGAGGGAGGAGGGAGTGCAAAAGGGAAGGAGGATTCCCAGCTCTAAACAAAGGAAATCCCGGAATGCCAGCCTTGGCGGTGCTCGCGTTCCTCCTCCCTTGCTCAAAAGCCCCAATAACCTTCACCAGCAAGGCAGACCCCCACGGGAAGGAAGGGGCGGGCTGACTCACCGAGCATCTGGCTGAAGAGCAGCTGCTCCAGGTCGCCCAGCACGGTGAAGCACGGAGGGAGAAGAAAGAATGAAAGAAGGGGAGGAACGGCCCCTCCTTTCTCTCTCTCTCTCTCTTCCAGCGCCACGGAACAGAAGGGGACTAGGGCGCGCACACACACGCCCAGCTTCTGAAGCACGGAGGGAGAAGAAAGAATGAAAGAAGGGAGGCGGCCTCCTTTCTCTCTCTCTCTCTCTCTTCCAGCAGGAAAACGCTCTTTCGCTTGCGGGGAGAGGAGGGAGGAGGAGGAGGTTGGCTTGCTTATTCAACCCTTCGGCTAGCCATCAGCCCTTCCCAGGAGGCGAGGAGTTTTGGGCGGCGACCTTTTGCTAAGCGGCAGCTGCTGCCCCAACACCACCAGTTGGGGCGGAGCCGGGTGAGCTGCAGTAACTCCCACCAGGCTATGCATTGGCGGGAAGCCCTGGCGGTGCAGTCCTTCTCGGCTGAGGAGGAGGTTTCCCCCTCTTCTCTCTCCCGTTGCGCCTGAACATCTGCCTAGCAACAATGGCGACAGGAGAACCTTTTTTCTACTGGTTGAGCTTGGCCAATCGCGGCTTGCTCTGAGTTGCTGCATTGTTTGTTCACCGGGCGTCTCAATTTACCAAGCGGGCGAGTTTGAGGGTCGCGGCGGGATGGCGCTGCGCTCTGCGCCGCCGCGAGAGCCACCCAAAGGCCAGAAGAAAGGTCATTCCATCGAGTAATGGGCGAAGGCTCCTTCCGGGAGGAAGGAGCGGCGGCGGCGGCGGCGGCGGCGGGGTTGCAGCCCAGCCGGGCTCGCACAGCATGGGTAAGGCGGGAGAGGAAGGAGCGGCGGCGGGGTTGCAGCCCAGCCGGGCTCGCACAGCATGGGTAAGGCGGGAGAGGAAGGAGCGGCGGCGGGGTTGCAGCCCAGCCGGGCTCGCACAGCATGGGTAAGGCGGGAGAGGAAGGAGCGGCGGCGGCGGGGTTGCAGCCCAGCCGGGCTCGCACAGCATGGGTAAGGCGGGAGAGAGAAGAGGGGGGGAAAACCCTCCCTCCCTCAGCCGAGAAGGACTGCACCGCCAGGGCTTCCCCGCCACCGCCACAGAGCGAGCCCGACTCCTCCTGCCCGAATCGCGCCGTGCGAGTGCTGATGGGGAGCTGCTGAGTCCGGCCTGAGCTTGGCGGCTGCTAGAGCGCGAGCCCCGGGGGGCTGAGGAAGGAGCGGCGGCGGCGGGGTTGCAGCCCAGCCGGGCTCGCACAGCATGGGTAAGGCGGGAGAGGAAGGAGCCTTCGCTCCATTACTCCGATGGAATGACCTTTTCTTCTGGCCTTTGGGGTGGCTCTCGCGGCGGCGAGCTCGCGCGGTCGGGGAAACCCTCCCTCCCTCAGCCGAGAAGGCTGGCGGCTCCCCTGCCCAGCCCTCTCACTGCACCACCAGGGCTTCCCCGCGCCAATGCACAGTCCGCCAAGTTTGCGCCGTCCGCCCACCAGACACGGGAATGGGGGCCGGCCTGGGGGCGACAAATCCCGCGAGACCTCGGCGGGCCCGCTCCCCGTCCCTCCCATGGGAGTCCGTTCGGTACCCCCTCCTGTGCGGGGTTCCCGAAGACGTAGACTCGAGTATAAGCCGAGGGGACATTTTTCAGCACAAAAAACGTGCTGAAAAACTCGGCTTATACTCGAGTATATACGGTAACTTATTTAATTTTTCTTACTTAATGCAGTAAGGCTTTCTCCAAAAGCAAACGGAGTAATTGATAGGTAGGTTTGATAGGTAGGTTTGCATTCAGATGATGTACAGTGACATATTTGGCATCCTGGTGTCATAAATGCTTTTATAGCAATAGCAATAGCACTTAGACTTATCTACCACTTCACAGTGCTTTACACCCCTCTCTAAGCCGTTTATAGTCAGCATATTGACTCCAACAATCTGGGCCCTCATTTTACCGACCTCGGAAGGATGGAAGGCTGAGTCAACCTTGAGCCTGGTGAGATTTGAATTGTCAAATAGCAGGCAGCCAGGAGGCAGCAGAAGTATCCTGCAATATTGCATTCTAACCACTGCACCACCGTGGCTCTAAATTCTGTTTTTACCATATTTGTTAGATATACTCACTAAATTCAACTTTTTTACGTATTTCAAAATATATGTATAGTCAAACAAAACAAATGAAACATTGATCGGCAGTATATCCTACACATTCATTTTCCATAATCCAAAATAATAAAGATATTTCTAATTATCAACATATAATAAAATATAATAAAATATTCTGCACTCCTTGGAACTTTAAAATTGTCTTTTGTCACAGAATTGCATTTCATATTCCATCAGCCTTGTGGGATTATCACCAGGTTCTGTTTCTTTAACTGCTTGTTTTTTTAGGGGAGGACACCAATTTGAATGAAAGTAACTTTCAACAGCTTTTTATACCTTTTTCAGTACCAACAGACTGCATGCTGTGGCTTTCATACAAGGGTTAAAAATAATCTTAAATTATATATTCCAAGAGAAATTTTAAAGGAATGATTTAAAATTATAGTGTATATATTAACCATTTAAAATCAAAAGCATTCTATAAATACCTTGTGTCCAAGCCATGTTCCGTGATGACCCTCCACAGGGAGGCGCTCAGCATCTCCAGTCAAATCAGTCAAAGCATCCTTTAGGGTGAGGAAAAAAGACTGTGAAATATGAGGCTTAGACATTGTTACAAATCTTATTAATGCATTTGCACTTTCTAGGATCAGAGCATGAAACAGCACATAGTGACTGAAGTAAACAGGAAAAAAATTACCTTTGGTGATAAAGTTCCTCGAATACTGATGACTACTTTCTTCTTTTCGTGATCTACAGCCACGTAGAAGGGGGTTTCATAAACCTAAAAGCAATAAATTATACTACAATATTTAGTGTTTGTACTGGTGCCTTCAAGTTAGTGCTGACTCCTTGGACAACTTCCTGCAGCTTTCTTGGCAAGGTTTTGGAAGTGATTTGCCATTGCCTTCTTCCTCGCCCAAGATTATCTAGCTATCTTTGTTCCTAAGGTGGAACTAGAACTCATGGTCTCCTGGTTTCTAGCCCAGTGCCTTAAGCAGTACACCAAACTTGTTCTTTGTATTTAGTCTTATCTAAATGGCATGCATTTTCTTCCCTAATCAACTCCTGGTAGAGAAGCAACATTTTTGAGCTAATTCCATCAGGAACTTATAATTTCACATCGGATAAGAGAATTCTGAAGTTTCCGCTCCATTATTTTGCTACATGTAGAAAAATCTCTTTATTGTCAAACAAATATTCTTGCAATGATGATATCTATTGGGGATGAGATGGGAGGGATTGTAGAACTGAAAGAAATGATGGTAGGGCTAGAGCCAAAGCCATGGGACTATTAAGGTTGTTTGAAATCCCCTTTTTTTACTTTTTGACACCTGTTTTTTCTCTCCAAGACAGTAAACCCAGAAAAGCAATCAACAACGCTTATCAGATCTGTGAAATGATGTCTCCCATAGGGTTGAAAGCTGCTTTCCTATTCCTGCCTTAGCACATTTCTCCAAAACACTTTAGCAGTCTTCTCCAGCACAAGTTATTTCTCATACAGCCCTTACCGCATCATGACATGAAGTGTACACAATGTCCACAGAAGTCATGTTTTCATCAAGGAAATGGCGTCGAATGGCAATAGCATTGCAGCCACAGCAATTATCTTCCTCAATGGTGACACCAGGTGCATAACGGGGCCGAGTAGTGCAGAGGCAACAGCAACTTTAAAAGAAAGCATAAAATCATTATAATATGGAAAGAAAAAAGCCACACTACTTCTTTTTAGACAAAATTCCACTTTAGTGTTTCATAAGAAAGTTCTAAAACTATTAGACCATTACACTGCAACTGTCCAAGATTGTCATCCTTTTCTCATTATCCTGGAAGTCAGCTTTAATGGCAAATTCTTCTAACCCTTTCAACACTTCTAGCTTGAACACATGAACAAATAAGTGCTCATCTCAGCTATTAGTAAGTTAAAGGTCAAGATTCCCTATATGTGTTTTAAAAAAAAAAGAATGAGACAAAGAATTTCTACTGCAGATAGCAAAACAAAACTTTAAGCTAATAACTTACAATGGCCTTTTAGAAATTTTATGTAGAGATTTTATATGTTATGAATATTTATTAATTTACAGCCCTCCTTTCTGCTCAGAGATGTACCTAAGATCCAAAGTAAAATGAGTAAAATTAGAAATGAAATATGATTTATATTAATTTCTAAACAATTGCCAGTAGTTAATACATAATTGACCACTGAATCATATGATGATGGTTACTAATTTGAATGACTTTATCAGATATATTCATGGAGGATGGGCTATCAAGGGCATATGATTTGAAAACCTAATGTTAGGGTTAGCATAGGAACAAGATCCTGCCAAATAGATCAGTGGTGGGAGAAGGATGTATTCGAGAGAGAAACTATGTGTGTGTGTTTGTGCGTGTGTGTGTGTGTGTATAATAAATAAGAATGAATGATCCAAGAAACACACACACCCCTCAATAAAGGAGGAATGCATGAGGAGACAGAGGAAGAAAAAAATAAATAGACATTTAAAACAATCTGAATCAATACTTACGAGCATGATCTGGCCAAGCGACAGAGTCCACAGGTAGGCTTCCTCATCAAATACATGGGCCAGCCATAAGCAGCCAAAGCAAAGAGCATATAATAGCATACTTCTTTATATCGCAGCATCTCTTGCTGAAGGGAATAAAAGAAATATTATGGCATGATGCCATAATTAGAAATAACTTTCTTTAACTTAGTTATCAAGAAATTATAATTTCTGATTAGGTTTTCATAGTCTGTTTGATCTTTCAATTAAGCTCCACGCACTGTTTGATGGAAGAAGCCTGAGATTAGCACTCTCTAGGATAGGTGCTGAGTGGATGAGAAAATTTGACTTTCATTTTTAAACCAGCTGGAGAACTTTGTTATTGTATACTCTAGCTAAAAAAACTGATTTGTAACAGGTGGTTTACTAACAAGCCAAGATCCTTAACGTGATTCTGGCTTCTTTGAACAACAAAACAAAGTTCATGCATTTTGACAAAACGAAGCCCTCTGATTAGTTAAAAGTAGAAACAAAGCCTAAATAGTAATAGTAGTAAGATGCAGTGCAGTCAAAACTAGATTGGGCAAAGATCTTTCCCCTACTGCTAAAATATTATTAAATGAACTCATGAATAATTCCAAATATTTTTAGAGACAGAGAACTGGAATCAAAAGTTGGAATACCCTGTTTTAACCAATGAATGGTTAAAAATATTAAGATATCATGATCTTAAGATGGGACAGCTTTTGCCGTATTTATTAGCTACGTCATAAAGCTTTTAAAAACAGTTGGCTATCAACTTCATTATGCTGTAAGTGTAAAATAATGGAAGAGACACGCAGATGAAATGTATTCATGACACACTTATCCAATTTGGGTTGTTTGTTGATGATTTTGAGAAGAGCGCTGTATAGTTTACACATGCAACAGTGAGTTGAAATTACGTACAAATTTTTTTTGAATTTATCAATATATGAAGAACTACTGATTTATGAATATGGAGTGTACCAGAACGTAATGTTCTTATATGATAAAATGACAGTGCTATACAGGATTTACACAGAATCCTGGACTGACAATGTGTGTTGTGTTGATGTAATGGAAAGAGATACCATTAAAGAGATACTATTAAAGAGATACCATTTCATAAAGTTTCATGAAATGTTTAAATACAGCTGTTTTCAAAATATGCATTGTGTGTCTTTTTTTTTAATTTTCTTCATTTGTGTATCTTTTTTTGTATACTAAAGCAATAAAAATGTCTACATTTGAGGTTTATAGTTTTAATTCAAAAGTATTATTTATTTAATAATGTTAAGACTCACGAAAGTCCCAGAAATCTCAAATGGTTCTATTACCCAGGTATAAAAAGTGCTATAAGAAAACAGACTTCAATGGTTGATTCAATTGTACATATAACTGCTTACAAAAATGGTTTACCTATGCCAGCTTTTCTCAAAATGTGGTCCAGGGACTCTAGAGGGACCCTGAGACCCTTCCAAGGAGTCCGAAAATCAAATAAATATTTTGAAATTTCTCAATTTTAAATTCTAATGCAGTAAATATAAATAAAAATAACCCACATAGACCAAAACTCTTTGGGGTCTTTTTACTTCTTGTCCGTATCTTCATATCTGGAGAATAGGTCAACCCCCTCTTTTCTGTGATAGCCCATCATGTACTGGAAAGCAGCTATCATGTCAACCCTAGGCCTTCTCTTCAATAGTTAGACAGACCTAGTTACGTTAATCATTCATCATAGTTTACCCTCCAGACCTTTTATCACCTTTGTTGCTTTTCTTTACACTCTTTCTAGGGCCTCAGGAACTTTTCTGTATTGTGATGACCAGAACTGGACATAGTATTCCAAGTGTGGCTTCACTAGTGCGGTATAAATCAGTACTATCAATTCTTGTAATCTTGATGCTATCCCTCTGCTGATGCATCCTAGGTCTGCAGTGCTTGTTTTGGCAGCTGCAGTACACTGCTGGCTGATAGTTAAGTGGTCGTCCAGGATACATGGATCTCTCTCACAGTTACTAATATTGAGCCAGATACCACCTATTCTGAACCTGTGCATTTTATTTTTCCTGCCAAGATGCAAGGCCTTACTCTTCTCACCACTGAACTGCATCTTGTTGGATAGAGTCCAATGCTCAAGTCTGTCAAAATCCTTCTGACTCTTGAATCTATCTTCTAAAGTTTTGGCAATTCTCCCCAGCTTGGTGTTGTCTACAAATCTGATAAGGTTCCCTCTTGTCCCCTCACTTAAATCATTTATGAAGATGTTGAAGAGGTATCCCACTGCATGCTTTCCTCCATGTAGATGTAGTTTCATTGAGGACTACACATTGAGTGTGATTGATCAGCCAGTTGCGAACCCATCTAGCGATGATGGGTTTATCTAGCAATGATGGGTTTATCTAGCGATAAAAATCCCGCATTTTTATATCTTATTAACAAGTAGACTGTGATCTACATTCTCAAATGCCTTCCTGAAGTCTAAATAAACTGTATCCCGAATATCTCCCCAATCCATTAATTTAGTTACTTTGTCAAAGAAGTCAGTAAGGTTTGTCTAGCATGATCTGTTTTTAATAAACCCATGTTGGCTTCCAGTAATCATTTTGCTCATTTCTAGATGCTTGCAAATCTGCTGCTTGATTATCTTTCTGAGGATTTTCCCTGATATTGATGTGCAGGTGATCGGTCTGTAGTTTTCTGGATAAATTTCCCCACTATTTTCAAGATTGGAACCTTATCAGCTCTTTTGTAGTACTCTGGCAGTTCCCTGGTGCTCCAGGAGCTTTGTTTTTATGTAAGAACTTTCTATGGAGCATTGGAGCATTTATTCCAGGTTAGATTTCAATCTTTCAAGAATTACACATATTATTATGATAAAATTTAAATACCAGGCAATTTATGCTGCCTACTCTTCTTTCAAAGAACTGGCCAACGTTAGAAGGAAATTTCAAAATGCAATTAGGGTATCACAGAATCACAGAAAACTGATGGCAAAAAATTCTCAGTGGTCCATTGACTCTGCCCCTTGAGTATTTTGTTTGATTTTGTTTATTTATTAATTAGATTTACCCCCACTTTGACAGTACTTTACTTGTCAAATAGCATCTGTTGTTTGCTTTGGCAAAATACATTCATGGGTGTTGTTATGTGCTACCTTATCTAACAGATCTCTAACGTCTAAGATCAGAACAAGAGTTTATCCAGGGAAAGACAGAACAACTAATTCCTTTGATCCACTGAGTTTGCATATTTTCTGCAATAAACAATCTGATAACTTACTGAGTTTTTCAGGTCCAAATATTTTGTGTTCCTGGTAACTGGCATTCCCGACAAGAAAGCTAGTATATCATTGTTTGCCTGTAAATCATATAGATTAGGGAAAAAATGTAATTAAAATATTCAGCTTGTACTTAAGGAAAGTAAACGCTTCTTTGTTTGAATTAATGCAGTTGGAAAGCATATTATTCTCTGTGTGTGCTGTCAGTTTCTTTTTCTTTGTTTTTCTATCTTCTCTGAATATTGGAGACTGAGGTTTTGTTTAACTGAATCTGAAGCCTAGAAATGTATAAAACCAACTGTCAGTTTGTAACATCTTATAGACAATTTTATTTATTTTTCACATGTCTGAACCACCCATCTTCTTCAAAAAGAACAATATATTTATGGCTTGATTTTTGTGGACTAGAATACAAGTACGATAATCTGATAAACTGGATTCTAATCCACAAAAATTTAGGCTTAATTAAAATAATTATCAGACTTGAAATTGTTAAAAAAAGGTTTCTTGGGGGGATTTGGCTGAAACTAATTAAATTGTTATACAACTGATGACCACTAATTGTCATTGAACTTTCCTATAGCAATAGCTATTTTGTCTCTCTTGTCATATTCCCACTACTTTCACACAGTTGTGACCTATATTGCTGAGCTGAGATGTTTGGCCAACATTAATCTATTTTCCGTCTTCTGGATGGAAGTGGAAAAGAATGTTTAATAGGATATTTGCAACTATCTCTCATAATAAGCAATGTCTTCATTATCTAAAGTACAGTATTTGCTACTACTCAATTGGTCCTAGACATTTGTTCAATGTATTTCTAGAATTAGTAGTCAGACCAAACTGTTAAGTGGTTAATTTAAAAAAAAAATCAGACCAGAGAAAATTGGTGTTTTATGGTGTATTTTCTCTTTATTATTATATTCTCTTTATTATTTATTTATTTATTTATTTATTTATTTATTTATTTATTTAATTAGATTTTTATATCGCCCTTCTCCCGAAGGACTCAGGTCTTATACTAACATGATATTTGAAAGACATTTAAAACCATATTTTCTCTATTTCAATACACAAATATTTATTAATTCAATCTTGTCAATAAGAAACAGTGAAACTGTAAATAGCTGGAAAGCGAATTATGATGAAGTGTTAGGTAGTTTTTAAAACTGAAATGTATCACAGCAGGTGATTTTAAGTAATGTTAGCCTATTTCGTCCACTTTTCATTGTTAAAATGAGAATTCCTCATACTCACCTCATCCAATACCGCACTGCGTTTTGCCCTTTGTCGTTGACGTAGTAAAACAAGGCCTGCTATAATATCAGATGGGACTATGTCAAGATCTCGGAAAAATTCAGCAAAGAGATATGCAATTTCAGAGTAAGCATCCTGAAAGATCCAAAGAGGAAAAGGTGAAAAATTAATCTGCAACAAGAGAGAAGAGCTTGAAATAGTTGTTAGTTTGTTGGATTGCTAAAGGTGTTATATTAAACCACAATGGAGTTTGCTTTTTTTAAAAAATACGGTATGTAAATAATCTTTTATAATTTAGTTTATGTGTGAATTAGGCAACCATTACTGAATAAACAGTAACCCTGCCTTGGTATTATGTATAAATGCAGCAATTTCTGGATTACCGGTTTCTGCATGTGGCTGAAATATTGATTTTTATTTGCATTAAACCTTTCTTCCAAGACATTTAAAATAACTAACATAGCATTACTTCAATTTTTCTTCACTATGGTAGTCAAGAAACAACGCTTGAATCCATATATGATATGGTAAAAACAAGCCAATAAGATGAACTAATACAAAATACTATGGCCAGATAGATAAACATATAATGTGGTTTACTTAGTTTTGGCTTAGCATGACATTACCTCTCTCTCATCGTGGAAGTGTTACGTGAATCATGCCATTGTGACTTGTTCAACAAACCATGTTATATACTAGTGTTATCAGGTCTGTGACAAAATTTGTTGAAGGGCAGGCATTAAGCAAAATAATGGCCTCTCACTTTCTATCCAATACATTAGCTACTGTATCACATTTGTCAAAACAACAATAACTGATCTAGGCTAGGATCCTCCCTCCAACCCTTAAGGCAACCAGCTTAGGACTTCCAACCCTAAACCTTGAAAACTCATAGGCAAGGTATAATAGAGGCCAACATTTCTTGTCTCTAGCATCTGGAATTCAGAGAAAAATTGTGTGTGTGTGTGTGTGTGTGTTAGATCAGGTAATTTCATTTTACACAGTAGAATCCGCTATTAGTACACCAATGTCTTCTTTAGCAAATACATTGTGGGTGAACATACCTGCACAAGTCAATATCATGTATCAGATACTACATATTAAGTAAGATGACTTGACAGCTGCAGACAGGCCAAGATTAGATGGTTTTGAGGAATGTTATTAATACTTTTACTTTTGCCTAATGTAAAATGTGGAATTCCTTCCAAAACTTTTATGATCGAAAATAATCTAAATAATTGATTACTCCATTTTAATCATATTTTTGGTAATAAAAGATCATGAAAGATTACTATATATTTTAAAATTAGCCAACTCAATGGTTTTAGGCCCTTTTGCAAGCTAAGTATTTCTCTTAAATTAAAAATGACTTCTTTTTTTGCAACTAAACAAGCATGAACAGCTTTACCTGTAAAGGTTTATTTGTACCAACTATGAAAAACTTTTCTATTCTTACAACAGAGCACCACTGGGTCAACATGCATGTGTGGAATATCCCAACAGGAGGCTTGTATCATATTTCCTCTCATCATCAGCCACAGTTTTCATACTATAATACTATCAAAATCATGAATTATATTTGTTTTTTAATGAAAAGGCAGTAGCTGCTTACTGATTGTGAATCTTTTGTTCGTGTACAGCAGAGGAAAACTTTGAGACGGCGGGTCCAGCTGCTAGCCTGGCCTTCTTCCAAGCGATGCCTTAAGAAAAAAAAAATTAAAGTCAAATGCAGTCATCAGATCAAAAAGACATCAAGAGCCTAACATCAAGAATATATAAACACTGGAATAATATGGGATGAAATAGTGAACAGTTCTGAATGTCATCTGTTTTAAAGCTTCCACGGAATTTTCTGAATAGTGGCAGATTCAGAATTCTTTATAAACTATAGTTATTTTATAAGGTTAAAAATAAAGTCTCCCTCAAATACAGCTCAGCTCCTAGTAATGAACATGATGTTCTTTTGCAGCAGAAGAGAAATTGTTTCCCACTGTCTTCTTCCAAAGCTTTCTTTCTTTTTCTTTTTAAAATTTCCTAGTTCAGTTTAAAGCTCTGGGATTTCCCAGTGGTCTCCCATCCAAATAGTAGCTGAGCCAACTTTGCATAATTTGTTCAAGTTCAGCCAAAGCAGGCTAGGTATTGCCACCTGCTGGAATAGAGTTACATTATAGAGATATGTAAGTCGCCCTAGAAAAAGAATGTCAGGAATTACTCAGATCAGAAAAAGGTGTTCAAAAAGCCTCCTCATGTCTGTTTCTCATTTGACTCATTGTTGATAAAATGAGTCTTTATGTTCAAGAGATAAAGGAAACTTTTTCCTTTTGTACCTTCCTCTCTTCAAATTCTTCAAGGTTTTCTGTTTTTGTGGATTTCTCAAAATATGTTAGCTCTTACTTCAAATACAATTAGTGTCAGTTAGCATTTAATAACAGATGGACCCTTACTCTGCAGCTCAGTTAATACATTATGAGCATTTTTAAAATTGGAAGTTCTGCTACTTAATTACTCGGTATTCTTTAGCACTCTGTTTAGGTTCTGAACCAGGGATGAAATGTAAAATGTATTACTACCGGTTCTGTGGGCGTGGCTTAGGGTGGTAACGTGACAGGGTGGGCATGGCCAACTTTTTTTTTTAACTTTTAAAAGCATTTTTTCTACAACCTCTTCAGCCAAAGGGGTTGTAAAAAATGCTTTTAAAAACCTGTGATGATCAGGCAACTCAGCTGGGATTGCCGGAGGAAAAAAAGCTTTTAAAGGGTTCTGACGATCCCAGCTGAGCTGCGCAATCATCAGAGGCCTTTTTTTTATTTTTAAAAGCATTTTTTTTGGCCGAAGAAAAAATGCTTTTAAAAGTAAAAAAAAACAAAAAACCTCTGATGATCGCATGGCTCAGTTGGGGCGGGGAGGAGGCAGAGATTTTTGCTACCAGTTCTCCAAACTACCTGCCACCATCGCTACTGGATTGGGCAATCCGGTCCGAACCAGGAGCATTTCATCCCTGTTCTGAACCATATTCTCCAATAAGGACTTCTGCTCAATTCAAATTTCCAATACAACCTAGGCAATATTACAGATGTTTGATCCTCCATGGATTGTAAAGGAAAACAAAAAGATGGAAAATGTTAATATTGTATGTTTGGTCAAAAATCCTATATTTTTTTGGAAAAAAATCACACTAGCTAGATTGAATTAATTATAAAAGTTTTGCTCTATTTTAACTTTTTTATTTTAAAAAAATAGAAAATTGCACAGCTGAAAATACCATTTTGTTGTCAAATACTCCTGGCTCATTCAATTATGACAAACCAAATACTCATTATTTTATAGCTTTGGGTGAATGACATCTAATGTAATGTATTCCATTTACACTTGGATGATCTTGGCCAAACCACTCCCTTTTAGTCTAAGGTACATGGCAGTATCATTGTGAGAAAAAAAAAAGACTTTTGCTGCATAATAAAGAGGACTATAAATGCTGTAAAATATATTTTTAAAAGAATATACTCCTGAAAACCAAAATTGTGCTAATACAGTATATATTACAAGGCCTTTATTATTTACAATTCAAAAAAAAGTTTCCCCAATATGTAAACTGCACTATTTGCTGCCATATTGAATACACTCATTTGTCCTTATCTACATTGAAAACAATAGATTTGCATTCATCTAAATTGTAAATCTATTTTATAAAAACCCTGAGTCAACCTCTACAATTACAAATTTCTTACCTCAGGTTATATGTTCTTAGATTACGCTGTCTCCTCTTTGTGGCTCGCAATTTAACAAAAGTCCGTCCTGTTGGGTCAAAGACGCAGAGGACAGTGATGCAGACGCTCAAAATGACCACCCAGTTGCAAACGACCATTCCTAGTGAAACAGAGGAGATAGATGATAAGGCCCAGCTTGTAAATGGCAGATCTGACTCATTTGTACTCTTTGCTTGAAGTTTATGTATTCTTTTTCACAGAGTAATACTCCCTGTTTGATTTTCTTTGACAAGGTAAAGAAAATTCTTGTATTTAAAACTTCTGATATTCTTGGAGATTCTTTAGCATCATAAATATATCATAAAATATATTTAATGAGGGTTATCAAGCAAGCCGCAATGGGTTGTAATACTATTAATTATTATGCCTATGAATAAATGTACCCTGTTTCCCCAAAATAAGATATCCCCTGATAATAAGCCTATCGGGCTTTTGAGTACATGGCAATAAGGCCATGTGCTTATTTCAGGGTTCAAAAAAATATAAGACAGGGTCTTATTTTCGGGGAAACACAGTACATGAATGTTTTTAGCAAAACTTAATTACAACAGTAAAAAAACAAGACCTCAAAAATTATGCTTGTTTAGGTCTATGAACAGGTTAAATCATCACACACTATCGTGCATAAATGTGATTTTAAATACTTACAAATACTTATAAAGACATACCCAAAGTAACACTCTTGGCAGTAACATCATTGCAGGAACTGTAGTACTGGGTTAACCAAACAATGCCCACAATAGCGTAGACAAATTCAATCACCAAGATTGCTGGAACAATAAGAACAGAGTGTACAATGGTATAACAACAACAATAACAACCGCAACAACAGCAACTGATTTCACCATATTTCTGAGCAGCAATTCTTAGCCAATGAAAAAAATATTCATTCTGATGTTTCATTCTAAATGGGATGATCTCATTGCAGCCACACCAGAAGAAATTAGGTGATTAGCTTGCTTAGATATCGAATTATAACATCTATCCTATTCTATGGTGACATTTTATGGTGATTTTATCATGGTTTACCTTAATTTAATATTTAATCTCATATACTGTATTTCCCACATATATATGTTTTATTTAAACTTATATTTCTAAACTTATATTTGTGTTTATATGTATAATGTGTTTTATTAGTGTTGTACGTCAGAGATTGTATAACCTTTGTATATTCCATACACTAAATAAAAATAAATGTCTAAAACTTTTCACTTTTATCCAGATAAACATGCAATGTAATTTTCTAGGAGAAAAATATTAATGAATGATAATGGGGAACCTTAACTATAAAAATGAACAAGGAAAGCATGCAAAATGTCTTATCTCTCTGTAGCACATATATATCTACATATATCTGTATGTAGACGTTTTTTTGGAGGCTTGGAGTGAATAGCATAATATATTCCACACACACTTTTGGGAGGGGTAGATAGGCATCAGATTTTTTTACAAATGAAAGCTCATGGTAAGTGAACAAAGGAAATGATGGTGAGTTTGAGAAAGATAATTATAGTATGTGTTTCTCTTCACAGAATAGTAAACTACATTTACTTATCCTTAAAAGTGTCATGTTAACATGTTTGTCTTTGCTGAATACCAGAAGCAGCACACATGTACTGCTGTCAAGGCATCAGACAAAGTATATGTATTTCATTAATGAGGCTGTCAATTTTTTAACAATAAAAAGATTCATAAATGTGCATTCGCCCAAGAAAAATTGATACAGATTTTATGGAGGCATAAATAGGCATATTTTCCTATTTGGGGGAAAATAGGAATATATTTTCCCACATCTGCAAAAGTAATGAAACAGTGACTAAACCTACAAATAATATTTAATTTCAGCAGGTATATATCCAGATGTCTTTTGGTGCCACAACTGAAAATGCCCTTGGATCAGTCAGTGTTTGTAAATATTATGAATGGAGAACCCTTTGAGAGCACGACAGCCAGTTGCATCAAGATCAAACATTAATAAAAACCCCTTGGCCGCTGCCTCTTACCCAGTCTGACGTATAGCACATATTGCATGGAATCCCGGGGTTCTGTGTACAAGATGCTGCCACGCATGCTGAGCCAAATGATTGCAACTTCAGCGATCATACAGCTGAGCAAAATACCCAGATAACCTCTGCCATGGTCCACCAGATTGAGAGAGCAGGTCTCATTGGGATTGTATGCCAGTCCAAACAGCACCACAGAAAGGATGATGAACCTGCCATACACAAGCCACATTCACTTGACAAAGCTTGAGACAATATATACATGACCAAAGACTTTTAGCCATATAAGGAACAAGAAGCCTAACATTTATTAGTTTTTTTTAAAAAACTGTTGTGGTTTGTTTTGATTTTATATAAACTGCGAAAGGAAATATCTCTTTTTTAATTCCTGGGAATAGTTAGTACTATATAAATAACCAAATTGTTTGCAGTTTGTGAAATTAACCGCTGCCAATAAAAACTTATCCCACAATAAACTACAACTGTATCTGTCTAAGATATTGTAGTACCGTATTTCCCCGAAAATAAGAGCCTATCTTATATTTTTTTGAACCCCGAAATAAGCCCTTGGCCTTATTTTTGGGGAGGTCTTATTATTTTGGGGCACATGGAGGAAACCAGAGGAAATGGCAGGGACTGGCTGCACATACGTTTAAATATTTTCAGGGAGGGCTTATTTTCAGCGGGGGCTTATTTTAGTGCATGCACTCAAAAGCCCGATTGGGCTTTTTATCAGGGGATGTCTTATTTTTGGGGAAACAGGGTATATGTAATATTATATTCACAGATAAATTATTTTGATGCTATTCATAAAGTAAACATGTCAAAGTTTCAGTTTCTAAATGGACTATCATATTGCTTTTAGTTGATTTCAGGTACAGGGGGTTATGTGATTCACAGATAATACAATATATCAGTTCAGCCAACAGCAAACCTGTATTTCGTTGATATCATTCATTTATGGGTGCTATGCATTCCTTGTGTTGCTGTAATAGTAAAATGCTGGTGGTTAGCTAACAAAGTTCCTCCCCCACTGCCCACATATTGATTTCTGGATGGTGTCCCAGAACATACTCTGTGTTCCGCTGTAATACAAAGGGGGGGAAAAAGGCTGCATCAATCCCCTTGAGATTTATCTGTGAAGAGGCCTGGAATTAGGAACAGTAAAAACCTGCACATACTTCAACAGTCAGCAGAGGGCAGGCGAAAATGTTATCAGGCACACACTTTTTGATTCCCATATGCCAATTATATTGTTTTTATCCCAGCATGTAATTTACCATGCTTGCCAATGCATTCACATGAGTGCGCACACTTTCTCTCTCTCTCTTTCACATGCAGTGTAGCTTAATTATCACAGGCTCCTAAATGTCATACATTTGTTTCTCATGAGGAATCTACCCAACAAGATGAAGACGAGACATTGTCATTACCACCAACAATTATTGTTTTGTCCATGAACAGCAGAGTTCGGGAAACAGACATTAGGCTAGCAAGTACTAATCTGTTTTATATTAGAACCTTGGAATCTCACAACAGAAAACCCAGTCTCACAGCAAAAGAATCCTGAGGTCAGATATTAATATTAGGTATCAGAACTGAGGAGAGGTCATTATCCTTTCACACACAAAAAACTTTTTCAAATCTCTGATTGGGAGTGTCTGTCTGTCCATCCATCCATCCACCCAATTTTATGATTTTTAAGCTCAACCAACTCAACATGTATTTTCATCTCCTTTCTCACTTCCATCAACGTCTTGTAACATTTTGTATAATAAAAAGATCTGGGGATCTCAAAAATGTGTTTATGATTTTGCATATATTTATTTCTAATAAAGATAACACCACTGTAGTTATTCGATTTTTTTTCTCCTTGGGAATAAGCATGACTCACTTTAATTACAAAAATATTAATGGGCTGATATGGAAGAATTGCATTTGCCTCCAATCTGGTTTTGAGCTTTCAAAATGTAGCTTGATCCAAGAAGCTCTGCTTTTAATAGTTTCTTAATGGATGCCGACATGGTTTGGCTTTCTTAGTGGCAGTATCTACATATAAACCACTCAAACCAATTCTATCTTTTCTTTTGACACTGACAGTATGATCTGAGTGGATTTATATCACATTAATTATCATCCATTACAATCATGGATATAATTTCTGTGGCTTCCTTTCTCTTTAATATAATTCTGTTGCTTTTTAATTCTTTTTAGCTGATATAAGAATAAACTGGATACTCCAAAAACTTCCCTGAAGGCATTACAGAACCATAGTAGTGGAACAAAAAATTTAAAAAGAATTATTTGAGTCTGAACTTTATACATGCATAGATCCATTCTCATACTGCTTTGTATATATGAACTTTAGCAGAATAATTTAAATTGCAACATAGTATGAATACCTAGACATGAAAAATACAAAAGAAATATCAATGCCTTATGACCTAATAATAGAAGTCGTCTTCTCATGGATATTTTCTCTTACCAAGTTGTATGAAGCAGAAAGAGAAAAATGGCAGGCAAAACAAGATCATCACTTCCCACAGACCAGCGACGACGGAACACCACAATGCCTGGCATGGCTAGTGAGCCTGAAAAGGGTCACCGGGCACAATATTAACTTTCTGTAATAGAAATACAAAGAACAGGAACATAAATTGTTTTTATATATGACAAAATCAATATTGTTGCTACAATTTTAGCACAAAATATATTGTCTAGACACGTTGCTTCTAAAATTCTGTTAAAAGTCTTTGACGAATCAACTACAGCTCTTTAAACTCATAACACATTCTTATGAGAAGTAAGAATATTTAAACTAAATTAATACTATTTATGTTACTTCTAGAATAATCAGATTCAGTAGGTCCATGAAAATGGAACCTTACATCGCAAGTGTAAACCTAGTTTCTTTTTATTTTAAAATATGCTAACATTACAGAAAATGAGGATTTTAATATATTTGATCCTTCAGAGAACATTTAGCAGATGTTGGGTGCATCTCCTTGCTTTTGGAGATCAGCAAAGTATTGCCTAACTGACATGGCTTGTGCTTTTTTTAATTTATTTATTTACATTTATACCCCGCCCTTCTCCGAAGACTCAGGGCGGCTTACAGTGTGTAAGTGCTTGTTCTTAGTATTGGCACATTTTGAGTTGACTCTATTGGATGTTAACATTTCTGTTTGTAAACATGAATCTACTTTTGTTGGTTATATTCACCTATTTTGAAAGTTTGAAATTTAATGTTTGAATTAGGTTTTGTTTTGGGGCTTTGGTTTCTGTAAAAAAAAAAGGAATGGGACTATTAATAATTTAGTTTCTTTTGGTTTCTTTCTTTTTTAAAAAATAATTCACATTGTTATCACCATTTGTAGACACAAGGAAAGACAGAAACACATAAAATCACACATTCATTTGATTGGTTTGATTTAATAAAACATGAAAACTACATTAGATCTAGGGATGTAATAAAGTGAATTAATATCTACAGTAATCTACATACAAACTCATGCAGTTATCAATACAAAGCAAGATGTACAAAAATTGCCACAACCTCTATTTTGTACAATGTATAATTGCATAAAAATTCTTTGCAGCTTTATAATATCATTTCTATTGTTCATAAAACTTTGGAGGATCTGTATCTGATCTTACAATGAAACATTTTTCTGACTAATACTAGATGATAAACCTGGAAAAAAAAATTAACTCCTGTTCAAGTAAGAAGGCAGGGCCGAACAGAAATGTATTCCCAATTCTATAGAAAATTCCCTTTAATCATAGGAATTAACTTAAGCTGTATAGCCTATATTTTATTTCTTATAACCAATAAATAAATCCATATAATAAAACATAAAGGAAAAGGATGGTTACACATATGCTACTTCACTGGATACTGTTGTGTTATCTATCCAGTCAAGAATATTTCATGGTTCATTTCAACTTGATCACCATAAAGTTATCCTACAGAAATTAGCTTACTAGGGTTAACATCTTCAGCCTAGCGCACTCTACAGATTGTGCAGCAAAGGCCACATCTGCAGAGGCAAATTGTGTGTCTTATAGTGTCAATAAATGTGGAAAAGCGATGGTAATTTAATTATCTACATGCAGAAGTCTCTCAGAACTATTGCTACTTTGAGGTTTGCTCTGAAAGGTCATGATCCCCCTAAGGATCAGATACTACATTCAGAGTGAGCCAAAAGATACATCCTCTAGCCACCAATTTTCCAGATTTGCAGAAGAAGCTAATTATTGAAATTCCAGTGTATGGTTCAAATAAATTGGAAGTGGCTGGCACACATCCAGTTTATGCCATGTATACATTCCCTGGATTTAGAATGGATTTGGGAGTAGAAATAAACATAATTTCTTATGGCCACTAAAAGGTCAGATTTATCCTAGATATAAAGTAGGATACAACTTCAATTTTTTTTTTGCCTTGGTAGATGACATAAAAATCTTCCTTTACTGTGTATATATACACTTATATGTACTTTCTAACAAATCTAACATTAGAAAGACAATTTGGTTGCTTGTATATACAGAGAGCTTGTGCAAAGGAGACAAATTCCTTGTGTGTCCAATCACAATATTCTATTTCTATTTCTATTCCTTCCACATTCTCTTTCTTCAACCTTCATTCATTCTGAAACTTTTTCATTCTACAGCCATTCTACTTTCATTCCTGTTTCTTTCACTTTTTGTCACCTTCCATGCCCATTTTCTTGGACTGATATAGTACATTGTTTTCTATGCAGTTTACACAAAACTAGCAAAGATGTCTATTCAGTTTCAGTATTTAGTGGACCTATTTTTAATATCCTTAAACAAATGGCAGCTGTGATTTTAGTCATTCCTTGCTCACTACTTATAAAACTGCTATTAGAGGAATATAAACACAAATGCAAAGAAATTTTTGCAACCATGGCTGAAAATCTATGAAAAACTATGGCTGCATTACTATTACTATTAGTCTTCTCACTTTTCCTATCATCCATCTCCTCCCACTTATGACGGCATGACGGTAACTTTGTTGCTTGTCTCCTTATGATTTATATTGATATTGATTGTTTCCTGATTGCTTATATGTACCCTATGACAATCATTGTGTTGTACCTTATGATTCTTGATGAATGTATCTCGTCTTTTTATGTACACTGAGAGCATATGCACCAAAGACAAATTCCTTGTGTGTCCAATCACACTTGGCCAATAAAGAATTCTATTCTATTCTAAAAAAAAAAAATCTGATAACAGTTAATAATCTATAGTAGGCCTCAACAAGGCACAAAGTTATTGCAAATGTTAAGATATCAATTGCTTTTTCCTGTATTTTAAGTTTCTAGCAGTTTAAGCATGAAGCTATCAGTAGCACTCTCAGTACTGCTTCAATGCATCTTAGTTCTAATCCGTATTTGCCTCCATTGTTTTTTCAAGTATTAAACAAGCATTGCTGTCTTAAGCACAAAACTTAGATCATTAAGAACAAAACTTAGATCATCAGTTTCTATTATGCATTATAATTGTCCTTGTTTCACAGGACACTCTTTTGATAATTCACAATGTATACTTCTATTAATCATCAAAAGAGTTATTGTTTGATACTAATTTCAACTTCCATTTTAAGTACCATCACTAGATCTGTAATCTTCCATAATGAGCTCTAAGTATGAAGCTGCATCAGAATACCAAAATACCATTACAGAATTGAGTAAAAACTAAAGATATATCATGTATCATAAAGATATTGTTTCTCTCTTTGTTTTAATCTGAACTTTCTTCATAAAAATAGATTCATTGCTTTCCAATTTCAGATCTTTATTGTCATTTGTTCCTATAGGGTTGAAGCTGGTCAAGTCTGTACCTTTGGTTCATATTCCAGGAAGAGATTTTGTACGCAAGGGATGGATAGCAGAAACCTTCGACACAGGATATGGACATTGACTCAAAAATGCAGAAAGAAACCCATGTTTCAAACTGCGTGACTAACATACAGTAAGCGCAGGATACCTGGAGAAGTTCTTGAATGTATCACTTGATTCTCCATAAGAAAACTATTTCTCTAACCTTCTTAAATCTGCTTTGGCAATGCGGACCAGGGGCACAGTTTTAATTATATCTACTATAGCACCTTGATAATTTCCAAATTGTACCAAAAAGATTTGATCTCTTATATAAAGAGTAGGGTCTTTTTTGTTTTTTTAGTTAGCATTGAGCAAGGTCTCCCAGCTGGCTTTGTGCCTAAAAAACAACTTCTTTAACAACTACAATTGGGACTGGCAACTTGTTAGTTAAGGGAAGCAATTGCTAAATGAAAAATCACATGACATAACTGTACTAATGATTTTACTTCAGCTTTTCTTTGCTTTGTAATGTCAAAAAGTTAAAGCCCTAAACAGCTGGGAGAGTGCAAACAGTGGGGAAGGTTTCTAGGACTTAATTCACAAGGAAGTCTGGATAAAAATCTTATAGCCCTTTTCTTCCATTTCCCTGCACTTTGGAATGATCACCCCAAGACTAAAGTAACTAGAAAGACAAGAATTGATTTTGTATTTATTTTCATTGGAGAGGAAGGGGTTACAAGAGAGTAAGCGGGCACACAAAGGATAGAAAAGGATAGTTAGTGCCAATTGTTTGCCTAAAACACAGATGACTGCAGCCGCAAGCTACTTAGGAGGCAAAAAAAAGCCTTTAGTGTGAAACAGATTAGGATCCTGTCAGTTACAGGTAGCAGTTGTAGCTCGTGCAGTATTCTAATCAACTAATTAAGGTTACAGAGGTCAGCTTGTTATCTTGTGGTTAGCAGTTTTTTAGGGATGTACTGTACTGGGCATAGGACAACACGTACTAACAGAGTAATGGTGAACTAATAATTGAAAGTGAGACATGGCCAAGCAAATGTGGGCACTGGTCACAAAGTTATTTTTTCATCTCCATCTTAATTGCAACTACTCACTGTCCAAAGCACAAACTTATAGAGCACTACCTGTATCTTTTTAACTAGTAACAAGTCCCAGACTAAATTTACTGCATTTTGGATTCTGATGGGAGTCTAAATCTAATCCATAAATCCAATAACGTCATATACCATTTTATTATTGTTGTATAGGA
The DNA here is from genome assembly GCF_028640845.1 of Ahaetulla prasina. NCBI lineage: Eukaryota > Metazoa > Chordata > Lepidosauria > Squamata > Colubridae > Ahaetulla > Ahaetulla prasina. Next base: position 256,919,295 of record NC_080539.1, on the reverse strand, counting down.
TACAATTTGTCAGTGAATGTTAAGTATGAAAGACCAGGACCACATGTGAAGTTTTAATTAAATTGATTTATTACTAAATGTGCTTATGAATACCAATTTACTCAACCATTAGTGCTATCTTGACATAAGATAAGAGTCAACATAATTCAAGACAGTCCATTTGTGGTCATGTAGAGATTTTAAGCTGATTCTTCTTTTGACTCCACCCCTAGATTCTGCCACTCCATCCCCTACAGTAAGTAAAAGGTCCCATTTTTCAGCTATGAGTTGTGCCTGCCCATAAAAATGTAAGCTATTGCTAGGGAAGGTATAATTTTTAACTAACTTTCATTAATGCATATATTCCTCTTGATTTCACAAAGACTTCCATTCACTGAATATACAAACAGTGCCTGAGAACTTAAGATAACCTATTCTCATTAAATTATTATGTTTTCCTTTTTACAGTAACAATAAATGATATATAGTTAAACTTTAGTTATGCATGGAATATCTCAAACCATTTATATTCACTCATATTCCTGCCTTCCTATTTAAAAATAGTTTTTATTAAAAGATTTTACATATATAATTACATCCAAAGAAAAATATATAGTAAATGTGAAAGGGAAAAAGAGAAAGGAAGGGGAAAAAGAAAATAAACAATAAAGAAGAAAGAAAAAAGAAAGAAAAAAATAAAAGGACAAAATATGAAAATAAATATTAAGAAATGGTTTATGAATTGGTAGTTAAGAGATGAAATTCTAATCAAACCTCGCTCTCTAAGATTATATCATAATTCCTTTCTTTCTACAACCTATTCTTTTTAATCATCAAACCCATAAATCACAAAGTTGTTTTCTTTTTTTACACGAAAGTCCATAAGGGGTTCATATTTTCTCCTTTCAAATAACTAAACATGTCTTCGTAATTTTCACAGGACCCAGCCAGAGTTTAACTTCAAAGAAAGATGTTCAAATGATCCCTAGAATAATTCTCATAGCAATCCTGCAATAGCTCAGCCAGTCCTAGGAGAGCCCAAATCACTTGACAAAGAACCGTTGGCTGGCTATCTAATAAGAGCAGAGAAGTGGGAATGCTTTACTGTTCTTACAAGTTACAACTTCTAATAAGTCCTTAGCTGTGCCTAGTTGGATTTATTCTTTGTCTTTCTCCAGCACTGCTCTAGGCATCACTTGCATTGCTGAAGACTGCAGGGGTCAGCAACCCGCGGCTCTGGAGCTGCATGTGGCTCTTTCATTCCTCTGCTGTGGCTCCTTGTTGCTGGTCGTCTCCACAATTGATAGAGCTTTCAGTTAGGACAGGTAGAGGAAAACGGACGCCGTGCTAGGAGGAGACTCTATGGTGGTGGTGGTGGTGGTGGGGAACCGGACTTCCGGACGGCATAGGAAAAAGGACGCCTTGTTAGGAAGAGACTATGGTGGGGGAACTGGACTTCCGGTCAGTTCCAGAATTGATTGAGGGGCTTCTGGTTAGGACTTTTGTGGCTCTTTGAGTGTTTAAGGTTGACGACCCCTGTATAGAGCCCTCCTACAAGGACTCTGTAGGATCCATGATCACAGAAAATCTGCATAGGTGCTAATGGATCCAAACTCCTCATCATGTGTTCATTTCTAAGCCATGACTAACACCTCCGTTGAATTGTGCACCACAGGGTCAGGAAAAATCCAAAATGCTCTCTGAACCCCTTCAAGATCCATCAATTACCTGCGGCAGGATGACTGAGTAATCCCAATCTCTCTGCAGTAAGATTTGGTTATAAACTCCAGGGCCAAGAGGGAATAAGCTGTCCATGGCAAGGGACTAATGTTAATATCCCCTAGCCCTAGCTTACTTTTCCACTGCCCTGAGACAAAAGCCAGGCCCAATGTGTGATTATGATGTAGGCCATCAATAAGTTCAATGGATCAAGTCAATGGTTGCCATAGTGCCATGAACTTTCAATCAATGGGCCCAAAGAATGAGAAGGACATTCTCAAGCACCATTACTCTGGCTAGGTTCACTGGCAACTCAGACACAGAATCAAGGAGCTTAAATAGAGTCACCGCTAGGTATAGAGGAAGGCAAGCAATAAGACCAAACGACCCCCATAGCCCAATTCCACAAAAAGACTCTCTCATTTGGCTATATCTGGCCACCAAACATTTTCAGATAACAGCAGCCATACCCACCTCTGCCCTGGAATTGCAGCTGATGCCACACTTTAAAACCCAAGAGGGTACATTTTTGAGAGAGAAATATCCCCCCTCTGCATCCAACCAAATTCCATATGCACCAAGCTGGCCCCTTTGCCCATGATCAGATTATGGATGAGGTCAGCTTTGTTGGAGGCTAACATTAAGCATCAGCAGACCAAGCTCTGGGGCAGAGTGCAGCGGGATGGAATATACCGTATATTAATACCACACTGGTGTTAAACACCAGGCCCATCTTCCCTGAAAGTGGCTTGACCCCTCCTCTTGCCATATTTTCCCATTACTTCATTTCTGTCCACCACTCCATCCCTTAATGCTCCCTTCCACCCCAGCTCTAATGGGTCCATCATAATCTTATCAAACATTCAACACTACTACTCTTATATCTCACATGAGATAAAAAGCCAGCACAACTTCACCATATCCCCAATTCCAAAGAGTCTCTCAACCGGCAAATCTCCAGGACATTCTTTCTTATTCTGTCTTTAAACTTTATTGCTCTAATTTCCCACCAAGGAAGATAGCATGTATTAACTTTTTTCCCTTTCTATTATGCTAAAAATCAAGATGCTGATTTGTAGTGCTCCTTGCTTTGTAAGAATACAAGGTATTCATTTTTACTGACAACTACTAGAAATAAGTAAAGTAATCTATCACTCCTCTTGCATTTTGGTATCACATATACCATTTCTAGCAGTGACAACACATGGTGATTAAAAGGGCTAAGAATAATTCATTTTAACAGCTAATCTGACATAGGATATTCTTTTCTCCTTACAGAAATTGTGTTCTCTATGGGACTAACTTTTGAATCTATTTATGCCCAAACTAGTACTTCCACTAGTCAAGAATAAGAATAATCCCACATGCAAATGACTATGAAGAAATATCTGATTTTCTCATAAAGGTAATCCTTGTTTAACAATCACAGTTGGGACCAGCAACATTACTAAGCAAAGCAGTTGCTAAGTGGGAGATTGCATGACTGTAGCTGTACTTTCCAGCTTAAAACTGGTAAGATTAATCAGTTTCATACCTTTGGCTTTTGTTTGCTTCCTAACCAATCCACTATGTTTTGGAATGCACATGCCAGTGCTGGTATAATTAACAAGGAATTTACTGTTTGTATTTACATTCATTGTGAAGGGTGAAGGGGAGAAGAAACAGGTCAAACATAGAAGGGACTGCCTGCAGAAATTGCTTGTTCCTCTCTCACATTCTTGTAGAATGGAGAGATTGGGCTGCTGGCATGGTGCACATTGCTTTTTATGTGTATTCTCACTGCGTGTCTCTTGTAATCCCTTCCTTTCCAATCCCTCTGCTCTGCAAGGAGGGAAAACAGAAAATCAAGTCAAGTATAGGACAATGCATACTGGTGAATGCAATGGAGATAATATGACTGAGGACAGCAACATTGTAAACTTCAAATGGCCACTGTATGAGGCAATTGGTCAGTGAGAATTACTTGTAAAAACAAGGTAAATGCTAAATGAAAAAAGCACACCATTAAAAGCAACAAATAATTCATATTTTGTATATGAGAAGACCTACAATTATGAACACAGTAAAAGGGCTAAGATAAGTTAGGTAACTAATCTTTCACTGCCAGTCTCCATGAACAAGATTATGAAAATTCCATCTTAAGTTATGGAACAGAAAACCATGCAGAACTGTAGCTTTAGACAAAAGAAAGAGAAAACTGAGATCAATATATGCTTACATAGCATGTAGAGCATGTAATCCAGTAGAAGCACATTCTTCTGTCACAAGAAGCTTTACTGGGAAAGTCTGTATCCATGGATGTAGAATTTGTGAATGAAGGAGGAACCAGCATATTCACCCTGTAGCCACTGAAAATCCCAGGGAGAAGAAAAAAGCAGCTCAGTGAATATTTGTTAATACACTGTTATTGTATTACCATCATCGCTACCACCCCTCTGTTCAACAATGCAAAGATTTCTCCAAGCATGTGAAATGGCAGGGGGAGGGGGGCAACATAATTTATCCACTTCTTTCTATATCCTTATTTAGCCAAAAGACTATGGGGTAAAGGAAAGAGAATAAGATGATGTAGTGTTATCATACTGAGAAAAATACCCAAAGAGAAAGAACAGCACTGAAGCAATTTTACTTCTTCCACAGGAAATCTAGCAGGTGATGGTCATGGCTAGGAGAAAGCTGTAATTTATGCACCAGTTGCAGCTTTCCTTGGATCGGGGTTTTATGCACTCAGTCACTCAAGCCCTTACTCATCTCTCATCTGGATTGTTGCAATGAGCAATACATGGGGCTACCCTTGAAATGCATTTGGAAGCCTCAACTAAATACAAAATGCAGCAGCACAATTAGCCTTTGGGGCCCATATAATGGCCCATGCTACAGCACTGTCTCATGAGCTGCCCTGGCTGATGGTTTGCTTATGGGTGCAGTTCAAGGTGTTGGTTATGACCGTTAAAGCTTTCCATGGCAGGGTCCAGGTTACTTGATGAGCCATCTCATCCAGCTAAGACAAGCCTGCCCTACTCATGCTAGCAGAGGAGGCCAGCTATGGATTCAGTCATTTAAGGAACTCTGGCTGATAGGATCCAGAAAAGCCTTCTTTGCTGTAGTGTCAGGCCTCTGGAACATCCTGCCCCCAAAGGTGGGGCCAAACCTCACCCCCTGGGGGCAGGATGCTCCAGAAAACAAACGCTACAGAAGAGAAGGCTCTTCTTCTGAATCCCATCAGCAGTAGGAATTAACAAGATGAACCAATAGAAGGGAATATATGTAACTCAGGACTGAATTACAAAGTTCTTATTTATTTATTTATTATTTTATTTTATTTATTTGTTCGATTTTTATACCGCCCTTCTCCCGAAGGACTCAGGGCGGTGTACAGCCAAAAGTAAAAAACAGACAATACAATATACAATTTAAAATACAAGTTAAAAAACTTATTTTATAATTGGCCTAAAAAACTTTAAAATATATAAAACTAAAACCCCATTAAAATTAATAATAGAAAATTTAAAATCGATAAAATTTAAGCCAGCCCCGCGCGAATGAAAAGATGTGTCTTCAGTTCGCGGCGGAAGGTCCGAAGGTCAGGTATTTGGCGTAAACCCGGGGGAAGCTCGTTCCAGAGTGTGGGAGCCCCCACAGAGAAGGACCTTCCCCTGGGGGCCGCCAGCCGACATTGCTTGGCGGACAGCACCCTGAGAAGTCCCTCTCTGTGAGAGCGTACGGGTCGGTGGGAGGCATGCCGTAACAGCAGGCGGTCCCATAAGTACCCAGGCCCTAAGCCATGGAGCGCTTTAAAGGTCGTAACCAAAACCTTAAAGGAGGGGTCTCACCACCGCCTCTTTCAAGGCGGCAGGGAAAACCCCTTCCAACAAAGAAGCATTGATAATCCTCTGGAGCCAGCCTCGTGTCACCTCCTGAGTGGCCAGTACCAGCCAGGAAGGACACGGGTCCAGTAAACATGTCGTGGCGTGAAGCCTCCCCAACAACCTGTCCACGTCCTCGGGAGCCACAGGGTCAAACTCATCCCAAACAGACTCGACAAGACGTGCCTCCTCTCCCTCGCTTGGATCATCCCAATTTCGGTCCAGACCATCCCGGAGCTGAGCGATTTTATCGTATAGATAACCACTAAACTCCTCGGCACGTCCCTGCAAAGGGTCATCCCGCACCTCCTGATGAAGGAGGGAGCGGGTCACCCGAAACAGGGCGGCCGGGCGGTTATCTGCCGACGCAATGAGGGTGGAGGCGTAGGAACGCCTCACCTCCCTCATTGCCACTAGGTAGGTCCTAGATTTATTCAAGATAATGAGCAGAGACAAAGAGCAATGTAATCTCTTCACAAATAGTTGATTAATGATAATTTTACCTAAACCAGAGGTTTCAAACATTTTCAGGCTATGGAACCTGTTAAAAAATGCCTAGAACCCCTGATCAAGAGGCAAAAATCTTTGACAGAAAACTCATTGCTTGCAAGTATTATTTGTATACTGTTTGCTTCTAAGCCCATTTCACCATAAAAGAGACCGCATGTAACTAAATCAAATAATTTAATAAATCCTTTATTTGTGGTGTTAATAACACAGAAGGATTCAGGAATGCCAGTATGGTCCTGATATTTGTGGTTCCAATGATATGTAGAAGTTGCTATTTTCATACAGAATGTCCCATTATTTTAAGCATTATAGCTGAAAACTGAGTCCATTTGAGGTTTAGAAAAAACCCTCACCTGATGTGACCTCCCCATTACAAAATCTACTGACCATACCAAATCCTTACAAACAGAGGAACACTGCCATCCCCTAAACTCTGTTGAAAATGTTACCTAACCTGGTAACAAAATGTTTAGAAATCAACCCACAAGCTCGGAGAATGAACCTCCACCCTGACACAAAAAGTGGCATTACATGCCTATTGTTATAATAATGCCCTCTGGGTCCTCTTTCACAAACGGGCATAGCTAAAAAAAACTACAGAAAGTTCTGCCTATAGATTCTTTAGCATGTTAAGCACACTTCTCTGGCTGGCCCATATAATATCCCAAACAAAGTATGGATGGAACCACATTCACTCATGGAAGGAGCTAGTAGATACAACCAGACCAGTTTGTAGAAGCATGGCTCTTACCAGATTTCTGAACTGGTAAATTATACAGTAGGCCACAGATATAGGTAATCACTTTTCTGCAATATTGCACCAGCCAGGGATGGTAAACAAAGTGACTGGGAATGGTTATTTTATTTATTTATTTATTTATTTTATTTATTTATTTAAATTTTTATACCGCCCTTCTCCCGAAGGACTCAGGGCAGTGTACAGCCAAAGATAAAAACAGCAAGTATACAAAGTTAAAATATCAATTTAAAATACCTATTCAATAGTGGCCGAATTAAAACCGTCAGATTGACCTAACCTAAAATACCCCATATAAAATTACAAAGGATTTAAAATTTAAAATTTAAAATTTAAAAAATCAGTCCAGTCCCGCTTGAATAAATAAGTGAGTTTTTAATTCCCGGCGAAAGGTCCGAAGGTCAGATATTTGGCGCAAACCGGGGGGAAGGTCGTTCCAGACAGTAGGTGCTCCAACAGAGAAGGCCCTTCCCCTGGGGGCTGCCAGCCGGCATTGCTTGGCGGACGGCACCCTGAGGAGACCCTCTCTGTGAGAGCCTACGGGTCGGTGGGAGGCATAAGGTAACAGCAGGCGGTCCCGTAAGTACCCGGGCCCTAAGCCATGGAGCGCTTTAAAGGTGGTAACCAAAACCTTGAAGCGCACCCGAAAGACCACAGGTAGCCAGTGCAGACTGCGCAGGAGCGGTGTTACCTGGGAGCAACGAGGAGCTCCCTCGATCACCCGCGCAGCTGCATTCTGGACTAACTGGAGTCTCCGAGTGCACTTCAGGGGTAGCCCCATGTAGAGAGCATTGCAATAATCCAGGCAGGAAGTGACGAGAGCATGAGTGACCGTGCATAAGGCATCCCGGTCCAGAAAGGGACTGACAAACCAGGCGGACCTGGTAAAAGGCTCTCCTGGAGACGGCCGCCAAATGATCTTCAAACGACAGCCGTCCATCCAGGAGAACGCCCAAGTTGCGTACCCTCTCTGTTGGGGCCAGCGACTCGCCCCCAACAGACAGCTGCGGTTGCAGCTGACTGTACCAGGGTGCCAGCATCCACAGCCACTCCGTCTTGGATGGATTGAGTCTGAGTCTGTTTCTCCCCATCCAGACCCGTACGGCCTCCAGGCAACGAGACAGCAGTTCAACAGCTTCGTTGGGGTGGCCCGGGGTGGAAAAGTACAGCTGAGTGTCATCAGCGTACAGCTGATAACTCACCCCGAAGCCACTGATGACCTCGCTGGCGGCTTCATGTAGATGTTGAACAGGAGGCGAGAGAATCGACCCCTGAGGCACCCCACAAGTAAGGCGCCTCGCGGTCGATCTCTGCCCCCCTGTCAACACCGTCTGCGACCGGTCAGAGAGATAGGAGGAGAACCACCGATAAACGGTGCCTCCCACTCCCAAACTCTCCAACCGGCGCAGCAGGATACCATGGTCGATGGTATCAAAAGCCGATGAAAGATCCAACAGGACCAGGGCAGAGGAACAACCCCTATCCCTGGCCCTCCAGAGGTCATCCACCAACGCGACCAAAGCTGTCTCCGTGCTGTACCCAGACCGGAAGCCGGACTGTAACGGGTCTAGATAGACGGCTTCATCCGAAACTGGGGAAGCTGCCATGCCACCACACTCTCTACAACCTTCGCCACAAAGCGAAGGTTGGAGACTGGACGGTAGTTACCCAAAATAGCTGGGTCCAGGGAAGGCTTCTTGAGGAGGGGTCTCACCACCGCCTCTTTCAAGGCAGCGGGGAAAACCCCTTCCAACAAAGAAGAATTTATAATTCCCTGGAGCCAGCCTCATATCACCTCCTGAGTGGCCAGCACCAGCCAGGAGGGACATGAGTCCAGTAAACCATATCATGCATATCTAACCCACGGGTTAGATATGCATGAGCAGCTCTTTCTCGGATAGCTAGCACTATAATTTATTTCAAGTTACCCAGTCTGAGTTTCCACACTTACATGTCACTATTTAATATTTGTATTACAAAAATGAAGGAGTATTTTTCAGCACTAAACTACTAATATATTCTTCTTTCCAGAATGAAGAGTGATAAGTGAGTGAGTCTGTCTGTCTGTCTGTCTGTCTGTCCATCCGTCCTTTATATGAATGAGTCTAAGACATAAAAAGAAACAGAGGGATCATGACTACATTTAGTTTGGCAAGGAATATTTGCCATTGTTACTTGTATCTAGAAAAATCTAGTCTCAGATGGAACATATTCTACGGTCAATAGCAGAGTTTCCTTTGAGTGACAGCTGTTGCAGGATGGAAGCAAAAAATACTATGGCAATCATATCATGTGGGCTTTCCTTAGGCATTATTTAAGCAGCAGGAGATACAATGATGTGTGACAAAAAGCTTTGGTCTAATTTAACACAGCACTATTTAATGGGTGCCATTCCACGCTAGGATTGAATACAGTAGTTTAAACCTGTATATACTTCATTAAAAGTAGTAATTTAAGAAACATATCCATAGCTATGAGAAGCTGTCAATCTCAGGAATCTTTCCAGTATGGACATTTTGTGGTACACACTTCAAACATATGATTAGAAATGTATTTATTTCTTAGCATCAGAAAACCACTGGATGTAATTTCTGCCAAAAGAATTATCTATACCCTGCTTATTGTCTTACTTGAAAGACATGAAAACAAGAAATACTAAATCCCCAATCTATATTACATTAATTACAGCTACTCATATCACTACTCTCTATATTCAGAAGAACACCAGATGGCATACTCTTACCATAAGCAATTCAAGCGGAAATCTGCAATTAGGACATGTATAAAACATCATCAGTCTTCAGGCTGCTATTTTAAAGCCCATGAATAGAATTCTTTCTGTCTCACAACATGCATTTTCACAATCTGAAGATTGTTCTGCCTTCAAGGATATGATTTCATCTTTTACAAATGTTTTTTGCTTATTTGGGGAGGGGCATTTTAGCCCAATCTTACTCAGAAGAAAACCCTTCTTTTTCTGAACTTTGGACATAATTTTTAATGGCATATAGTTAAGGGATGCTACTGTGATGTTTCAAATCATTCTCTCAAATCAATCTGCCTGCCACAACCTTTATTGTATCTTCAGAATCTGCGATAACCATAGAAGAATATCACTGCTTTCCATCGCAGGCAAGATCCTTGCACGAGTGAACCGCTTGACTGACCACCTGGAACAGGATCTATTACCTGAGACACAGTGCAGTTTCCACAAAGAGCGTGGCACTGTGGACATGATCTTTGCAGCCCAACAGCTCCAAGAGAAGTGTCAAGAGCAGAATCGCATATTGTACACCACCTTTGTGGATCTCATCAAGGCTTTTGACACTGTCAGTCGTGAAGTCTGTGGCACATCATGTCGAAGTTTGGGTGCCCTGATAAGATTCATCCTAATTGTATATCAGTTCCACAACAGTACTTTGGCTCATGTTTTGGACAACAGAGAAGCTTCAGAGGCCTTTCCCATTACAAACGGCATCAAGCAAGGTTGTGTGTTGGCACTAACCCTGTTCAGCCTAATGTTTTTCGCCATGCTGTCAGACACCTCCCAGAAGTTCCTTGGGAGTTAGCCTGAGATATAGGACCAATGGGAAATGGTTCAACTTGCGAAGACTCCAGGCTATCATCAAGATAAAGGAGACTGTGATACTAGATCTCCTTTTTGCTAATGACTGTGCCCTGGATGCTGGATCAGAGCAGGAAATGCAAGACAGTGTAGTCAAATTCGCAGCAGCATGCGATAACTTAGGCCTCCTCATCAACACAAAGTGATGCATCAGCCAGCTCCAAAAGCCTAACACCAAGAGCCCACCTTCACAGTGAAGGGACAAAAGCTGCAAGCAGTGGATCAATTTACATACTTCGGTAGCACCCTCTCCTGTGGAGTGACAATTGACATTGAGGTCAACTGCAGAATCACCAAGGCAAGCTCTGCTTTTGGTGGACTACTGACCAACGTGTGGGACCACCATGAAATAAGCCTTGCTACAAAGTTAAAGTCTACCGAGCAGTAATGCTAATTACCCTGATGTATGCCAGTGAGACTAAGACTGTATACAGGAAGCACCCTAAGCAACTGAACCACTCCCACAAGACCTGCCTTCGCAGACCTCTGAGGATCCGGTGGCAAGACAAGGTGCCAAACACAGAAGTCCTCTCCAGAGAAGGCCTGACATCAGTTCACACCCTGCTGATGAAAGCCCAGACATGCTGGGCAGGCCATGTTGCAAGGATGCCAGACCACCACATCCCTAAACAGTTCCTCTATGGTGAGCTGTCTCAAGGGACAAAGGAAGCGATACAAAGACACATTGAAAGCTTCCTCCAAGTCCCTGGATATTGACACCACCTCCTGGGAAACCCTGGCACAAGATCGAACAACATGACACACGTTGATCCACCAAGGCTGCCAGACATTTGAACAAAGAACAACCATAGCACAAGAGATGCAAGCACTCCAAAAGCCTAACACCAAGAGCCCACCTTCACAGTGAAGGGACAAAAGCTGCAAGCAGTGGATCAATTTACATACTTCGGTAGCACCCTCTCCTGTGGAGTGACAATTGACATTGAGGTCAACTGCAGAATCACCAAGGCAAGCTCTGCTTTTGGTGGACTACTGACCAACGTGTGGGACCACCATGAAATAAGCCTTGCTACAAAGTTAAAGTCTACCGAGCAGTAATGCTAATTACCCTGATGTATGCCAGTGAGACTAAGACTGTATACAGGAAGCACCCTAAGCAACTGAACCACTCCCACAAGACCTGCCTTCGCAGACCTCTGAGGATCCGGTGGCAAGACAAGGTGCCAAACACAGAAGTCCTCTCCAGAGAAGGCCTGACATCAGTTCACACCCTGCTGATGAAAGCCCAGACATGCTGGGCAGGCCATGTTGCAAGGATGCCAGACCACCACATCCCTAAACAGTTCCTCTATGGTGAGCTGTCTCAAGGGACAAAGGAAGCGATACAAAGACACATTGAAAGCTTCCTCCAAGTCCCTGGATATTGACACCACCTCCTGGGAAACCCTGGCACAAGATCGAACAACATGACACACGTTGATCCACCAAGGCTGCCAGACATTTGAACAAAGAACAACCATAGCACAAGAGATGCAAGCACTCCGCAAAGCCAGAGCTGCAAATCCTGCAACAATGGGCCCACACATGTCTGCCCGACATGTGGCAGAACATTTTGTGCCCATATAGGCCTTACCAGCTGCCTGCGGACACCCCGTGGACAGCCCACAACCTGTTAGATGTCAAGGTCCTCTTCAAACATAATGGACGAACAACATTATCTTCAGAAGGGACTACGCTAAAGTGTCTGAAACTGCATTACAAACTACCACCAGGAAACATGCAGATTGATTTATAGATTTCTGCTGAAGCTTCTCCCACGTGGATATTTTCTAAACTTTGTAGAAAGATAGCAGAAAATGAGTGAAATGTCTGAAATGGTGTAGGGCTTCCTGCCTGGGCAGGGGGTTGGACTAGAAGACCTCCAAGGTCCCTTCCAACTCTGTTGTTGTTGTTGTTGTTGTTGTTATGATGATGATGAATAAACTCCACTTCTCTCATATACTAAAGACTGTATGATGCTGAGCCTTAATAAGTGACAAAGTGCTAGCAGCAGCAGAAGCAAAGTTAGCGTTTACATACTGTAAACACTGAGCTGCAGCAACAAACTTCTCATAGCCTTCTCATCTGCTAAAATCTTCCCTCTCATTGTAGTTGTTCAGAGGCAAAAAAAGGTTAAGTCTTTTCAATTCCAAAAAATGCAAGAGAAACTAAAACTGAAAGACAGCTTTCCACTTTGAACAATAGTTTCTGATTTTGGGAATTTTCTCTTATTGTTTGTTTCAAACGGAGATATGCAAACTGTTTCAAGTCAAAACACTATATGCTCAAAAAAACATTTTAAAAATACACAGTTCAAAACAAAGCATTTTGTGTTTTGAAAATTTTGTGCTCTGTTCAGAACAAAATTCACTGGTTTTATACCAATACTATTTCTGGCATGATGTTTTGAGCATCATGATTGATTTTATGTTTTTACATTGTACATGGCTTTTTTAAAAGTCCAACATTAGCCTGAGTTCAAAGGATTTCTATGGTTTTATGCATATTTCTTAACTTTAAAGAAAAGGGACATTTCAACATTCCAGTCTCCAATCAATGGAGTACAGAGCTTCTTTGCTACAGAAAAAGCTTTCGTATATATTTTTCCAACAATATGACACATGTATGTATGTAGGTATGTAGGTAGGTAGGTAGGTAGGAAGGAAGGAAAATATAGAACCTCTGGCTTTTTATTTCTGTATAGATTCCTGTTTCTACAAATTAAGTAAGGCACAGTTTTTCAAACCATGTTTTACAAAACTCTGTGGTTCCACAGTAACTTGAAGACCCTCTAGTCTAGTGCATCAGTCCCCAACCTTTTTGGCACCAGGGACCGGTTTTGTGGAAGACAATTTTTCCATGGACTGGCTCAGTTCCGAACAGGCCACGGACTAGTACCGGTCCACGGCCAGGGGATTGGGGACCCCTGTTCTAGTGGGACAAAGAAGAATGGACTTCTTTGTGATGGTTTCCTCCCCATCTTTGCGGAGATAAGATTGGCTCCCACTTTATCAGTCTTTCACAAGGTCCTGAAGACCTGGTTTTGCCAATGGTCTGGGGAATCGAGTGGACTGAAGTCCATAGAGTAGCTTCTCTGAGTGACTGATTGTTGTCACCAGGGAGTGGAGAGTTTATTGGTTTTTATTGTTTTTATATTGGGTTTTTATGTTTGTAAGCGGGGCCAAAATCACTGAGAGTGAATTAGGTGGCCATATAATTTATTTTTTAAATTACACACACACATACACACTATATCCTATGCACACCCACACACATCTTTATACATACTACTTAGAATATTGTGTACAGCTCTCGCCATCCTACTTTTAAAATATCTTTCCAAAATTAACATCTTTGAGAAATTCCTTTAGGAGAAAAGATTTCACTGATTTAAGGGATGCAGCATAATAAACATGTGCAAAATATTGCATGTAGAAAGCACACATGTTCTCTTCTCACCAGGTTTCTTTCCAAGTCCCCAAGTGTTTGTTTCTTGGAATATTAGCTACTAGCAGAAGACAGTTCACATTTCTACTGAATAAAAATCCATCTTCAGCATTTTAGCAGAGGCTAAATAGAATTGTACGACTGTGGCTTCGTACAATTATACAACCTATTTTTTTAGGTTTCTGTCTGACCTATGATGAATGCCTAGCCAAAACTAAATAGGTAAACACTCACCAAAGCTGTTGATAATAAAGCAGAAAATCAAGCAAAAATAAAATATTGGCTGAGCAAAATGTAACACTAGAATTCTTCTAAGTTCCTAAAACATGGTTTCAAATGTTTTATATAATATTTAATATAGCCTCATTATCCAGCAGTATACTTTTCCTTATAGCCAATGTTTTCTGGCAAGTTCCATTAAATTAGGTTATTCTAATATCAATTAGAATGTTCTTTTCCTCTGACTAGCTTTTCTAAATTTCCCAGATGTAAAGAAGGATTAAATGAAATGGATTTATGTTCACCTGTCCCTTTTAAAAGAGGGAGGGAGGAAAGAAGGCAAATCTCCTTGACAGAATAATCCCATATAGAACTGGATAACAAGAATGTAGACAATAAGGAAGATGACTTTGATGGAGATATGCAAAAGTTGTACAAGAGGCTGAATTTTTTTAAAGTATAGAATCTCTATATCAGCAATCCCCAACCTTTATGGCTTGGTGGCCCAGCGGGATGGGTGGGGGGAGAGGGGAATTGGCCCATGCAAGTGGTAGGCCAGTGTTTGGCACCAGCCCGTTGCTTGTGTGAGTTGAGCTGCGGGTGTGTGCTGGCCCACAAATAATGGGTCATGGCCTGGGGACCCCTGCTCTAGATAACATTAGAAAGTAGCTAATTATTCGTTACCTCTCGCTTGGATTACTGTAATGCTCTCTACATGGGGCTCCCCTTGAAGTGCACTCGGAGGCTTCAGTTAGTCCAGAATGCGGCTGCGCGGGTGATAGAGGGAGCTACGCGTAGCTCCCATGTAACACCGCTCCTGCGCAGACTGCACTGGCTGCCTGTGGCCTTCCGAGTGCACTTTAAGGTGTTGGTTACGACCTTTAAAGCGCTCCATGGCTTAGGACCTGGGTACTTACGGGACCGCCTGCTGTTACCACACGCCTCGCACCGACCCGTACGCTCCCATAGAGAGGGACTTCTCAGGGTGCCACCCGCCAAGCAATGTCGGCTGGCGGCCCCCAGGGGAAGGTCCTTCTCTGTGGGGGCTCCCACACTCTGGAACGAGCTTCCCCCGGGTTTACGCCAAATACCCGACCTTCGGACCTTCCGCCGCGAACTGAAGACACATCTTTTCATTCGCGCGGGGCTGGCTTAAAATTTTATCGGTTTTTTAAATTTCTTAAATTCTTATTATTAATTTTAAATGGGATTTTAGTTTTCATATATTTTAAAGTTTTCAGGCTAATTATAATAAGTTTTTTAAATTTGCATTTTAAATTGTACATTGTTATTGTCTTTTTTACTTCTGCCTGTACACCGCCCTGAGTCCTTCGGGAGAAGGGCGGTATAAAAATCAAATAAATAAAAAAATAAATAAAAATAATAATAATTTCAATTAAAGTAACTTTAATTTTCCCATGGAGTTGATTTTTATTTATCTATCTAGTGGGGATAACAATGAAGCACAAGTCTTATGTTTCCTGTTTTTACAGCTTTCCTTAGTGTAATAGAGTACATTAGTCAGAAGTATGAAAGTTCTTGAGTATTAACTA
This sequence comes from Ahaetulla prasina, assembly GCF_028640845.1. Classification (NCBI taxonomy): domain Eukaryota; kingdom Metazoa; phylum Chordata; class Lepidosauria; order Squamata; family Colubridae; genus Ahaetulla; species Ahaetulla prasina. The sequence goes on along the minus strand of NC_080539.1, from coordinate 256,903,620 downwards.
ATCATTTCAGTGTACTGTTCTCTCAAGGAATCATGTTACATGGCCTATGGCTGTTTTATTGTGGCCAAACAGAGAAGTGTCAGAGAAGTGGGTGTGCAGGAGGGTGAATTCTTCCCTAAGAAGTTTTTCTTCACTTCGTAGTTTTGAAGAAAATAGGAGCTAGAAGAAGCATTGTATATGTTTCCCACTTTGTGTTATTTATAAAGATAAATATAAATATTTATAAATTTAGATTAAAAAATCTTTAAAAAGAAGCAAATCTGGATTAATTTAAACATCTGCTCACCATAGCTTATGGTCCCGGCAGTTGAATAAAGTCCTCTTGCTTGCTTGTAATAGCTGCCAATCATCAGACATCATGTCCACTTGCTTTCCTGTTACACATATCCCTCTTCCCATTCTGTCTTACAATTTGCTTTTGTAAGCTTAAATGACTGGGCAGGTAAGGCTGCATCTGGACATCAGTACATCCTTAAAAACACTAGAGTGTGGCTCAAATACCAGGGCAGCTGGGTCATTGGCTTGAATGTCTGTGAGTATAGTTCTGAGGGAATGGATGCATATTTAGGGGAACTGGGAATGGGGGGAAACTTGTCTGTAGAACTACAGCTACTTTTGAAAAGAGCATACAGTAACCCCCTTTTCACTCCCTCACATGCAGAGGCAGCAAATTTCATGATTTGTTGCAACTTGCAGCATAGATCCTCAAAGCTAGGACTCAATAATGATAGCATAATTCTTCAACTTAGAGCATAAATATGTCAGAAAGAGTCTGCCCACTAGGCCATCTCTTTTGTCAAAATAACGATTCGCAAACCCCAATTTATTTGGAGATTAGGCACTGGGGGTGGAAATTGTTCTATTTTCATGTAGCACCAAGTTCATTTGCACAGCTACATATTGATATTTAGGAAGATGTAGTTTATTGATAAGATCAGGTGGCTGAGCCTTTATAAAGTGGATATAAAAAACCAAGATACAACCCTAACATAAATCATTTCAGAATTTCCCCCCTTATATTACATATAAGCTGTACAATTCAGTTGAAAAAGAAACTGGAATCTTTTAGGGGTGAAAATAATTTTTAAAATGAGAATAAATGTGCACTCTCTCTTATAAGTAGGGATGTGGCAGTGTTCAGAATTAACCAATTCGATTCAAACTGATATCCAATAATAGTCAATACATCAATTAAAGTGACTCTGATAGCAATAGCACTTAGACTTATATACCGCTTCACAGTGCTTTACAGCCCTCTCTAAGTGGTTTACAAAGTCAGCCTATTGCCCCCAACAATCTGGGTCCTCATTTTACCCACCTCGAAAGGATGGAAGGATGAGTCAACCTTGAGCAGCTGAGATTCAAACTGTCGGCAATCGGGAGTCAATAGGATTAGCCTGCAATACTGCATTCTAACCACTGCACCACCATGGCTCCTGATCAAGCCCATATAAAGTTCAGCTATTCTACTATGATTTTTCTGAAATTACTCAGTTGCCTCTGATAGTCTGCAAAGAGCTTACGAAGTATCAAAGAGGTCTTATTGTTAGAAAGTATCAGTCAGGAGAAGGGTACAAAAACATTTCTAAGGCATTGAATATATCACAGAACACAGGGAAGACAGTCATCAACAAGCAGAGAAAATATGGCAGCTGTTAGGACATGCCTCTGTTGCTAGGGCTCCCCAGGTTTTGGAGAAGACGAAGTGACAGACTCGATGTGTCAGCCCCGAAGATCCTTTCTGACCCGGACCAAGGACCAGATGGTCTTAGGGTGGGGCTGGATGCTATCTCCACCCAACGAGAAGGAGCGAATCAGGTAAGACTAACGCCCCTTCTCCATAGTGGTGGAGATAGCATCCAGGAATGGGACATACCAAAGTTGGCTGTTCTTATGGGTGGGCTACAGTCTAGGCCGAGATCCCCTCCTCTGTATGGACATGCTGAAGCACTCGCTGGCCAAATACCACCTCCACCGAGGCAAAGATGTTCAATTTGTAGTGTTTGATGAAAGGGGAAGGAGAGGACCCAGTAGCTGCAGCACAGACCTCCTCTATAGAGGATTGCATTGCCCATGCCACAGTCATATAGCCGTGCTCCGGATGCAGTGTGCCATTATCCGGGAAGGTCTCGGAAGGGCCTGCAGGTCATAGGGCTTGGCAATGGTCAATTGGAGTCAGTATCCCACTGTGGAAGAGGTGACTCTGTTGTCCAACATGGCTGGTTGGAACGAGACAAACAGGGCGTTTGTCTTCCTTAGGTCAGCAGCCCGTATGACATAGATGCAGAGAGCTCTCCTTATGTCCAAGGTGTGCCATCTTTTCTCCAAGGGGTGGACTGGGTGAGGACATAAGTTAGGCAATATCAGTTCCTGTGCCCTATGGAACCAGGTGTTCACCTTGGGTAAGAGGGATCTAGCCGCAAAGTCATTCTATCTGTGTGAAAAACAGAGGTCCTGTCTCACGGACAGAGCCGCCAGCTCTGGCCGATGTAATGGCCATGAGGAATGCCACCTTACATGTCAGGCAGCGCAGGCTAGCAGATCGCAATGGCTTGTATGGGGCTCCGGTGAGGGAGTTCAAAACCCTAGACAGGTACCATGTCATATACCTATACACCACGGGGGGACACAGATTGGTCCTGCCTCTGAGGAATCTGCGGACCATGGAATCTGTGCAAGAGACTCCAGCGATCCGCACACCAGCACCGAGGACAGTGCCACCACCTGCTTCCTGATGGTGTTAGGCGACAGCCCTTTATCTAGCCCATCCTGAAGGAACTCCAGGATTTGGGCTATTGTCACCTCTGTGGGAGAAATACTCATGTTGGCATACCAGGTACAAAAGGCCCTCCAAGTGGTGTTGTACATACGTTCAGTGGAGGGTTTCCTGGAGGCTTGAATTGTCTTGATGACCTTGGAAGAAAAATTGTCCTCCCTCAGAGTGCTCCACTCTGGCCTGGCGGTCAGATGGAGCCACTGTAGGTCCGGGTGGACCAATGCCCCCTGGCTGAGTGAGGCCTCGCTTTGAGGGATCCTCCAAGGTCAGGCCCCCGAGAGGTTTATGAGATCGGCAAATCAAGGCCTTCTGGGCCAGTGTGGGGCCAGAAGTAGGACCTCTGCCTTCTCCTCCAGAATCTTTCATATCACCCTTGGAATAAGAGGAAGAGGAGGGAAGGATACAAAAATCCTGGAGGCCATGGGCTGCGGAGAGCATTGACTCCCTCCACCACCCCCGGTGCTGGGAACCTGGCGTAAAACCTTGGTAGTTGAGAATTGTCTGGGGTGGCAAATATATCCACCTCCGGGGGGGCCAAAATGGTCCGTCAGTACCTGGAAGAGGGATGGGTGTAGGCCCCTCTTGGTGTAGTTGATGGATGCTTTGCTGAGCCACTCTGCTTGCACGTTTGACACCCCAGATATGTGCTGCACTATGACAGATAAGAGGTGCTTCTCCGCCCAGAGTCCCAACTGCCTGGCCTCCAGCATGAGGGACCTGGAGCGGGTTGATGTGTGCCTTCGCAGCCACGTTGTCTGTCGGCACTAAGATGTGTTTGCCAGAGACCAACTGCTGGAAGTGTTGGAGGGCAAGGTAAACTGCTCTGAGCTCCAGGCAGTTGATGTTTAGGGTCTGGTCTTTCTGGGTCCACTGCCCCTGAGCCATCTGAGACTGGAGATGAGCCCCCCAGCTGAAGAGGCTGGCATCCGTCGTGACAATGAGGTGCTCCAGCTCCTTGAACTGGCAGCCTTTGGTGATAGCTGGGGACATCTACCAGTTGAGGGACTGGATTACGTCTTTGAGACGCTGACCCTGGCCAGTGAGCTGCTTCTGCCTGACCTCTGGAAAGGTAAAAGAAACCATTGAAGATCTCAAGTGTGCAGGCGTGCCCACGGAATGGTGGAGATGGTGGACACCATTTTTCCTAGCAGCTGGGAGAGCAGGGCCAAGGACACTGTTCTCTCTGTCTGGACTCGGCCCACTAATTCCCCGAGGCTGGTCTGCCTTTCATGTGACAGATACACCTTGCACTCACTAGTATCTAAAAATGCTCCCAGATGGAATAGCCAGCAGGTAGACTGCAAATGACTTTTCTCCATATTGATGGAGAACCCGTGGTGCTGCAGTACCTGGACAGTGACCCATAGATCATCCCATGCCTCGAGGCCAGAGGAAGACTGGACCAGGATATTGTCCAGGTAGCACTGGACATGCACAGGCAGGGACCAAAGATGAGCCACCAATAATTTGGTAAACACTTTTGGTGCTGACGATAGGCTAAATGATAGGGCCCTATATTGGTAATGGCGGCTCGTGTAATGAAACCAGAGATATTGCTGGTGTAGTGGCAAAATGGGAACGTGTACATAGGCCTCGGTTAAGTCAATGGACGTGAGGAAGTCACCACCCCGAATGCCCTCTAAGATTGATTGAAGTGACTGCATCTTAAACCGCTAGTATACAAGATGGCAGTTCAAATTCTTGAGGTCCAGAATAGCTCTCCACCCCACCCCAGCCCACCCCACCCCGAGGGTTTGGGGATCACAAAAAGGATCAAATAAAATCCCTGTCCCTGCTGGCCCTCTGGAACCTGCTGGATTGCTTGAACATCCAGCAGGTGTTGTATGGCAGATTCCACAAGGGCCTTCCTTGAAGGATTTTTTGACACTGGGCAGTGGATAAAAAACCTCAGGGTTGTGGAGAGAAATTCTAGGGAGAGGCCTGACCTCACTGCCTCCCTAACCCATCGGTTGGAAAAATGGGTCAAGCGACCCCCAATGGGAGGGTTGGATGTGCAGTTACTTGGGGCGGCAAAAGGACCAACCTCCTCCGCCACGAAAGGGCCATCTCAACTGAAATTGTCATCCTCTGGCCAGCCTATCTTGAAGTTGATGCTGCTGCTTCAGGATGAAGTTCCCCTGGGAACAGGGGAACCCAGCAGATGAGTCCTCAGCCCAGAAGGAGGGTTGGCAAAGGTATTGGGAGGGGCAAAAATCATCCTGTCTCTGCATAGTGGGCAGGATTTTTCTCTTATCTCTGGACTCTACTAATATCTGGTCCAGAGACTCCCCAAACAACCTCTTCCCTGTGAAGGGGGCTAAGGCCAGTCGCCATTTGTGGCAGGCATTTGCCTGCCAGTGTCATAGCCAAAGTAGACGGCAAGCCACCACAGATGAGGCCTTGGACTTTGTGGCAAACCGAGCCACATTCAGTGCGGCATCCATCGAGAACTGGGCTGCAACCACGAGCTTGTTGATGTCTTGGTGTGTTCTGACATCAGCAGCTGGGATCCTTTCTTGCATCTGATGGAGCCACAGCAAGGAGGTCCTGTTGAAAAAGGAGGCTGTTGTTGCAGCCCGGACGGCCCATGCTGCTGCTTGATGCGCCCTCTGTAGCGACTGCTCCGCCCTCTGATCCTCTGGCCTCAGATTCTCTTCGGGCTCACCCATGGTGGAAGTTAACTGTAAGGTATCCATGGTTGGTGTTTAGAGCACCCATGCAAGCTGAGGTCCCACATTATAGAATCTCCTGTCGGCTGATGATGGATTTTGGCCCATCCCAGGAGAGGTCCACTGTCGCTTGACCACATCAATAAAGAGCCCTGGTGATGGGACAAACTGCACCTCTGTGGTAGGCTCAGAGAAAAGTGGATCCGATGAAGCGGATGTGCCCTAAGTTTCAGGTGGCACCGAAGGAGCCCTAAGCTGAGCTGAGTTTTTCACTTTGAAAAGAAGCGATTTGAATAGTCCATGAGGAAAAAGTCCAGTAAATGTAGGTTGCTCAGGAATTAAGCCCTCACTGTCTGAGAGGTCCAAATCCCTTGTCTCCCCCTCCTCAGAGAGTGGAGACTGGCTCTCGTGGGAGGGCACAGGAGAGCATGGCTCAGGGATGGCCATAAATTCCCCAGGGAATTGAGATGCTCTACCTTGGCTGGGGTTCACAGACAAGATAGAAGCCCTTGATGAAGCCTGTTTGAGTGCTGCATCCCTGCAGAGATGTCCTGCCTGATTGCCTCTGTGATAATTGCCTGCATATTTTCTGGGATCACTGAACCTATCCCTGCATCTGATCTTAGACCGGCTGCCGTTGGTGCAAAGGTAGCCTCCGGAAGAGCTCTGGCGGGTTTATGTGCTTGATCACAGCTTCTAGCAGTCTCTTGCAAGCCAGACACTGAACCCCAGAGCTCTGTATTAACAGCAGGCAATAAGGAACCTTGTGGAGAGAATTGATCTCCAGCTCCACCTGATGACAGGTCCAGAGATTGCAGCCTATTGGGCTGATTTCTGTATATTGTTATTTGTCTGACTAGTTGGTCAGGCAATATATTTATTTATTTATTTATTTATTTATTTATTTATTTATTTAATTAAATTTTTATACCGCCCTTCTCCCGAAGGACTCAGGGCAGTGTACAGCCGAAATAAAATACAGAATATATACAATTAAAAGAAATTAAAATAAACTATTACTAAATGGCCGGTAATTAAAAGATTTAAAAATTTAAAATATTACTAAAACCCCAATTTAAAATCCACTATTTATGCCAGTCCTGCTTGAATGAATAAATATGTTTTTAGCTCACGACGAAAGGTCTGAAGATCAGGCACTTGACGTAAGCCAACACAACTATGTATGTTTACAGTAAGAAAGGTATTATTTTGCTTTAAGACTGTATTGCATCATCATGCATCCTGATTGGTTGAGCTCTGTAGCCAATATACTTAAAGAAAGCTAAATTATGGTTTGTGTGGACACTACACCATTGTTACCTGCTGGTATGCTGCAACTGTATGTTTCAGCTCTATACAGGATCATTGCTTGGTCATGGCTATTTACTGATTCTTTAATATTTACTGACTGTTGTGTATTGAACTGTGTTCTTGAATTGAACTAAAGAAGATCTGGTTTGTTGTGCAAGTCTACGATTGGTAAGACGATATTTGAAATATCCCTGGACTGACTTTATATGTGTTAACCTGGATTGTTTTTGGATTATGATTTTGCTTTTTCCATAAAAGTAAAATATTATCAAAACCTAGTTTGTCTGTATAGTAATTGCTATTATCCACAATCATTCTCAGTCGCTTTCATGCGTAATCTCAAAAGGTACTCTGCTCAATAGTCCACAACATTTGGTTGTGAGCCAAGATTACCCTTAACAATTTTGTTTATCACTGAGGTCTGACAGTAGGTTGTTATCCCTGCCAGCCTTGGCACACAGTTTCACCAGGGCTTTATCTCTGCACCTCTCGTCTTTCTGGGCTGCCTTAGAGCCCTTGCTAGTGTCTGCAGCCTTGCTTCGAACTTTGGATCTGTGTCCAGATCTCACTCTTTTTGAGGCAGTTATCTTGATGGCTGCTGTCTCAGCAGGTCTTTTTCCTGCGCTGCCACTAGCTGCCGCCTCATCCACCATTTTAAATCCTGCCTTTTTCGCGCCCTTTTCTTCCTTAGAAGAAGGCTCACAGGGTCTCTGGCAGGTCTGTGCTGTTTGAGCACAATGCTCCTGAAGCCTTGGCCAGCTAAAAGGTGTTTTTTGTTAAACGAAATGAGAGCACGAAGCTCCACTCGGCTCAGTGACGGGCAGTTCAAAATGGAGCTCTGAAGCCCCTTCAGGTGGCGATCCACGGCTTTTTTCCTTTAATGGGAGCACGAAGCTCCGCATAAAACTGCTGCATGGCTGTTCGGGTCGGAGCTATTGCTCCAGTCAACTGCCCAGTGGTCAGGGCTCAATGGGAGCACGAAGCTCCACTGCCGCTCCTTGCACCATTCAAAACGCTTCCCAGAGGCAGGCTTCACGGCACAGAGAAGTTATCGGAGCACAAAGCTCCTGTAATGGCCAACCAACTCGGATCAATGGCAGGAGCGCGAAAGCTCCGCTACGCAGTAAAAAGGTGGGGGGAGTGCAAAAGCTCCACTATTCAGCTTTGCTGGCTGTCAGAATGGGTGTGCGAAAGCTCTGCTACGTGGTGGTTAAGACAGGAGTGCAGAAGCTCCACTATCTCTTGGAAAGGAGTTTGCAAGCCATTAATGCAATCCGGACTAGCTGTGTGGAAGAAACCCCTGACAGCTGCCCTGGCAGCCAAGACGTCAATTGTCCAGCGGCTCAAACCAAAGCCCTCGCCACTGTAGTGGGAGTTAGCCAGGTAAAATACTCACGAATTTGAAGTTAGTATAGTGTATAGTATAGTGAAGAAAGGATCCAGGAATGCTCCTTTCAAGTTGGGAGAAAGCCTTGACATGTCTGTCCTAGCTGAAGGACTGGGGAGCCCTAGCAAAAGAGGTGTGTCCTAATAGCTCTGACACTCAGTCCAATCGGCTAAGCAGACAAGATCAACCTGTTCCTGGATGCTATCTCCACTACTATGGAGAATTTAAAGGTGTGTATCTTCATGTTGTTGTTAGTTGCAAAGTCGTGTGCAACCCATCGCAACATACAATCACATTATTGTAAGTTTTTATTATTATTTTCCCTAAAAGATTTCAGTTTGTTTTTCAGTTGTACAGCTTTTATGTTATCTTAAAGGTGGAAAAAATTCTGAAGTGATTTATATAAAATATAGGTAACACTGCTATTATTCCAATTGCCCTAATTATCTATTTATTTCTGCCTGAATTTCAAGGTGCCAATTATGACTATTAAAAGCCTACATGATTAGTGATCAAAGTAGCAAGAAGACTGCTTATCAATCCATGAATCTAACTAGTCTATAAGAACAGCTAGAGAGGCTTTTATCCAATTGGTCCTCTCTACCAATACCATATACAAATTACTACACTCACAAACATGCTACTACTTTGGATGTGAGCTCCCATTGTGTAGAATTATTTAGTGCTCAGAAATTATAGCTCCACTGTTGTTTTTCAGGCATAAGAAGATGGTATGGCTTTGGAAGACTGTATTTAGTTGATTTTCTCTTTTTCATCCTTCAGACTAATGATTATCTTAAATGTAGATATGATAATTTCTAAACATGGTTTAAATGTGGACTAATTAAATATATTCTAATTCTTTCCATACTTTACATAAGTAAAACCAGCTGGATTTCTACTAAAAAAAAAGCATCTAACTCCTGTCCTTATGATCTTCTCATAATTCATATTACAATAGAAACCAAAAGACAGCACAGCAAGGAGCTCCTCTTCTCCAGTTTAACATAAACTTCACATAAACAGCAACTTCAACTAGCTTTTCCTGCTCAGTTCTACAACTATTATATATAGCATGTGCTTGATGCTGGAATACACCAGCTCATCATTTTGTGAGAATTCTTTAGAGAAGGCGTACAAAGTTATCTTATATTAGGTCAGACAATTTATTCATATAGTATAACATTTCTACTTTGGTAAAAACTTGCTAGAGTCTAAGGGCAGAAGTCCTTCTTATTACCTACTACTTCAGCCTTTAATAGAAAACATTAGATTCTTTGATCTTCTGCATGTAAACAACATGCTTTTCTGTTGAACATCAATTATCGCTAAATGATGCGTTAAAGTGAAATCTGAATCTACACCTTTCCTTATGTTACTTTCCATATAAGCACATGACATTGCCTATATTAAAATTGTTTCCATTCACTATTCTACAAACCTAAAAGTTTCTCTCTGGAGTTTAGCATACTGTATTACTTTTCATGTACCACTCTGCTAATTTATCACCTTAGTTTGCATCCTAATTTCGGTCTTCTGTTATTGCTTCCAAAACATATCCATCCTGAAGAGTTGAACTATGTCAGCAATCCTTAGCCTAAGCTTCCTAATCACGAAATACACCAGAAACATTCTGCCTTTATATCGCAAATGAATTAAACTTTGAGAAAATATAGTAAATTCAGACTATGAAAACAGTTTGTGTTGGCTGCACATTTTGCATCTCTCTTACAGCATTAACTAATTTCTAAATAACAAGTAATTTATGGCTATTATTGCTCTACAAGTATATTTCTAGGGAACTGAACCCAAACAAGCTGAATCTCCTATGGAAATACCTGTGTTCACTTAGAACTATCCTTGGTGCTGAAGAATTGCTCTCTAATTTTTTTACAGTTTACTGATTATTTCCATGCTACTGAATTTCCAAATTGTTTTTCTAGTCTGTCAGATGCATTCAGACCATGGAAAAGGGCAGAGGTTTTCATATAAAAATATAGGCCCATATTTTACAATTACTTAATAACAACTCTGGAAAATCAAAATTTTTAACAATTACCCATTCTTTTACAGTTTGTTACTGCAGTTTTTTTAGTTTTTTAATTTATTTTAATGCAGAAAATTAAAATAGCAATAGCACTTAGACTTATATACCGCTTCACAGTGCTTTACAGCTCTCTCTAAGTGGTTTACAGAGTCAGCATATTGTCCCCAACAATCTGGGTCCTCATTTTACCGACCTTGTTAGGATGGAAGGCTGAGTCAACCTTGAGCCGGTGGGACTTGAACTCCCAAACTGCTGGCAATCAGTAGTCAGCAGAAGTAGCCTGCAGTACTGCACTCTAACCACTGCAACAATATGGCTCTAATACAAACTCCAAAGAAAAACAAAAAAATTACAAAAGTAAAACAAACTAGACAAAATCATTAAAAATTTTAAATTAAAAGACAAAAAACAAAAACACATATTATCCCCTCAGTTGAGAATTGACAAATATTTTAATATTTTTCTCCCCTTGCAAATCTATTACACACACATACACGCATATTTATACATACATACATATACACACACACACACACACACACACACATATATATATCAGACTAATCAATAACTAAATTAAACTTCAGAGCTCTCTGTTAACAATCTGTTATTGTAATTAATTCATAGAAAGTCTACCACAAAACATCCAATCATTATCACTGATCTATCCAGGATTAAATATCCTCTTTTGACACTTAATAATAAAACTATTCCTTAGGATGCTCTTAATAACAATGCCATTAATTAGGGACTTTCCCAACAATTGCATCTCATTCACCGGAAGCATAAATCTCTGGTGTAGATGTTTCTTCAGCATCCATTGTTCAAAAGATCTCTGAAAATGGGCATTGGTCCTACTGTGATACACCCTTTCTCTGCGTCTTCCCAGGAGTGGCCAAGAATGGGTCGAATCATCTGTTTCCTGTTGAGACCGAGCTGTCTGTTTCTTTTAGCCATGCCTCCTTCCTTCACCTTCCTGCCCCAGTTTTGGTGAGGACATAGCTGTAAAACAACTCAAACCATGCAAACATTAGTTCCCAGACCACAGGCCAAGCGAAAAAGTAGGGTGGGACTTGGCCACTCCTGGGATGAAGCACGGTAGGACCAACGCCCATTCTCCTGCGAACTCCCAGGAGTGGCCAAGAATGGGACTTACCAAAGCTTCCCCCAATCACGGTTGGGAAGCCGCTTGGCCAGAACCTGTAGCCTCCCTATCTACACATTGTAACACCCTTCGCCCAAATGATGCCTCAGCCAAAGCATAGATGTCAACCTTGTAATGACGGATAAAGGGTGAGGAGGAAGCCCAGGTGGTGATTCTACAGATGTCCTCAATAGAGGCCTGCGTTGCCCATGCTGCAGAGGTGGTAGCAATGCGAGTGGAATGGGCCGTTACCCCACTAGGGGTTGGTAAGGCCTGCACCTGATAGGCCATTGCAATGCAAGTCCGCAACCAATGGCCTATGATAGACGGAGTCACCTTGGCACCTGTAGAAGAGGGATGGAAAGACACAAAAAGTGCTTCCGTCCAACAAGAGTTGGATGTCCTCCTGATATAAATCTTGAGAGCCCTCCTAACATCCAAAGTGTGCCATCTGCGCTCCAGGGCATGGGAAGGTCCTGGGCAGAAATCAGGCAAGATAATCTCCTGGGCCCTATAGAACCTTCAGTTTATCTTAGGGATGAAGGAGGGATCCATCCAGAGGACTACTCTATTAGGATGGAAAATGCACAAATCCTGTCGGACTGAAAGAGCTGCCAGTTCGGAAATGCGTCTGATGGAAGTGATAGCCACTAAAAATGCACCCTTGAATGTTAAGAACCTTAAACTCACTGTCCGCAAGGGTTCGAAAGGTGCTGATATCAGGGCCTGGAGTACTTTAGATAAATCCCATGTGCGGTATCTATGAACTATTGGTGGTCTGAGGTTAACCGCCTCCTTGATAAATCTTCTAAGAACCGGTTCATGAGCCAATGATAATCTCTTCCCACACTGCAAGACCGCGGACAGTGCTGCAACCTATCGACGAAGGGTGTTGTGGGATAGACCCTTGTCCAGCCCGTCCTGCAAAAATTCTAGAACATGTGGTACTGCAGTAGAGATGGGGTCAAGGTTCCAAACCCCACACCATTTGACAAATGCTATCCATGTTGAATTGTAAATACAATTTGTAGATGACCTGTGGGAAGCCTGGATGGTTCTAATGATCCTGGAGGAAAACCCACATTTCCTCAGGAGTCTCCCTTCAAGTGCCAAATGGTAAAGATGTGCCACTGAGGCTCCGGATGTTGTAAGACCCCCTGGCTGAGGGAGATCCTCCTGGGGAATCCTCCAGGGCCAAGACAGTGAAAGGCCCACTAGGTTCGCAAACCATGGGCATCTAGGCCAGTAGGGGGCAACTAAAAGTACTTACACCTGCTCCTGTATTACCTTCCATATGACTGCCTGAATGAGTGGAAGAGGTGGAAAAGCATAAAGTAGGCCTTTGGGCCAAGGGCTGTATTGGTCCTCTCCATTCTCTGTGACAGGAACCTGGTGAAATATCGAGGAAGCTGAGCATTTTGCTGGGAAGTAAATAGGTCCACTTCTGGCTGACCGAATCTGACTGTCAGCTCCTGAAAAAGATTGGGATGTAATCTTCATTCTGCATTGTCCACTGTCAACCGACTGAGGCAGTCTGCCTGTGTGTTTGCCGTCCCCGCGATATGCTCCACTTTGAGAGAAAGCAAGTGCTTCTCCACCCACCTCCCCAAGAGCTCTGCTTCTGCCATAAGGTTCTTGGAGTGAGTGCTTCCCTGACGGTTTATGTGTGCCTTGGCTGTTACGTTGTCCATGAGGATGAGAACGTGTTGGTGCTGTACTATGTTCTTGAAGAGATGAAGGTCAAGTTGTGCTGCCCGAAGCTCCAGCCAATTGATGTTGTGAGTCAGGTCCGCTGGAGTCCAGTGGTCCTGAGCCATGTGGCCCTGAGGTGGGTTCCCCAGCCAAAAAGGCTGCATCTGATGTTATCGTGATGCAACTGGGCTCCTTGAAGAGACAGCCCTTGTCCAGTGCTGGAGACATCCACCATTGGAGGGAGTGTAATACATTTGGGGGAACACTCACCTTGGCCCATGAGCTGCTCTTGCCTGCTCTTCCTGTATGGGAGCAGGAACCAGTGAAGGATACTGGCGTGCAGACTCGCCCATAGCACTATTGAAATGCATGACACAAACATCCCCAACTAGTAGGCTTGTAGAGCAATGGGAACCCGACGTTCTGAGTTTACCTGTCAGAGCAGTGCAGTCATATTGTCCTTACGGTCTTGGGAGAGGAAGACCTGTCCCAGCCTGGTGTTGATTTTTGTCCCCAAGTGCAAGAGTCTCGTGGCTGGAACCAACTGAGTCTTTGGGAAATTCACGGAGAACCCGTGTTGTTGTAAAATGGTGATCGTTGTCTGCAATGCCTCCCCGGCTTCATCGAAGAGGATGCTTGTACAAGAATGTCATCTAAGTAGCATTGTAGACGAATAGGAATTGATCGAAGGTAAGCCACCAGCACCACCAGAACCTTGGTGAAGGCCCATGGTGCTGATGCTAGTCCGAAGGGCAAGGCCCTGTATTGGTAGTAAGTCTGTTTGAAGCAGAAGCGAAGATACTGGCGATTTGCCGTGAGGATTGGCACAGATAAGCCTCCGTAAGATCTATTAATGCCAGGAAGTTGCCCTCCCGAACCCCCTCTAGGATGGTGGCGAGGGAGTTCATTTTGAACCTTTTGTAGACCCGATACAAATTTAATTTTTTTAGATTTAGAATTGCCCTCCACCCCGCCGCCCGAAGACTTTGGAACCAAGAAAAGGATGAAATAAAATCCATGACCCATCTGGCACTCCGGAACCGCCTCGATTGCCTGAATCTCCAGCAGATGCTGGATGGTGGTTTCCAGGAGCCCTTCTTTTTCGCTGATTCGAGGAACAGGGCAGCTCACAAAATGGTTCGGGGGAGTGGAGAGAAAATCCAAACTGAGGCTGAGCCTCATTGTACTGAGGACCCAGAGGTCGCTTGTTATCATCTCCCATTGGGGGACAAATAGAGCCAATCGGCCACCAATGGAGGCTCTGGACATGTAATCATCGTGGTCTATGAAAGGCACAACCTCCTGCCCGTCAAAAGGGCCATTTGCTCTGGAGGGTTTGCCTGGGCTGGGTGCGGTACCCTGCCCTATCCTGTTGGCATTCTGCTCACTGAGGAAAAAAATGCTGAGTCTGCTAAAATGAAGGACTGGAATAGAGTAGAGTAGAGTAGAGTAGAGTAGAGTAGAGTAGAGTAGAGTAGAGTAGAGTAGAGTAGAATAGAATAGAATAGAATAGAATAGAATAGAATAGAATAGAATAGAATTTTTTATTGGCCAAGTGTGATTGGACACACAAGGAATTTGTCTTGGTGCATATGCTGTCAGTGTACATAAAAGAAAAGATACCTTCATCAAGGTACAACACTTACAACATTTAATGATAGCCATAGGGTACAAATGTAACACTTAATGTAACACTTAGTGTGCCTCTCCCCCTTTTTAAAGGAGGATGGAAGGACCTTTCGTTTGTCCTTATCCTCTATCAGGACCGGTTCCAGAACCTCCGCAAAAAGGGTGCCTGCCTTATAAGGAGCTGAGGCCAGCTGCCATTTGGATTTGGCATCTGATTGCCAATTGCGGAGCCAAAGCATCCTCCTCGATGTTACGGAGAAGGCCAGTGCTCTAGAAGCATACTTAGCTGCGGATAAGGTTGTATCCGCAGAAAATTGTGTGACAGCAATCAATTTATTTAGGTCTTGGTGGAGCCTGGTTTCACCAGATCGAACCCTCTGTTGCATCTGTTGCAACCACAGTAACGAAGTGCGATTAAAAAAATGAGGCTGCAGATGCGGCCTTAATCGTCCAGGCTGAGGATTGGTGTGCCCTGCACAATGTCAACTCCATTTTCTTATCCTCTGGCTTCAGTCCCTCCGCTATATCTCCTGATACCAATGAGGGAGAGACAAGTGATGCCACTGGCAAATCTACCTTGGGCAATTGCAGATGGTCCTCAGTGCTGGTGCTAGATGGTAAAAACAGTGGTCAAGGTCTCTTGGAATAGGGAAGGACCCTGGCTTTGCCCATTGTTGTTGCACCACATCAATGAACAATTGCGGACCTGGAACATCCTGCACAGTGGCCGGTTTGGAGAAAAGATGATCACTGAGACTTGTAGGTCCCGGTGTGCTGAGTGAGGGGTCTAACCCCATCCTTGCAGTCACCTGAGCCTTGTGTAGAATAGATTTAAATATGGCAGGTGGAAAAAGCCCAGAGAAAGCCAGCACATTGGGTGTAATCCCTTCATCCTCCGACAAGCCTACTTCACCTTGACTCCCTTCTTGTAATAGTGAATCCTCTCCATCAGAAGATCCATCCTGGGATTGGGACTCCTGCCAATAGGACTGGTCCCTTGTTACATGCTCTCCTTGAGGGAGACTAGTGGAAGCCTCCACTGGAGGGGCTACAGGCTTAGGGATACTGCGCAATTTATCTTCAGTTGCTTGAGAGACTGTCTGCGCAATGAGCAATTTAAAATCAGCAGGTAAATCAGAAATACAGGCCTCACCTTGTCTCAAGCCAGCTGCAGTCGGTGTAAATGTTGCTGAGACTTCCCTCCTAGAGGTGGAAGGTTGAGCTGCAGCAGCAGTAGAAGCTGGGCAAAAAACAGAATCTTGCACAAAAGCAGAATTAGTATTAGGAGACAACTTAAAAGAATGCTCACTTGCTCCCTCTGGAGACAAAGGTTGGGCAATTACAGGCTGATGAGTCAGCAACCTTTCAGTAGAACCAGGGTGGGAATTACCTCTTTCAACCCTGTTAGGGGCTTGCTAGGGCTGTTCTTTTTCAGCTCTTTGAAATTGTTTCTCCAGAGCTTTATGTCTCCTGCTGGCATCCTTTTCAGAAGCTTTAGATTGCTTCTGCTTCTCCTGGGCCCCAGATTGGGGCGTGGCCTTCTAGAGGGTTGCAACATTTGTATCCAAAATCAAATTACTGGAAAGGTAGATCAATGCCCAGCAGCTCCTCCCGCCATTATGCAGTTTTTTAAAAAATGCAATTGTTACAGAAACTATTTGCAACCTTCTATAGCCCAAAGGCCTCCTGAAATCAGTATGCCTAGCTGAGACTAGGCAGGGACTTAAAGCCTACCAGGCTAGCAGGGGGTGGGGTTGAGTATGCCTAGCTTAAATTAGGCAGGGACTCCAATGGCCTCCACTGAGGCTGTGGCTCCTGGGTATGGCCAGTAGCTGCTGGGCAGGGACTCCACACCTCTCCTGAGGTCTCTGCCACTGAGTATGCCTAGCCAAAACTAGGCAGGGACTCCTTCTCGCTCCGGCGAGTAAATAGGCCCGCAATGATTCACCCAGCTCCACTGTGTGATCTATGAGCCCGAGGCAAGCAATCCCTTCAAATCAGGCTCCTGTGGCATTTAATACAAGTGTGCCTAGCCAAAGCTAGGCAGGGACTCTGATCGCACTGCTGTGATCGAATAAGGGGCTTCCGACGGCTCGCACAGCCCAGCTGATTAAACAAAGGGAGCTGATGGTCCTGCCGACTCCCTGGCCATCTCTCTCTCTCTCTCTGCCGCTTCAATCCAGGCCACAAATGGCCTGAGGAAAGGAAATCTGACAATCCCGCTGGTTCCCAGCTGTGAGCGATCGGCCGCTGGCAACTGTGAGCCCGCAGTTGCTCAGCCTTTGTTTTTAAAAATGCTGATCACGAAGCACACGGTGAAAATCCGCTGCTACAAAGCCAGCTGCCGTTCTCAATAGTCAAATTGCATAAGCAATAGAAAAAGAAATAGCAATCTCGTGATTCTGAAGTCCAGAAATGCTTTGAAACATCTCGTTCAGGTTAAGATTGAGCCAAAACTGGGGCAGGAAGGTAGAGGAAGGAGGTGTGGCTAAAAAAACCAGACAGCTCGGTCTCAACAGGAAACAGACGATTCAACCCATTCTTGGCCACTCCTGGGAGCTTTCAGGAGAATACAGTAGTCATCTTGCCAAGAGAATCCAGTTCATCACACATCAGTTGCATTATCTTATTTGTGGAAACAAAACTATTTTCAACCTTCTAAGGAAGATCAGTATAGTAGAATAATGTATCTCCTTGGGTTCCACATTCTGATGATACTTTTCCTCTATGGTAATCCACTGAATTTTGGATAGCTGGTAGGACACAAAAATCACCCTGTTCCATTGGATAAGATTGCCATAGAAGGAATAGAAATTTTTTTTACAAGAAAAGGTAGACAGTAAGACTTATGCTGTTTGAATTATACAAGTGAATTATACAATTATTGAATTATACAAGGCCCCATCAACTGCAATCCTGAAGGTAGCATTTAAAATAAACGAACAAGCATTCTATAACCAATCAACTCACAAGAAATTGTCTATCTAGACCCGTTCCAGTCCGGCTTCTGACCTATAGCACGGAGACGGCTTTGGTCGCGTTGGTGGATGACCTCTGGAGGGCCAGGGATAGGGGTTGCTCCTCTGCCCTGGTCCTATTAGATCTCTCAGCGGCTTTTGATACCATCGACCATGGTATCCTGCTGCACTGGTTGGAGGGATTGGGAGTGGGAGGCACCGTTTATCGGTGGTTCTCCTCCTATCTCTCTGACCGGTCGCAGACGGTGTTGACAGGGGGGCAGAGGTCATCCGTGAGGCGCCTCACGTGTGGGGTGCCTCAGGGGTCGATTCTCTCGCCTACCCTGTTCAACATCTATATGAAGCCGCTGGGCGAGGTCATCAGTGCTTTCGGGGTGAGTTATCATCTGTACGCTGATGATACTCAGCTGTACTTTTCCACCCCGGACCACCCCAACGAAGCGGTCGAAGTGCTGTCCCGGTGCCTGGAAGCCGTACGGGTCTGGATGGGGAGAAACAGACTCAGGCTCAATCCCTCCAAGACGGAGTGGCTGTGGATGCCGGCACCCCGGTACAGTCAGCTGCAGCCGCAGCTGACTGTTGGGGTCAAGTTAGTGGCCCCAAAGGAGGTGGTTCGCAACTTGGGTGTCCTCCTGGATGGACGGCTGTCCTTTGATGAACATCTGGTGGCCGTCTCCAGGAGGGCTTTCTACCAAGTTCGCTTGGTTCGCCAGTTGCGTCCCTTCCTTGACTGGGATGCCTTATGCACCGTCACTCACACTCTGGTCACGTCTCGGTTGGATTACTGCAATGCTCTCTACATAGGGCTGCCCTTGAGGTGCACCCGGAGGCTACAGTTAGTCCAGAATGCGGCTGCGCGAGTAGTAATGGGAGCCGCTCGCGGCTCCCATGTAACATCACTGCTGCGTAGTCTGCACTGGCTTCCTGCGGTCTTTCAGGTGCACTTCAAGACTCTGGTTACCACCTTCAAAGCGCTCCATGGCTTAGGACCCGGGTACTTACGAGACCGCCTGCTGTTACCCTATGCCTCCCACCGACCCGTACGCTCTCACAGAGAAGGTCTCCTCAGGGTGCCGTCCGCCAAACAGTGTCGGCTGGCAGCCCCTAGGAGTAGGGCCTTCTCTGTTGGAGCATCGACGCTCTGGAATGAACTTCCCCCTGGCCTACGTCATGTGCCTGATCTTCGGACCTTCCGTCGTGAGCTAAAAACATATTTATTTATTCAAGCGGGACTGGCATAATGGTTTTAATAGTTTTAATTTTAAACTGGGGTTTTTATTGGGTTTTTAAAATTCTTTTATCATTTTAAATTTAAACTTTTAATTATCAGCCTTTTGTAATTTGCTATGTTTTAATTGTTGGTTTTAATTGTATATGTATTGTGTTTTATCTTTGGCTGTACACCGCCCTGAGTCCTTCGGGAGAAGGGCGGTATAAAAATTTAATAAATAAATAAATAAATAAATAAATAAATAAATAAATAAATAAATAAATAAATAAATAAATAAATAAATAAATAAATAAATAAATAAATAGGACCATGTCTCAGTAACAACAACCAGCCAATCAACAGTCGGAAACCAGACCATGACTCAGAAGTATGCAAACAAACAACACTAATGCTAATTTGCATCACATAAGAAGGTATTTAAAGACCAGTGTTCTGACAGAAGAGCACAATTCAGAGACTGACAATGTCTCCTCGAATGGTGACTAAATGTTTGAAACCAAATTGCCACTCTCGGAGCTCAAACCAACAGCCCAACTACCAACCTAAGCTACTAATATTCAAATACACTTCAACTAATATTCAAATACATTTGAACAATAGAATAGAATAGAATAGAATTCTTTATTGGCCAAGTGTGATTGGACAGATTTGTCTTTGGTGCATTCTAGTGAAACAAGTGAATTAAGTAAATTATATAACTTTAAAGTTTAATTATAGCAGAACTCTTTAAACATAAAATAAAAGGTAGTCCTCGACTTATGACATAATGGAGCCCAAAATTTATGTTGCTAAGTGAGACATTTGTTAAATGAATTTTGTCCTATTTTACGACCTTTCTTGCCACAGTTGTTAAGTGAACCACTGTAGTTGTTAAGATAGTGACAAAGATGTTAACTGAATCTGGCTTTTCCATTGACCTTCTTGTCAGAAGGTCACAAAAGGTGATCATATGACCCTGGGACATATGAACTAGTCACCAAGTGTCTGAATTTTGATCATGTGACTGTGCGGATACTGCAATAGTTATAAGTGTGAAAAACGGTCATAAGTCACTATTTTCAGTGCTGTTGTAACTTTGAACAGTCACTAATGAACTGTTGTAAGTCAAGGATTACCTATATCCAAAATATTATTGCATTAAATTTCAATCTTTTTGATCATTGGAAATCAAACAGATATCCTGACTCAGATGCCAGTGATCAGTTATGTTGATGCATGTGAGTAGTATAGCCTTTGTTGTCATTATACATCATATATACAACGAAATTGATTTAGCCTCTTTGGTGCAATCCATAAAGTTGACGGTGCTATACTCAGGGAGTTGCCTCTAAAGAAGTCACACTTACCCCATTTAATTAATATAAATTATATAAACTTTCCCACTTTAATGACTGAATTTAAATGTAAATTAAAATTTGGATGAAATATTGACTATTTCCAGTTATATAATCAAAATCAGAACATGTAACAGCAAAATGTATTTCTATCCTTATTATAGCCAGCTTTTTGCAACCTTTCATGTACTTTCCTATTCAATTCTGACCTGCAGGATAGGATTTGCAAGACAAACAGAAAACCTGATGATAGAAAATGCAACATTATTTATTTTTGTTCTAAGACGAGAGAAAAGGTTAATATGTCTGTAATTCTGTCATTTAAATTGTACATGTATTCCTTCAGCAACTCAGAGCTAAATGGCTTCTCTCTTTGCATAGACTGTCTAATGATTACGCTTTCACATACCCAGCATATACTCCTCCTACACAACACCCACACACAGTACAATCTGCACAAATGTACACCAAGCACATAATCTTTATGCTCTTACTTTCTTCCTCAGCCATACAACAGGGACCTCAATGTAACTGTGACTTGTCTTTCTATCATACAGAATGTGTTTTTCAAATCGACCCTTATGTTCTCTCCATAAGGAAGGTTATGAGGAAAAAACTGGAAGTCATTTGTAGCGTATTTAATTGGATAACCCCATTTTTAAAAATAGACTGCAATTCCCAGATTCTCTTAATTAAGGGCAATCAAATATCTGGTGCAGTTAATAGAATGAAACTGCTCTCTCTTTTTTACATAAACTCGAAACAGTGTTTGCATGCATAAGCATAAGTGTGTGGAAGGAGGAGTATAGGCATTTAGCAAGCCGTATGTCTGGAATCGACACCTTTACTCACTAACTGTATTGCACCAAGAACAGTGGAGCATGACTGGAAACTACATCTTATCTTTCATCAAATCCTCTTTCACCATTTTTTTTCCTATCTTTGTATTGGCAGCCAGGATTTGTTCCACTACTCCAGGGGTGTCAAGCTCAATTTCATTGAAGGCCGCATCAGGGTTGGGGTGGGTGTGGCCAGCTCGATGTAACCTGTGTCGGAGTACATGTGGTGGCCCAAGCACTTTGCCAGTGAAAATGGGGTCCTGAGCTCCATTTCTGGCCGTGAGGGCCTCCTGCAACCCTCTGTCAGCGAAAAGGGAGCTCAGGAGGGCCGTTGTGGTCCTTGTGAGCTGTTTTTGGCTGCAACAACCTCCTGAAACCCTCTGCCAGCAAAATTGGAGGCCGAGCTCCATTTTCACCGACAGAGGCATGGCGGGCCAGTCCTTTGCTGTTTCCAGGGCGGCCCCACAGCTGGATCTAAGCACCCCGTGGGATGGATTCGGCCCACGGGCCTTGAGTTTGACATCTCTGCACTACTCTGTCTTGACTGGCTAGAGGATCTGTTTCCTTATCAAAATGGTTAAATGTGAAATTAGTAGCAGAAATATTTAATAAAAAAACAAAGGAAAAAAAATCAGCTGTTGCTCATCCTGTTGTAATTGTCCTTCCTTTTGATATTTTATTCCCTGAGTTAAAGCATACTCACAATAATGTGAGGAAAAAATTAAGAGATCTATTGATTTTACTGCCATCACCAAAATTTTTCTTCATTAGGATTTTTTTTTGTTTCTTCATTAAATAATCAAATTATTATATAAAAACAAACAGGTTTCCTTAAGTTTGTAACCTTGATTAACTTCTTCAGAATATTTTCCTAGCTTTCACAAAGTATCTATTAATGCTAATAAATGGCAATAGGTATTTATTCTTAAATCTGTTACTCTGAGTTGGAGAATTCCCTGATCTTCTCTGATGCATGTCCTTCTACCCATGTCTCTTATATCCTATTCTTCTCATTCTCCTACCTTCTAGAATTTAAGCTGGGAAGAGGGCTCCTATCTTGAGTAACAGTTCTAACAGATAGTCATGATAGAAGGATATTTATGTAAATAAGAAAATAATCAACCTGCACTTTAGAAATGCAAGTTATATTCCATTCTGTATTAGAAGTAGGTTGGAAGCAACTGACACCATCATAAAGCAAGAGCATCTCAAAAAGTAGTTGATGTTATAAATGTCCAGTATCATTCTAAGGCAGGGTAAAGAACTTGAAAAAGAAGCTAGGTATGTTTTCTCCTGGAAGAATACTTTTTATTGCTAACTTTTTAAAAACAAACATAGGATGAGCAGTCTCAACAGGGACAAGCAGGGAGAAAACAATGTCTCTTGAGTGGGAGGCAATGCCAGGTGGAAGATCTTTCACAAAGGAATGCCCAGAGTAAGCTGGAACAACAACACCAGCTATAAACCCAATGCTTCCAACAGCTGCCTGTCTTGAGAATATCCAAAATATGGTTTAAGAGAGAATCCAACACAAATATGCAGTTAAAGACCAGTATATAAAATGATTCACTTCATTATATTTGAAGCTGTCCCAAAGAAGATAAATCTACTGATGAGAAATGTGGAAAGCCTGGCTTTCAGAACTCTGGTAAGCTTTCCTAGAAGAGCAAAGCACCATGGAATTATCAGAAATTGGAGACAAATGCTTTGCAGAACCATATTAGGCAGAAGCAAGGATGAATGAGAGTAAAACAGAGTAATTAAAATAATTTTGATGCTGAAAAATTTCAAAGATGAATGTGCTATCACTGTGGCTGTCAAAAATAAACTGAAGCAATTCAGCAAGAGCTATACCAAACCATGGTACCGGCCAGATATTTCTGTAAACCTGAGAGATTCTGAAAGAGTTTGTGCACAGGAACATGACAGCATCGTAGACATCACAATAAGGAATATTTACATTTGAAAATTTCCAAAAGCAGCAATGATACTGTAAGGTAGATTAGATAATTTGATTTTCAACAACAATACCGAACAAATATTTCTCAACAATTTAAAAGCTTTAGACTTTTACACAGATATGAAAGCAGACACTGCATTTAGTGCATTCTTTTTCCCAACTGTGTTTTTCTTCCAGTTGTGGTTATGTTGTGATGAAAAGGCTACATCAATATTCAAAGTGCTGCTTTGATTGAGAAGAAAGTCACACTAACTGACCAAAATAAAAGCTTTTCTTAGGGAAAACAGAAAAGCTAATGGACTGAAGTTATCAATAATTCATAAGTTGTGGAAAACTGCTTTTAACAGCCTTAAAAAAAATACACTTCTAAAAACGAATTAAGAAAAAAAGAATAATAAATGGTTTTAAGCAATCCACAAGAAGGATTTTATAATTAAAATCCAGTACTTGTGGGTGATCCCAGGCCTTCCATTTTATCCAGAGAGGAATTTTGAGGCACCAATCTGTTCGCCAATTCTTTGTTCTGCAAACAGTCATGAGTCCCCCATTACTTTCATGGAAGTCCATCACAAATATATTGTATACAGAAGGTTCTCAAGATTTCAAGAAACAGAGACTAGTATTAGAATTACCTAAGCAATAAATACAAAACAATGTACCCTAAAAAAGCGATCTCCTTTCACTCTTGATACTGGGAATAAAGCTCCATCACTATTCTATATTGTGATTGCAAAGTGATAGCAGTGATGAGTTTTATTCCCAATTGCTTGTAAACAAGCTAACATTTGTATTCTAATTAACAGTTTGAATGTTTCCATGCAACTGAATTCTGCCTGTAGCAACTGACAGTGATAATAGGATAACATTCCAAACTCAGGTAACTTTTAACTTTTAAAAAATGATTTTTAAAAAATTAAATCGATTTCTATGTAACCCAATTTTAGAATAGAAAATGTCTGCCTCTGGATATATTTGATAAAATAAAATATGTTAATGAAAGAACAATTAGTTTGTACATATATAAATGTATGTCTATGGATTAATACCAATATATAACAAAAAGGGGATAGCAACAGGAATTACAAGATCCTTATCAGAGGACAATTAAGCTAATGATGCTGACACTTAGTCTTGAAGCAAAGTGATCTAGTTAGGCATATTTTAACTTAATTTCTGCAATAAAATCAAGCTGCATAGTATTGTCAAAATGATATATATGTTATAGTAATGTGTGCAAAACTGTATACGATATATTCCATACAATTTATGTATAAAATGTGTGATGTTTTTAGATAAAGCATGAAATATATGTGTTATTTTAATAAGCTATATATTTCCCTAGGCACTGTATATAATATCTAGGCATTATGCAGAATGACAAGAATTATTTACGCAAAGTAGAGAGTCTTGAAAAGAGTAAGAATTAGAATTTAACTTTAACTCTGCCCCTGATCCTAACCTTTTATTTAAAAAACACACAGAAGAAATGCAAAATGAAGTGCCTAATTTCACACATTAACAGTAACATATATACTGTGTGACAGTCTGTTTAGATCAAGACTTTTGGGTGGAAAGGTACAAATACAATATATCTTAAATATATTAGGAATGTTAAGTCAAAATTATCAGGCTTTAGTGAAGTGTTTTAGTTCATCTGTGACCCTATAATTTATTATTTTAAGTTTTTTCTCGATTTCTTACTGCTTGAAGATTTTGAGGAAGCTCAGTTTTAAGAAACTGAATAGCACATCTGCAAGGCACAATCTGCTCTAACACTGAAAGGCAAAAAAAGACTTAAATATCAGCATGAGAATAGTATTTTTTGTTTAGTAAACTGCAGTCACATGACCAATTTTTAGTGTCCCAACTAATTGGGACTCCTATTGTGGTCATTAAGCAATCTTGCACATCATTAAGTAGACAGAGTCCCAGGTAAGAAACACATGATACTTTAGGGGAGTTGAGAAGACCTTGGAAGGTTCTGCTCAGGAACTGAAAATCCTCCCTGCTGAAATCCAAGGAGGATTTTCAAACCTTATGCTCAGCCTGTAGCAGGCTTTCCAGGGCCTCCCCCGTCTGCTTGAGGCACCCAATTCTATTTACCTTACTGTGCTTACTTATTTACTTATTGTGATCATGTGACTATTAGGGCGATGATGCAACATTTTGGCCAGATGTGCTTTCCAGGCTATAAATCGCCCTTCACAAGGCTGTCATGATTCTGGACTGTTGTTAAACAAACAGCTGTATGTTAAGGACTATCTGTACTATACTCTAATTTTTCTACCCTCTCCCCCACATTTCTCTATATTCTCTATTCCGCCTTTTTTCTTTTTAGTTTGTATTTGTTTTATCTTTGTTATTGTAATCTTTAATAAAATTATAAAAAAGAAATGCAATCTCAGATATATTTCCATGTCAGTTTTAATAAGAAATCAATCTATAAATCATAGACTTTCTCTTTCCACTTATGACTGTATGACTATAACTTGTTGCTGGCAATCCTTATGATTTATATTGATATATTGATCATCAATTGTGTTGTAAATGTTGTACCTTGATGAACGTATCTTTTCTTTTATGTACACTGAGAGCATATGCACCAAGACAAATTCCTTGTGTGTCCAATCACACTTGGCCAATAAAATTCTATTCTATTCTAGTGTCAGGCCTTGAAGCTATCTTTTCGTTGGATCTTCAGGCCTGCCACATTTACTACTGTGGGAAACTGGGAGGAGGAATTGTATGGAGCCAGGGTGATCTATAGTCATAATAACATTCCTTTCTCAGAGAGCCAAGGACATCTTGCCCTGCACCTGGATGGCTGGAACTGGGAGGCCTCTCCAGTTGGGACGGTGCTTTGATTGGACCATGTGATGGTCATGTGGGTGTTGGGCAGGGACTTGAACTTTTCTTTGGGTGGGGAAAACCTGGAAACTTTCAGATTCGGATTTTCCCAGATGTGCGAATATGACATCTCTAATAAAATGGAACTTTGAGGAAACTCAAGCCTTGGAGTTTTCTTTCATTGGGGCTGTTACTTGGAACCCTGACATATAGCATATTGTAGTATTTGTAAATGTATTGTTAATTTTATCAATTAAATGTGGGATACAATTTTGTTCCCTTTACAAATGTTCCATTCCTGACCTGTGAAATAGCCTTTAATTAGGCACCTGTAAGATACTTAATAGCTGTTTGGATGTTGAATTTCAGCCATAGTAAATACAATGCATTCCAAACTTTTGTTCAAAACATTACTTAAGAGGTGTATTCAGGTATTATATTTTCCTCAGTTTCTATCCCGTTTATGCATTGAAATTCTTGGCCTAAATTAAAATATCACTCAATGTTATGTAATGTTCGCTCTTTGGTTCTACTAATGCTTCAAGAAACCAACTGGAATTTTTGATGATTTTCTTCATAAGAACAGTTTTTATTCTGGGTACTGACATATAGTATGTGTTGTGTCTTGCCCGCTCTCACAGCAGCCGGGGCCTTCTTATCTACTCCCGAACACGGACGAATGTATGCCTCCCGGCCCCAGTCCTGGCTCCATGCCCAGACAAGCTGAAGAGGAGGGGGCACCTCCCGGTCCCAGCCCTGGCTCCATGCCCAAGCAGGCTGCAGAGGAGGGAGCACCCCCCCGGCCCCAGCCCTGGCTCCATGCCCAGGCAAACGGAGCAGCTAGACCCCTCCCCCTCCTCCACAGCATGTGAGCCTGAGGAAAGTTTATTTCCAACAGCTGCTGATTGGAGTGACCCTCGCATCAGAAGACTGGATAGGCGGAGGCAACAGAAGGAAGGGAGGGGCAGGCCTTAATGAGTGCTGAGTTATGGAGCCACACCCCATGGCCTATATAAAGGATCTGCTTTCTGGCAGTCTCTGAGTCAGGCAAAGTCGAACTTATCTTGCTGAAGTCACTTACTGGTCTCCTGCCTGCTCTGAGGACTTTGCTAGGACTTTGGCAGAGCTGCAGAGGCAAGCCTGATTCGGATTTCCCTGACCCGGCCGTCAGCGGAGGAGTGGGACACGACAGTATGCCTTAAACTCATGAGTTAATGTACAGAGATGCTCTTTACCCCCTTGAAGAGTATCCAGAAGCTGCAACTGGTGCAGTGACAAGGGCAGTTATATGATGTCCTAGATCAGTGCATGTTATACCTCTACTCTATAAGCTGCACTGATTTCCAAGGTTCTAGTAAAGGTTTCCACTGTGCAGTTGTGCACAATTCTAGGGGCAGTGCTCATTTCTGTTTCTTAGTCAAGGGAGCCAGCATTGTCCAAAAGACATTTCCTTTGTCATGTGACCAGCATGACTATATGCCAAGGTGCACATAACACTCTGTTGTACATAACATGGGCCTGCTTATTTGAGTGATTGCATTTTTAGTTACATCTACCTGTCCCTTCGTGTCTGGCAGAAGGGGCATGTTCTGGGTCCTGTCTACTAATGACTGTCATCTGACGGGACCCAGAAGAACACCTTTTTTTGCCACTGCATTCACTCTTTGGATCATCATCCCCCCTGAGGTTAGATTTGCCCCAATCCTATTGGACTTTTGGAAGGCCCTAAAGATACGGCTTGGTTATTGTGTCTGGGGATCTGGTGGCAGTATAGAGCCTGTAAAATAATTACACCGTAAAATGGATGCAATCTCTTATAGATTATGCTTTTTCTGATTTTCATTGTTTTAATGGTTTTATGTTATAATAATAACAAGAGTTGGAAGGGACCTTGGAGACCTTCTAGTCCAACCCCCTGCCCAGGCAGGAAACCCTACACCATCTCAGACAGATGGTTATCCATGTCTTATAAATGTTGTTATTGTTTAATTATTTATTTTGTATGTTTGAGTTTTGTGTGTGTGTGAATCGTCCAGAATCACATATGTGAACAGGGGACGATGTCTATACAAATTAAATAAATAAAAAAACTCAGCTGAAGCAGTACTATAGCTTAGGCAAAAACCAAGTGGAGACAGGAGGAGGTACAGTAGAAACAATTTTTAATGGCCTTAATTACATTGTTTATCAGTATTTCAGCTACACAATCCAATTTCAGAGTGGTTAATTTCCGATACAATCTTCCCTATCACTCTGAAAATAAGAATAAGAATATTTTTAGGAACTTATTTTCCTTTATCGATAATGTTTGGCATTTGCACTCTGATTGTAAAACTTCAGGGCTCCCCATACCGAGAGAGGTTCTTGGGAATAATAGATATCAGTGACCCTTCTCTTATTTCACAAGATAAGCATTCTGATAACTTTATTTATCATGTCAAAATCCCAGAATGTCTGGAAATGTATTGTTTGCTGCTTTAATAGCAGCATGCCAGGCAGATTCTGGGCAGGAACATAATAGCAAGAGTTAGTAATTATCCTTTTTCTCTATATCCATTTTTCTAACTGAAATTTGCTTGAGGACATTGCTATCTGCCCCACCACAGAAACCTACAGAATAAATATTATGCCAGTCTCTAAGTCCAATTGATTTAAAAATTTAATTGCCTTAAGTTTTGAGCTGAAGTGCTATTAAAATTAGCTTCAGATTTTTGTTCTTAGCAATGATAATGCACAATGATTTCAAATTCCAGAAGAATTTTAAGATTTGTCTTATAAATTAACAACTGTTCCTGACCAATGCTTTACCCCGACCAACAGGGGTAAGGATACTATGACTGGGTTTTTTAAAATTACCTCTTTCTTGGATAAAGTTTACACATATTGATACAAGATTTGGGTGAAAAACATGTAAGAGAAATTAAGTGATACACTAGTTGGCATTTTTTTAAGCTGAGATGCATTTTAAACAATACAGGCCCCTGGTCAAAAAAGAGATGCCCTTGGCAAAAAAATATATAATCATACCGGTAGCACTCTTATGCCTGGGATTATTCAAAAAAAATGGAAGGAAGCTATAATGGATGAAGAACACAATCTGAAAATAATTATTCTGTACTAAAAGTTGATAAAAAGATTAGACAAACAGAAAAACAAGGAAGAACACTTAAACAGGCATGTAACAGAGGTGGAACTTGGACATCTAGCACTTCCAATAAGCCCTAAGCCTCAATTTTATATTTCCTTCTGTTATTCTGTATTCTTCCAGACTTGGGATAAGAGGCAAATATATTCCAAATAATAAGGCACACTTTAATCATGCTCCTAACCACTGTCTAGTTAAAGAAGCAATAAAGTGGGTGAGAATTCCTGAAGACAAGAAAGAGACAAAGTTGGGAGTTTGTGTGTGTGTTGAAACTGCAAACTCAGGAATAAGTTAGACACATCAAACAGAATGCTGAGCGCTTAGCAAAAAGCATCATGTTGTTGCAACCTACTCATTTCACTTTAGACAAAGACATATAGATATAACATTGAGAATAAATTCACATATACCTTACGCTATTGGCCTTACAGCTGTAAGTCATCAAACTCCAGTTACGAGTCCTTGCACAAGACTAGAAATCATGCAACAGAAGCAAAAGCAGCAACAGGCAGCATAGTGTAAAAATGAGACATGCATATCAGTCTTACACTCATGACTCAGGATACACAACATCAGACTAAGTTCAGTTCTACCAATCTGGAAAGCCAAAAAGTGACAAGAAAGAACAATCTAGCACTGAAGATAAAGTGAAACATGTTTTTTGCTAGGTAAGTTTCTTGGTCAGAACTATGTTGTATTGAAACATCAAGGTGTTCCAATGGTCAAAGTGAAGATATCTTCACAGAAGGAAAAAAAACAGCATAGTAATCAATGGCAAGAAAACAGAAATAGGAGTAAGGGACTACATTAATTTTGAGTGCTAGATATGTTTATGTAAACCATCGTATATAATTACTTAGTTTCTGTTCAGATGCTGTTTTTTCATGTATCCAAAACAGAACTATTTATTTCCTCCTTTCTCCATTTTAATTCATAAATTTATATTGTTTCTGTACCATTATATATGCATCATATGCTTACAGCAGGCTCAGAAGACATCCATTTTTGAGAATAGAAAGTTCTTATCTTTACTACTTAAAGTTATATATTTGTCTATATAAGCTATCTTGAATTTGCAAAATTCCTTTATAATACTTCATACAAATCATATAATTATACCACATATTTTTGACAATATTTTAGATAAATGTTACATTGTTCTTGTATTCCAAACTGCTCTATTGTCCAGATGTGAACACTGCCCAATATCATGACAATTCTGTTTCAATGCACTGAAGTAGAAAGGGAGCTTAGTTTCCTGCTCTCGTTCACCTAAAGAATTAAATTACTTCAAAATTGTTCTCCGTTTTAAAAATCTAAGTTTCTTTCTTCCTTTCTCTTTTTTACATTTGATTACACGCCATGAAGTTGGTGCTGTCTCTTAGCAACCAAACAGAACCTTTCCAGCATGATCTCTCTCCAGCTTGTCCCTTCAGGTCTTCCAATGATGTACCCATCAATGTTGTAATCAATTCTATCCTCTTTGTTCTTGATCATCCTCTTCTTTCTTTCCCTCTTTACTATATATATTTTCAATGAGAAAATATCAATACCATAGTACAATAACTGAAAGTTGCAATATTGCAACTGCAATTTCAATACCATAGTACAATAACGGAAAGTTGCAATATTGCAACTGCAATTTAATATACAAATTCCTAATCTTCCTTCAAAAGTGTTATGATGGAGTAAGTATTTGCATATTGACGAATGAGAAAACCTCTATTAAATAACTGTTCAGAGCTTATTATACTAAGAATTTGGTTCATGCTGAGATTTACACAGCTATGAAATACATGCGGTAATATGGATGTCAATACTGAATTTTCTGTTGAAGAATTCAATTTCTACTATTTTAGTGATTTCCAAATTAAGGTTTAAGTACCTTTTCTGAGTCATGCTACTTAGGCTGAGAGATCATTAGTGGTTATTTTTTATTTTTGCTTTTAATTTGTTTCAACATTCAATCACTTAAAGATAACTATATGGGGCGTTGGTCTTACGCACCTTCTTATCAGGTGGAGACAGCTTCCAGGAATAGGTTGACCTTGTCGGTTCAGCTGAAGGACTGAGTCTGTCAAAGTTGTTAAGTTGTTAAGCCTCTGTTGCTTGGGCTTCCCGCTTTTGATGAAGATGAAGGGACAGAACGTGTCAGTATAAACAAAAAAAACCAGTCACATAAATTAAGACCAGACCAAAAAATTAAGGGTGGGGCTGGATGCTGTCTCCACTTGATGAGAAGGTGCGTATCAGGTAAGACCAATGCCCCTTCTCCCTCTAGGTGGAAACAGCATCCAGGAATGGGACATACCAAAGCTACTGTCCCAAGTCTTACGGGAGGGCCCCTGTCTGGTCAGTAGCTACTCTGTCTGAATGGACCCTTTGAAGGACCTGACGGCTGAACGCCGCCTCTGCCGAGGCATACATGTCTAGTTTATAGTGCTTGACAAATGAAGAAGGCGACGTCCAGGTTGCGGCTCTACAGATCTCTGTCAACGATACCTGTGTGGCCCACACTGCCAACGTAGCTGCACTGCAAGTCAAATGCGCTGTCACTCATGGAAGCCTCGGCAAGGACTGCAGCTCATACACCTTAGAGATGGTCAGGCGGAGCCAGTGCCCTATGGTAGCGGGGGTGACCTTGGAATCTAAAGAAGCAGGCTGAAATGTTATAAATAAAGATTCTGTCCGTCTCAGGTTAGCAGTGCGTTTTAAATAAATACGGAGTGGCCTTCTCACATCCAACTTATGCCAGCGTCTTTCTAAGGGGTGGACCAGGTTAAGACAAAAATTAGGTAAAATTAGTTCCTATGCCCTGTGGAAAGTCGTGTTTATCTTGGGCAGGAATGAAGGGTCCAGTCTCAATACAACATGATCAGTGTGGAACACAGAGAGATCACTCTTCACTGACAGCACCGCCAGCTCCGAAATCCGCCTGGCCGATATGATTGCTACTAAAAAGGCCACCTTACACGATAATAGGCAGAGGCTGGTGGATCACAATGGCTCATAACGAACCCCAGTGAGGGAGTTCAAAACCCTTGACAGGTCCCAGGAAGGGTACCTATGTATGACAGGCGGGCATAAATTAGCCACTCTCCTGATAAAGTGATGGATGGTGGAGTGTTGGGCCAGGGAGTCCAGTGACCCATAAGTCAAAATGGAGGACAGAGCCGCCCCTTGTCTCCATATGGTGTTAGGCGCCAGCCCAGCATCTAGTCCATCCTGCAGAAAATCCAGGATCTGGGTTATGGATACCCGGAGTGGGGACAGGGTGTTATGGAAATGATGGACACCATTTTGCCCAGGAGCTGTAATAGTAGGGCCAAGAATACCCTGCGTTCTTTCTGAATTCTACCTCCTAGGTCTCGGATACTGTCCTGCCACTCCTGGGACAAGTATACCCTGCCTTCAATGGTGTCTATAATTGCCCCCAGATGTAGGATACAGGTAGTAGGTGTTAGATGGCTCTTTTGTAGATTAATAGAAAAGCCATGTTGAATGAGAGTTCTGATCGTTACCTGGAAATCCTCCCTGGAGTGAGAAATTGAGGATGACTAGATTAAAATGTCATCCAGGTAACACTGGATACATATCCCCCTAGTCCTGAGATGGTCTGCAAGGGCCATCAGGACCTTAGTAAACACCCAAGGGGCTGATGACAGTCCAAAGGGCAAGGCCCTATATTGGTAGTGACTACCTGAATAATAAAATTGAAGATACTGCCGATGTAAGGGCAGAACAAGGAGGCACCTTCTGTTGAGCTGCAGACGCTCTGGACAGGCTTGAGTGGAGTCAAGCGATCCCCATTGGAGCAGGGGTTCAAGTAGTGGAGCTTTGCGCTCCCAGTGACAGCGGGGAAGCCGTGCCTTTGGAATTTGGGCGCGCTTAGCCGGAGAGAGTTGGGCAGCCATTTTGACAGCTAACGGCTGTCTAACACTTTTTTAAAAGTTGATTGGTAGAAGTTCGCGCTCCCGAACAGCCTCTCTGCCTTGAGGCTTTGCCCGGCAATTACCAGACCCGCAGTGAAGCGAAATTGGGGTTTTTAAGCCTTTTAATCGCTAATTGAGATTGCTGGAGGCTAGAGCCACTGACAGGGGCTTCGCGCTTCTGGCGGCTTTTTTTGCACATTCTGACAGTTGCGCAGCTACTCCACTAGAACAAAGGAGCTAAATTCAAGGCTTTGCCAGTGATTTGCCCAGCGATTGGGGGTTTTCAGTAGCGCATTGTGTGCTCCCCTCTGAAAGAGCCCTAATTCTTCTGTATCTTCAGATCTAGGGCCAGCAGCATGCCTAAGGCACTTTGCAAGACAAAACATGGCTGGAAAGTCAAGGCTGCTGAATTGCCAGAGGCTGGAGCTGCAACCATTTCCAGCCTCTGCAGCCAATAAGCCCAGGGCTAAGGCATCATCTTCTAGAGATGGCAGCAGATCTGAAAAACACTGTAAGCCCTCTATGGCATCCAAAGGGATGGGAGGCGGAGAGATCAAGCTCTGCAAAAACTTTGTAATAAAGCTGCTAAGCTGAGTACATCAGTTAGAGAGACAGCTTCTGAGCCCACTGCCGCTAACAGACTGCAATGCAGGGATTTGACACTAGAGGGAACTCCAAGTTTCTCTGCAGAGCTTCCCTGTAAATATTTCTGAGGCTAACCTGTGGGGCTCTTCTGCCAAAGTATTGGAACCGGCCAGCTGTGCTCCTATGACATCCGCCTCTGCTAATAGCAACTCTTTGACTGCAGAGGAGCGTCCAGCGGTGGGCAAAGGCACCCCGGTGCCTGATAAGATAAAAGACTTTATTATGGGTGCTTTTAGGAGCACCCTTCCTGAGTCTGGCCAGCAGACTGAATGGACATTTTTTGAAATTTCGGGCTATCCCAACAGCTGTATGGACATTGACGAGGAGGAGCTTCCTCCATGTCGAAGCCCGGCTTTCCCCACCCCTTCTAAGGTAAGTTTGCCATCCATTTCGGGGGAGGAGGAACAGCGAGAGTTGGACCTCTCGGATGACGAGGGTCTCATACCTGAGCAACAGGTCTGTTCCCACCAAGTGTATTTAAATCACTGTTATTTAAGGCAACCAACACGGCCAACCTGGGGGCGTGGTCTGAGGGGCAGAATGCTACTGAAGGTCAGGACTCAGCTGATCCACTATTTTCAGAACCGGGTAGGTGGGTGGACAGAGTTCCAGCCCACGCCTGTTTATCGATGTGGTTAAGAGGCAGTGATCAGCTCCTGGCTCCACACCTGTATCTTCGGCTCTGGACAGACGTTATTTTAATGTGGCTCAGGACATGGTGGCGGTACTCCAAACGCTTGCGGTGGATACACCGGTGGCAGCATTAGTATCAGCTTCTAATCTTTCTGGAGAGCCGGAGGAAGGTCTGCGGCCGGAGGATAAGCGAAGGGAACATTCCTTGCCGAGAGCCCACCAAGGGAATGCCTGGGCTATTCGATCAGCTACCATGGCCTCCTTTTTCAATAGGGCCACGCTCATTTGGCTATGCCAGTTGCAGGAGAGGGTACCAGCACTGGACATCCGCATGCAGCAGGACATCAATAAGATTGTAGCTGCAGTCTAATTTTCTGCTGACACTACACTGAATTCAGCCCGCTTTGCCGCTAAGGCCATGGCATCCTCAATAGTGGCCAGATGCCTCCTGTGGCTCAGAAAATGGCAGGCAGATGCTTGCCACATGTGGCAGCTAGCCTCTGCACCCTTTATGGGGGGGAAAACAGGGGAGGCGCTGGACCTTTAGTAATTGAGACACGGGATAAGCGCAAAATATTGCCTTCTGCCCAACACAGGGGTGATTATCGCTACTACACATTTTACCGGCGACAACCATTTAGGGGGTCGGAGATAGGGGATGGTCCGGTCCATCCACAGGGATCCTTTGCTCAGAGACTGAGGTTCCAGCAGGACAGGACAAGTAGAGGTAAACCCTTCCCAGCTAGACGGCCTTTTCGAGAGGGAGGAAGTCATGCTTTCCAGTGTCGCAAGTAACTGCATGTCTCTTCCTCTCATCGGTGGACCATTTAACTATCTTTGCTACCTGATGGGAGGAGATTACATCAAACGCTTGGGTAAGGTAGACAATGCGATCTGGTCTCCCACTAGAATTCATCTCTATCCCCCCCCCCAAGATTTTTTATCAGCTGCCCGGTATTTCGGGACCCTTCTAAAAGGGCGATTATGGAAGCTGCTGTTGTGTCTTGTCTGCTCTCACAGCAGCCGGGGCCTTCTTATCTGCTCCTGAACACGGAGGAATGTATGCCTCCCGGCCCCAGTCCTGGCTCCATGCCCAGACAAGCTGAAGAGGAGGGGGCACCTCCCGGTCCCAGCCCTGGCTCCATGCCCAAGCAGGCTGCAGAGGAGGGAGCATCCCCCGGCCCCAGCCCTGGCTCCATGCCCAGGCAAACGGAGCAGCTAGACCCCTCCCCCTCCTCCACAGCATGTGAGCCTGAGGAAAGTTTATTTCCAACAGCTGCTGATTGGAGTGACCCTTGCATCAGAAGACTGGATAGGCGGAGGCAACAGAAGGAAGGGAGGGGCAGGCCTTAATGAGTGCTGAGTCATGGAGCCACACCCCATGGCCTATATAAAGGATCTGCTTTCTGGCAGTCTCTGAGTCAGGCAAAGTCGAACTTATCTTGCTGAAGTCACTTTCTGGTCTCCTGCCTGCTCTGAGGACTTTGCTAGGACTTTGGGCAGAGCTGCAGAGGCAAGCCTGATTCAGATTTCCCTGACCCGGCCGTCAGCGGAGGAGTGGGACACGACAGCTGCCATCATGCACCTGCTCGATATTAGAGCAATTCAGCCAGTGACAGAGGAGCAACAAGGACAGGGCTTCTATTCAACCTTGTTTGTGGTATCCAAGACCTCGGGTGGGTGGAGACTAATTCTGGACCTCAAAAGACTCAACTGCTATATCATCTACAGATGTTTTAAAATGCAGTCCCTTCTTTCAATCCTGGCCTCTGTGCGGCCTGATGACTTCCTCGCCTCAATTGATCTAACTGAGGCCTATTTACACATCCCTAGTCTGACAGCAAGCTGTCAATGATCCAGGCAAGAGGTCCTTTCAGCGGCTCGAGCTGAAGCTCGAAAAAGCCGCTGAGAAAAAGCGCTTTCTCTCTAATGCAAAGAAAGTGCTGTTAACTCACAATCCACAACGAATCCACACCATCAAACATTGCTATTAATACAACATCCAGGAATAATAAGTAGGGAGACTACTTTCGACACGTCTTGTCCAGGCTGAATGGACTGAGTCAAAAGTGGGAAGCCCTAGCAACAGAGGCAGAGCTTAACAACTTTGACAGACTCAGTCCTTCAGCTGAACAGACATGGTCAACCCATTCCTGGATGCTGTCTCCACCTAGAGGGAGAATAACCTGATTTGTTGTTAATTTCATATGGCTCTGACATACCATTACTTCTCCCCCATTTATTTACATAAATAAAATTATTTATTTAGTTTTATTTATTGTTCCCCAGATTTTGATTATGTAACTTTTCAGTGTGGCCTGCACCAATAAAATACAAAATATGAAACACAAAAGTAAAATCAAGATAATCAAAAATAGTTTATCTATTTTAAAAAAAAACACTGGCCCCTTAGATATCTAATCAGGCCTTCCATAAACTCTTTAGAGATTTAAAGATCAATAGCAAAACATTAAATTCTGCTTGATGGGTGATTAGCAGTCAACACAGATCTTTCAATGTAGCATCAATGTTTGTACTTGTACTGATTAGCACCCAGAGCCCACATTTGCATCAATTGGAGTTTCTGGACATTTTTAAGGGTAGCCCCACTTAGAACTCATTATAGAGTTCGATACAGGTCACAATCATGATATGGATAACTGTTACTAAGTCCAGTTACCTCAGCAAAGGTTGGTGTGTGCTATTCCTAACATTATAAACAGATTCTTCAATACAACTGTCACCTGTAAATTCAGCAATAGCTGAGGTCATGAAACACTCTCAAACTATGACCTGCTCTTTCTGTAAAGAAAGAGTGTAACCCTCTTCAGAACAAAGTTCACTTCAATGCCCGAGTAGTTTTCTCTTTCTCTCTTTCTTGTCTCAATTTAAGTCTCATTTATTTTCTCTCATCCAGCTCATTATAAGATGAGATAATAAACAAGGACATTAATTATTTCCTTGGAGTTAGAGGGTAGGAAGCAGTAGATGGTGTCAATGCACTGACATTGCAAAACTCTGGCATCTCATTGCAAAACTCTGAATGACTTATAGCAGTTTCAAACCATATCAGTCAACAACCTAGCTAATAGCCATATGGATGTGTCCCAATAGGAAAGACTGGAAATACTGCAAAGAATAAGAGAAGTATGGTAAAAAAAAAAAACTTAAAGCAAAAGGAAGGAAGGAAGGAAGGAAGGAAGGAAGGAAGGAAGGAAGGAAGGAAAGAAGGAAGGAAGGAAATCCAATTCTTAATACTATATTTCAGACAATACTCTATTTCAGAAATGGAATTAGAAATGGCTTCAGCCAAATGTATGTAGAGCTACAAGGACACCATTTTTTTTTGAAAAATTTTATTTATTTTTAAACATAAAATAAAAAACCCTCATCAAATCAATTCCATTACAACATGCTGTAAGGGTGTTAACATATCTTCCTGTGCATTCACAAAATAATCATCTCTTCCATACATATATCTTATACTCATTTTTCCTAACATATCTTTCCATTTAACCAATTATAGAATAAATCCCATATTTTATAATATTGTTTATCTTCTTGTTCTCTAATTTCAAATGTTAATTTACTCATCTCTGCACATTCCAATATTTTTCTAATTATTTCATCTTGCAAAGGTAACTTTTCATTTTTCCAATTTTTTGCAAATACAATCCTAGCTGCTGTAGTAATATTCAAAATCAAATATTTTATATCTCTAGTATATATCTCCGGTATAATTCCGAACAGAAAGATTTCTGGCTTAAAGTCAATATGCTTTTTAATCATTGTTTTCAGCCACGTGTATTCAGCCACGTGTCCAATATCTCTTAGTTTTGATGCATGTCCACCACTAGGACACCATTTTTAAATCATCTTATAGCAGGGTTGTCAAACTTGTGGCCCGCGGGCAGGATGCATCATGCGCTGGCGATGCCTACGCCGGTTTAGCAAAGGGGGCAAAAGTCCCGATACATAACTTGACGCAGCTGTGATGATGCGAGTTTGACATCCAATCTTACAGTATTCAAGAATGGAATATTTAAGATCAATGAATATTTACTGAGTTCTTTCAGTAAGGACAACTTATTTAATAAAGATCTTGTAACCACCCTTTAAATAGGCAGGAATGCATCCCACATTTACAGAGACATTAATCACCTCCCTTAACCATGGGGCAGATCCCAACCTGGCTGACTGAATAAAGTAGGAGAAGCAAGAATATCATACAAATGAGAGACACTACCTGTTTGTTTGACTCTTACTTCTCCTACTTTATTCACTACAAGAACTACAAGATATAGGATGTACATATTATTCCAGAGAAAACTGTTCTGAAAGTAAAAGAGTCTAGGCAGGGATGAAATGCTACCGGTTTGGGCCAGTTTGCCCAAACCGGTAGTGATAACTGCTACCGTTTGCCCGAACTGGTAGTAAAAGAATGCTTTAAAAAGTATGACAATCAGCTGTGCCATGCGATCGTTGGAACTTTTAAAAACTTTTTAAAGCATTTTTTTACTACCTATTTGCCCAAACCATAGTAAAAAAATGCTAAAAAAAGTAAAAGTTCTGAAGATCAGCTGTGCGACAATCAGCTAGCTGTGCCAGACAATGTCGGAACTTTATTTTATTTTATTTTTTTTACTACCAATCAGCTGTGAGAAAATCAGTTGTGCCTGATTGTCTGTGAGGTTCCTGCCTGTTGCAGGGGCCATTTTGTGTGAAGTCCAGCTGCTTTTACATTATGTGTAAGTCAGTTGTGCAGCCACACCCACCCGGTCACATGATCACTAAACCATGCCCACCAAGCCACGCCCACAGAACCGGTAGGGATAACTTTTGAATTTCACCACTGAGTCCAGGTAATATAGGCTTTATAAGTAACAATAAGGTGGTCACCATGTATGAGTTGGACAGCCATATAGATCTATTTAGTAAATAAATAACAAGCAGCATGAATTGTGGCCAGAAGCAATGCAGCCATCACTGTTATTTTGCTTGAACTGGCAAGCACCAGTTAGCAATTGTTTGTTACATTCAGGCTCATTCTGTCTTTCTGGGCCAGAAACAACTTGCAGGTCATCTTCACGGGAAGCCCCATATAAAGTGAATTATAATAGGCTGTTCGATGACCAGTTCCTTTGAGTCAAGAAACAGGTTTTGCACCAGCAGTAACTTCAAGGCAGTAACTTGCCTTGAATTCAGTCTCAGTCTGTTTTGCCCCTTCCAATCCCTTAAAGTCTCTAGGCACCAGGTCATGATTTCCACTGCATTTTCTGCTTAGCCTATCGCAGAGATGTAAAGCTAAATACTGGTATTATCAATACATAGATTACATTAAATACAAAACTGATAGATCAGTTCCCCCAGAACCTACAACAAAAACACTTTGGGAAAAGTACAGGTCTCAAGAAAGTTCGTATGTAGGTTATACAGAAAGAATGAACATGTTAAAGACATGTTCTTCATAAGCATATTTATAGCATACTGCCATATTTTCAGCAGCATTAACACTCCTACAACAATTCATGTGATTCTTTACCCTTCAATTCTCAATTCTCAGGTCTAAAACACCAGTTCTTCCTTTCCTTTCTTCCTCACAAAAGGCAATAAAACATGATTAACTAGACCTGTATGTAAAGAGAGTATTGCCTAATTATATTTGAAATGGAACATTATTATTTTATTTATTTTATTTGTTACATTTATTTGCTGCCTATCTCACCATGGGACTATTCTAAGCAGATTACAACAATGTTTTGATTGAAACCAATCCAATACTCTATTCTGTGAACTTGCAAGTATAAACAAGATTCTAGGTTTGGATAAAGGAGAAAAAAAACTTATGCTAATAATATTACTAGGTAGTGGTTATGATACATTAATAGGTTTTAATAAGGAAGATTGCAACTTAGTGGACCCTGCATTCACAGTTTATAATTAGGTCTAAATGCCTATGGGTGCAAGTGATTCCTA
Organism: Ahaetulla prasina; assembly: GCF_028640845.1. Classification (NCBI taxonomy): domain Eukaryota; kingdom Metazoa; phylum Chordata; class Lepidosauria; order Squamata; family Colubridae; genus Ahaetulla; species Ahaetulla prasina. The sequence continues at coordinate 256,863,445 of NC_080539.1, read as the reverse complement.
TTATGTCATCAAATCAAATCAATATTTTTAAAAGCAATGAAACATCAACTTAAAATCTTAAAATATTATTTTACACCATGAGATTCATATGCTGTTACGAAAATCAGGCATTAATATACAGTAATCTCATGTCTTCATTCAGAACAAATTTATATATCACTCATCAATGACTGTGATCTAACATTAGTATTGTTAAGATAAAAAGCAGTTACCAGTACTTCCCAAAGACTATTACCCAAACCATATATATTTCAGAACTTCAATATTTTTCATTGCAAATCAGAACAACAGAAATCACCAAAAACAAAAGCACATTAGAATAGATAGAAATAGAAATAACAGAAATGAGATTGAAATCCAAAGGTGACAATTCCTTACACACAAAACCAAAGGATATTCCATTTCTTCATATGTAACACACGCTTCTTTTTCAATAGAGATGCGATTCAGAAACACTGCATTGGAATGGAAACCTAAGCTTAAATCAGAATGATTTAATGTAGGAGATGACCAGCCTGAGCCTGAGGGCAGGGTCAAACGCATCATCAGTTTGGAGTCTCTATGCCTCGTAAGAGACCTCAGTCTAGCCTCCCCTTCTCATCTGGTGCCAATTTACCTTGACCATAATTCAGATTCTTGTTATAGGTAGCATGAAACAAACTTGTTTGTAATACTTTTTTAACTATCTTGGTTCCTGACTTTTTGTACCTGACAGAAAATTGTAGAAAGTTATTATTCCTAAATTAATATGTAGAAATTTCTTTCCCCTGCAGAAGTCTTTTCCAAACTCTCCATTGATTCTTTCTTGATATAAATGCTTCCTGATTAAAAATGGATCATTATAATCCTACATACAAAATATAGAAAGGGAGTGTACTTAATAAATGTTCCATAGTATCTATGATACTATCTATGTACACTATATTATAATAAGTTTTTGTAAATTAGAATGACAGAAATGCCAGCTATGCACAAAGTACTTTCAATAACCAACATATATAATTATATGGCTGTATGTATATAAGGTTATAGAATGCATAAGCATTAATTTATTAACATACTTAAGTGTAAGTGTAAGGAATCACAATTAATGAAGGGGACCCAAATTCATGGTATCATAACCAAATCAAGTAATCTACTTCTTGAAGATAAAAGCATTTTGTTCTGTTTTTATTAAATAAGATGTTAATTATTAACAGTTCCTGTAACTACACAAAATAACAAGCTAAAATTCACAATTTCACTAAAGAAGAACCATTGCTCAAAGCACATACAGGAAGTCATTTAAAACTACTCCATTGATCATTGTTAGTCTGCTTCCTGAAAAGCAGAGCACTGTAAAAATCTTGTGGATTCAAGTAATCACCACTTCCTAGCTTCCAGCCAGAACCAGATTTGCAACCTAAAAACAAAATCCTTGTCCAACTTCAAATAGACATAAGACATTTTTAATTGTCCAAAGTCCCTTCACTCGTTTATATAAGTCTTCCTGAACAGTTTAAGATGAAGAACAAAGTTCTTCCTTCTCAGCTTGGAGAAGAAACTTCTGGTGAAAAATTACTCTTCAATGAGCCAATTTGGTACAGTAATTTAAGGCCGCAGGCTACAAACCAGAAGACCATGAGTTCTAGTTCTGTCTTAGGCACAAAGCCAGCTAGGTGACCTTGGACCAATCACTGTGTCTTGGTTCTAGAAAGGAGGCAATGGAAAATGACTTCCAAAATTTTTTGCAAGAAAAGTGTAGTGACCATAGTGTCCAGGTAATTGCTAGGAATGTTTTTTTTTTTAAAAAAAAAACCCTCTTAGAGGCATGTGCACACGCATGTACACACTTACACACACATTCTTTAAAGGCACATCAAGCCAATTTGGAGCCTTCTGTGTTTTCAAGATGCCACAAAATAGCATTATAGAAGGTTCCTTACCACTTCTCTGTAAGCCCTTCAGTTTCAAGCTGGAACGAAAAGTTGGAGCTCATTTTTTTATTTTTGTAAATAAAAATTCTGACGGTGAAAGACTACCATTTTACTTAATGCTTTTAACCAGCTAACTTTCTGATGTCACACAAAAAGAATTATGTTGATCAGGAGATAGTTTGAAAAACATTTTGTGTGTTTGTGTATGTGAATTATATGTATTGTATGCTAAGAATGTCTAGCTTGCTGACAGCCATTCCAGGTATAAAGGCAAAACTCTAGAGCCTTAAGAGTCAATCCAGAACACACTATTCTTTGAGTACATTAGTGCTAGGCTTCCAAGTAGCAAAACTGGTTAGACCAGGAGGTTTCAACTCATCCAGGCACAGAAAGTGTAGTTTAAATATTTCTCTCTCTTTCCTCAAACATAGTCTTTTATAAAAGCTCATCAAGTTCTCCTGGAACTCTAAGGATCCACTGAATACAGTTTGAGAAACTTTGGAGGAGGGAGGGAGGGAGGAATAAAGCCTGTTTTCCCAAAAATAAGACATCCCCTGATAATAAGCCCAATCAGGCTTTTGAGCGCATGCTCTAAAATAAGCCTCCCCCTGAAAATAAGCCCTCCCCGAAAATATTTAAATGCAGAGCTGGAAATCAGGTGTCATGAAACACTCTCACACTATGACCTACTCTTTCTGTAAAGAAAGAGTGTAACCCTCTTCAGAACAAAGTTCACTTCAATGCCTGAGTAGTTTTCTCTTTCTTGTCTCAATTTAAGTCTCACTTATTTTCTCTCATCCAGCTCATTATAAGATGAGATAATAAATAAGGGCATTAATTATTTCCTTGGAGTTAGAGGGTAGAAAGCAGTAGATGCTATCTATGTACTGATGGCATCTCATTGCAAAACTCTGAATGACTTATAGCAGTTTCAAACAATATCAGAGTCAACAACCTAGCTAATAGCCATATGGATGTGTCCCAATAGGAGAGACTGGAAATACTGCAAAGAATAAGAGAAGTATGGTAAAAGAAAAAAAAACTCAAAGCAAAAGGAAGGAAGGAAGGAAGGAAGGAAGGAAGGAAGGAAGGAAGGAAGGAAGGAAGGAAGGAAGGAAGGAAGGAAGGAAGGATTGTTTATTCAAATTCAGTCTATTTCTTATTCCACAAAGCTTTCTTTTGATACAACGTACAAGTGCTATTCAATCTATTGCTCTTTTCCAAGCAATTCAAATAAATGATTGTGTAATAAGGTTGTGAATCATATTAAATAAAGCAGATTTCCATATAAGATTTATATTCTTGCTATCAAATGATTTCATGGATCGTTTACTTCAAAAAAATTGATACATTGACACTAATCTTACTAAGAGGATTAACCTGTTCTCACAGAATGACCTACCTCTTTGACAGATACACACACATATTGCAAAATATGGTAAATGCATATATATAAACACGCAAAACAAAAAGTTACTTTTTCTAAAATGGAGTATGTGTTATAAATATTGCTATCATTTGCAGTTATGGATATAAAATAATTATATTACATTTATATCCTGCATTTATTTTTTTACAAATCATTATGTTGTGGCTCTTTTCTATTTTCCCCACAACTATCATTCTGTGAATTATGTTGAGTTGAGAGAGTAACTCCTGCCTTGGGCTGGAGTTTGGACTAGAAGATCTCCAAGGTCCCTTTCAGCCCCATGATTCTATGAAGGGCCCTAAGTCATCCAGCTGGCTTGTGTGTCAAAGAGCAAACTAGAAACCACAGTCTCATCCAGTATCTTAACCATTTCATTGAATTAGTAGTTGCCATAATTGATAATACTTAAAGTAATAACTGAGAGCTAACTAGAAGCTGGAACAGTATCTGTCATTATGGGACAAATCTTCTGGACTCAGAACAAGGAATGTATTCAAAGGAGAGCTAAATGGGGCTGAATCTGTAACACATTAATGAGAGAAATTGATTAGTACAAGCAATACTCCCAAATCCAAACTTCTCAAAGTTTCAATGCTTCTTGAAGCTTAGTACCTTCGCCTCAGTGTACTGAATTAGAAACTGGTAACTGTTTTTTTCTCATCTCACTTCATGAAGGAAATAGTATTCAATCCACATTACTTTTGCATACCATCATTAAATATATATGCTAAGATTCAATCTTTTATTATAAACTAAAGTTACATACACGCACTCTTGAAGGCTAAAGTAAAGTAAGAGACAAAATTTACTTAATGGTTATGCAATTGCACAATTTTAACTTTTTTGTTTTTGTTATGTTTACATATATCTTTCTCTCAACAGGGTGCAGAAAAGGGTTTTTGTGTGCTTATAAAAAGCTTTCATTGAAAGTTCTACATTCTTTGTGCTTTGTTCTACATTGTGCCATATAGAAGCAAGTATGTGCTCTGACATTTGGAAAGTAAATGTCCATTTTTACCTTCTGGTCAAAGAAGGTTGGGGCATGGAAGCAATGACTATAGCCTAAGGAAGTAAGGAGTTGGGAGAAAGTAAAAGAACACAATTTAATCACAAAATAAAGTGCGTTGTGGTGTTGTTGTTTTTTTGCTGTTTTGCGTCCTGTTAATCAAAAAACTTATATTGGTTTGGGTACAAAAACAAAAAGAAGCCAGACTGTGGTATTCAAACATAAGCAATGATTAAAAGAAGACAGGATTCCTAACTAATGACACCATCTAAGTGTGGTTTGTTGTATATCCCCCCTCCAAATTTGTAACTTGTAATAGATTTGGATTTCAAACAAATCACAATGAGGCATAAACAATTATCCTGTTTTCCCGAAAATAAGATATCCCCTGATAATAAGCCCAATTGGGCTTTTGAGCGCATGCTCTAAAATAAGCCTCTCCCTGAAAATAAGCCCTCCCTGAAAATATTTAAATGCAGAGCTGGAAATCAGGTAAAATGGCAAGAGGAGCCCCATCTTGCTCCACATGCCCCAAAATAATAAGACCTCCCTGAAAATAAGGCCAAGCACTTATTTCGAGGTTCAAAAAATATAAGACAGGGTCTTATTTTCAGGGAAACATAGTATTTAGCAGCATGAAAGACCAGATTATACTTTTAAAAAGCAAATTTAGATTGTTAGAGATGGAAAACCAAGAAGGAAGTAATAAAAGTTACAACAAACTTCCCCAAAGCTATTTATAACCTAGTTTTGAAGATACGGTACTGTACTACCACCACCCACATTCATGTCATTATATTTTGGGTGCATGGCTTCCTTCCCACAGTCGCCGCTACCAGTTCGTGCGATCCAAAGAGAACCGGCTGAATCCCACCACTGCTTCACAGTCTTAGGAAAACAAACCAAATAGGGTTATCCTAATCTCTGAAGGGAGTATGTTCCAGAGGGCAGGAGCTGTGACAAAGAAGGCAGTAATCCTGGTCCCTGCCAGTCAGCATTCCATGGCTGACAGCACCTGTAACATACCTAATCTACTAGATTTGGTTGGTTACCAAATTGGATGGCTAGAAATGACTGGGAGAAGCCAGTCCATTAAGTAGCCTGGTCCCAAGGCATGCTAATTTTGAAAATTAAAATTAATATATGAAGCTAGTGCTTACAGTTAAACTGTTGGTTACTCTATTACTCTTTCCCAACTTTGTTATCAGTGATCCTTTAACTTGAACTGCAGTCTTTTACATATTAAATATTTGATCTGTTACAGCACTACGATTTCCAGTTCATACAATCAAGAACAGTTGGTCCAGCATTTAAATTGGTATCTGTGAATCTAAGCATTTTTAAAATGTACCGCTGCAAGTATAGTTTTCTCCTATGGTTTCAGTCCATCCATGAGATCAATCAAAGCTTATGTGCATCAATTCAACAACCTATCAGATCCAGGAAACATATCCTTTTTGTTATGAACCTGCCCTCAGAAATATCTCCCCAGAAATCCATGTGGCTCCCATTCTTATTATGTTCTTTAGAAATGTGGCTATTCTCTCACATTTTGGGATATAACGGATATGAAGCCCTGTTGTAGTTTTTTAAAAATTGAATATTGTTATTTCAAAAAGTTAGATATTTTTTATTGTTCATCTTCATTGTTTTTCTGTTTTTAAATTTTAAGTTGCTCATTGTCACTTTAGTATTGAACAGCATCCAAATCAAATAAAAAACAAATAAATTTCCCAACTGACTTGATTATGCTCAGATTCTTAGCCTCATATTCTGGAACATCAATGCAACAACAAACCACACATTAAGAATGAAATATTACATGAATGATCAACAATCCATTAATATTTTCACAATGACTCACAATAAATTTTGGAAAAGAATGTTAGCATATTCTGTCTCTACCATACTTTGCTGAAAATAAATTACAAGTGCTAGAATGAGCAGTTTCCATATTTATATTTTCAACTTTCAATAAGAATATTTGCAATATTCATGAACAATGAAAAATGTATTACAAAATTTTGTTGAGCTCAATTGCTTAACAAGTGCAACAATAATGATATACTTTTTAAAATTCATACACATTCTCAAACTTTCACTAACTTTATAAGAGATTCTTACATAAAGAATGTATGAATATTTATATCTGCCTTATTTTTGAAACAGATAGACAAAGTGAATCATATCTCTATTTACTTAGCAATGTTTATAATTTATGATTTAATATCCAAAAGTAACATAAATACTAAAGTTTCCCCTTGTTAAAGGGATTTTTCAAGTCATTTTAAAAGGAAACTTTAAATTTGAGGAATTATCTTTCTTAGTTTAGTGTCAGATTCCACCTATCACATTAATTGTAAAACTATTCCAATTTACATTCCACTGTGAACTACAGTAGTTTCTTTAATAAGGATGTGACTATTGAAATATAAGATTGCAAAAATAAATCAAAACTTACAAGGCAGTAACACTTTTCAGATGTCAGCTTTATGAAATGATTGATGGCACCTAATTTGTAGGAAATAGGTCTCTTGCAAAATCTTAAAAATCCATTTTTGAATGCAGCAGAGAGCTATATTATCAGACTATCAGCCCTTAAATTTTCTAACTAAACTAGGTTAACCTGGAACAGGAAGACCTATATTCAAATCCATTTTTTACCATGGGTACTTATGGGACAACGTTTGGACAGTTACTATTCTTTCACTCCAATGTGCTTCACAGAGCTACTGTTATGCATAAAAATTGAAAACAAGAACATGCCATCTTTTATGAATTCTATATTAAATACAGAGATAGTATCACAATAATGCTGAAAATACATGAACAGAGTCTGTAAGAGAATACTGGTATAGTATAAAGTATAAAACAACACAAATTCTTGCATGATAAAAAGTTTTTGAAGTCTCATCTTTCCATCAATGACCCATAATGTCATTTTTCCAACTAATCAGGCCTACAAAACATAAGATAAGGTCATCTTCAAGTTGACTTCTAATGACTCCAATGATACATTTCTGTTACTTCTTTGCCAACAACAGAGAAGTTATTTTATGCTGTCTTTCCCCAAAAAGTTTTGTCATTCTAGCATTCCTGGTGGTCTCTCCTTCATGTATTAGCTAAGTCTGACTATGCTTAGCTTTCTGAAATCAACTAAACTGGAGCAAAATTTCAGGGGTACATTGAAAAAAAATCAAGGAAAATCTTTTTCAGGGATAGACTTTTCAAGATAACAAAATGTAGCTGTACAGATAAAATTTAGACGGCACACAAATTTCCACAGACCCCACTCTGGTCTGACTCCAGACCAACCCTGCAAACATGCTCACTTAAAGAACAAATTGACAGGCATTAATTTGAGCATGAGCATATTAGCCTTACAACTAATGTTCTAGGCCAGTTTATGTCCTCTCTGTTTAATTCTTTTTCAGCAACAGCAATACTCTGAAATGTTTTCATTTTTAACCAAACTTTGTATGGAGTTATGCATCTTTACTCAAAATATAGTCATTTTGTGATTTAAGTTTAACATAGCATCTGAACCCAGGGGGAGGATTAGAATAACTCAATTTTGCATCATTTTCAAACAAATCAACTTTTTAACCATTGACTCATATCGCATACTAATTTGCACGCGCAGAATCGAAGCATCCTCACAGAAATGAGAGAGGGTAAGAGTGCCTCTGCTACTAGTTTCTTTTTTATATGTATATGGCAATACTACTGTACTTAGAAGCAAAGAAAATAGAGAAAGAATAATTGCTTCTACTTTACATGTACTACTTACTGTAGGTGAACCATGCAATGCAGTCAGTAAATATGGCTCATGGCTGTGTAACTTAATTTGGCTTACTTACTGAACCAGTCATGGTTTTAAATGTTATGTGAATATAACCACAGTAACTGGGGGAGAAGAAATAATTTGACGGTACTTGCCTAAAAGATAACTTTAAGCTACAGTTAATGAACCTGATTTGTTTGGATATAAATCACACTTGATAATTACTGTAGTTCTCAGTTTGAATGTCATAACAAACAGCAGTTGAAAACAGAAGTAAATACTTTCACTTTCCTCCTCCAAGCCAGCCCGAGAAAGGATAACAGTTTAGCAACCTATACAAACCAGGGAACTGTATACACTTATGTCTCCATAAGACATATTGTAGGAGTACTTCTATTTGAATCCAAACAGAAACCATTAATATTTAAGGCAGGAAAAGACATTGCCATAGTTTGTACTGCAATAAACAGATTTTGCACACTGTTATGGCATTTAATTTTTGTTTTATGAAAGTGAGATTGAAAAAAAAAAGCTTCTCTGTGGAGGTCAGGAATGCTAAAAGTTAATAATGCAATGTTTCAAAGGAAAATCCTTTTAAGGAAAAAAGTATTTCCTAGAAAATATACTGTATTTTAAAATCAATATAGAATTAGTATAAAAATCTTTACACAAAAAGCTGTCTCAAATTTCCTCTTCTATAAGGCATAATAGCTATAAAAATTCTATTTTAAACATTATCAGGTTTATTTTAACCTCATTAAAATATTATCTATTTATCTGATTAAAAGTTACACCATTGTCACAACTTTCTAATGCAGATTTCACCAATGTGATGCACATGATACATGAACTGAGAATTTGAAGGACTTCTGTCTCAACATTTCTGAAGAACCTCAGACTGGAAAAGTAGCTCTAATTAATTGAGTGACTGGCTTTATAGCTGAAACCTACCTGTATGAGAATTTTGTGTGTACAGACTTAGTTTAATACAGATTGAAAGGTATATATTCAGAAATACTTTTATTTTAGAGCTCTAGAACAATTGTTCCCTTTCTGAGTCCATTTTGATGAATATATAATGCCATTTGTTAATTTGTTTTTGGAATTATTGTTTTTAGGAAAAGACATGATCAGAGATGTGGAAGTATTGCTAATGGATACACTTAAAAAGGGAGGTCAAGTTAATTTTCAACCAATTTTTAAAATGATTACATGCTAATTGATAGCCGGAGAACAAAAATGGATATACTGTGCCCTTCTTATTGCTAAAAAAACTATTCTTCAATATTTAAAAGATAATTATATGGCATTTTCTATCAGTGGATTGAAAATCTGATGTTACTTGCAACTAATGGACAGGTATAGATTATGTATGTATATTTAAAATGAATATGGTAATCCTTTACTAAAAGGATTGTGTAAAGTGTTTTTTACATATATACATGTGTGAGAAGCCCCATATATACATGAATTTATCCTTGTCTTTGATCGTTTTCATTTTTTTAATTTAAACTCCTGTTCAGTATAATAATAAAACACTCCAGGTAAGTTTTAAACTACAGCTGAAAATGTTGACTCATCATTTTATCATTCAGAGGATTCGAAATTTTAAAACACAAGAAGCCTACAAACGAGTGCTAATATATGATAGATTACTTAGCTCTAATTTTGTCATCAATTCTGAAAGCAATTTCATTCAGGAATATGAATTTTAAAGAATGGTAGAAATCTGATTATCCAGCTCCTTTAACAAAAGCCCCACACAATTTTTTGATTCTATTGACAATGACAACACAAAACTGACTTTTGTTAGAAAGAAAAGCAATACAACATTTTCAAGCCTAATGTTCTTTTTCACTTGCATTCACGTAGTATTTATTACAAGTAGTAAGGAGGCATCTATTAATGATGATATAACTGTACAGATGAATAGAACTATAAGAACCTAGTTCTAAAATTGATAATTAATTTTAAATCATTCACCCAAGAGAGGAGGCCACATCTGAGCCTAGCCTCATGCAAACAGTACGTGTTTACACTTCTAAAGAAATTAACTATCTCCACAATACTTTTCTGTAGAACTGTTACTAATCAAAGAAATTGCATAATTCAGTGCACTGAACTCCACCCATTTAAACTGTTCTAAGGTTTGAATTTCAGCCATGAAGTGATTATCCTTTTTAAAAGCTCTTTTCACTGATCCATAATTTTATCTATCCTTTTAATAAACATATAAACCTTTAATAAACCTTAATCACTCAAATAATAAATTAATTTTTACAATTAGAAATCTTTCGAGGCAATTTATTTCTAATTTTGTCTTTTTCCATTTTTGTCTTCTTCCATTCTAATAGTGGAACCCTAGGCAATAATCAAAATACAAGTAGCAAGCACTTATCTCATTCCAAACAAACATGGCTACAATCTCTTGAGCATTTTCAAATCATAAGGCAAGATCTCCTTTATTTCAATTTACATCACACACACACACACACACACACACAAACTTCTAATGGACGCTATCAAAAATGGCAGGATAGAAGCATCTCCTTGCAGAAACAACCTTAAAGACGAAAGATCCATTATTTTCCCATCTGCTTAGGTTTATAGAAAGAATTTCAGTTTTTCTGAAAAGTAAATGTTTATGTATACATATCCAGCCCACGTCATTTGGTTATGGATCCAGACTATTAATTTCCACATAAAACACCATTATGCACAGATTCATCAACTGGGTGGGGGGGGACACTTCTCTACTTTAAATCCACCTGCCACCCCACCCCCCCAACCATGGTATTAGGAACACTTCACCTTTTGTCATCTCCCTTTTCCACAAGCATTGGAAGCATAAGACGATTTCAGCTTGCTACACTGCAATTCCATACTGTAACCGTCCCTCCTTACCCAACACTTCCAACTCCCGTCAGTTTAATCCCTCCACAGGCCACAGCACCCTGATTCTACCGATTTCTTGGGGAAACGGTGCAGAGCAGGCAGAGAGACGGCGAGGAAGAGTGGGGGGGGGGGGAGGAAACGATCCAAGGCCACGTAAGAAAAGCCCCTGCCACCACCAGCTTCCCGGGAAAGCAACACTTCCTTCCTTCCTTCCTTCCCTCCCACCCCACCTCTTCTACCACATACCCGGGTCTGGCAAGGGGAGAGGCGGGGATGGGAAGCAGCAGAAGCAGAGGCACCTGCTTGGGCACGAGAGCGACAGGATCGTTCGCCTGCTTACCGTCCAGCTCCCACGCTGCTGGTGCCGGGGGAGGAGGGATGCTTCCCCGTTCCCCTTGGCAACCAGGCCCTCCACCTCTGGCGGCGGGGCTGCCGGTTGGCGGGCGGGCGGTAGAAAGGGGCGCGCGCGCTCTTCCCACCCCTGCCTTCCCTGAGCGCGCCCCCGTGCTGCCATATGCCAGGGCACCGACGCCTCTGCACTCGCTCGCTCCCGCGCCGGAGCGGCCTCGGCCTCGCGGCTTTCTCCGTCTCCAGCCCCACCCCGCCAGTCCGCCCTGCCGCCTCCTCCTCCTCCTCCCGCCAAGAGGTGTGCGGCGGCTCTTTCACCCGCAGCGAGAAGTGGGCATCCGCCCTCCATGGACCGCCACCACCTCTCCCGTCCCCCACCGCCGTCGTCGAGCCGCGCCAATCCCCGCATCCGCTCACCTTTTTGCCGCCGCCTCCGGCGCCGCCGCCACCGGGCCAGAGCCACTGCTGCCGCCGCCTCCATGCCGGGGCTTCTCAGCCCCGCAGCTCTTCAGCGCCGCCTCCGCCTGTGCCAGGGCCGCCTCCGCCTGTGCCGGGCCGCCCACTGCGTCAGCTTCGTAAACCCCACTACGCACCCAGCGGTAACCATGGCTACGGTGGGTGCGCGCGCGCGCGCCCTCTGGTGGCCAGTGTTGCAACCTGGCAGGGAACGGTTGGTCACAGATGCCCCAGCGGGGCGAAGAGGATTTCCCGCTGCCCCTGTGGGCTGAGGAAGAGACTGCTGAAATATGGGAAAAGACATTGCTTGCTTTTTATTAATCTTTAAAAAGAGGATTTGCGAGACTCTATTTATGGAATACGTCACCTCCCCATAAAGAAGGATTCAAGTGAAGGATGGCTCTTTGATCCATCCTTCTCTTGAATGGACAAAAGCGGTGACTTAAAGGAGTTCACAGATGGATGAGTAGCGCTCTTTAATCCTAAATACACAGGGAATAAAGTGGTGTATTACACGATCAAAAGGAAGCTATGAAGGAGTATTTAAAATGAATGCATTGCTTTTTAAACATTTTTATCTGCGATATGGAAATGAGGTTCTGTAGCTGTTGAGCCTTAACAAACAGCATTGTTTCCTTGAGAGCCAGGTATAAATAAATAGGAAAGGGACATTGGAAGGATGGAGAAAGCAAGGAAACTAATTTAGATAAGAGCAAAAGCGGTAGATAGAAATTGCTGAAATTCGTTATAACATTAATTTGAAATAAATGAAAGCTTTTTTTGCACTCTGAAGATTTTTATGTGCCCCTAAGACATAAAAAGATAAGACACATTACTTCATCTGTTGCTTCTGTGAAGTAAAAAACACAGAGATGACTACACAGACTTCTTTTATATAGTGCCTGTGGGTGTCCTTCAATTTCAGTCTTTCCTAGTGTGCATGATAAATAGAACATTACTACTACATGAACAAAACTATTGAAAAAATATTTAATGTGCTTCTTCAGAAGCTTTGCTTTGATCACAGCTCCCAATGGTATCAAGTAACTCAGAAGATAATTGAGAATAGCAGTCAACCAATATTGTGCAAGGAATTGCCTTGAGAAAAAGAAAAGCCCAACTGATTGTTTTTCAAAATAATTTACAACTGACTTTTATAAGATTCAGATCTCTCAAACTGGCTCATAATACCAACCATCATAAAATTATCTATAAGAATAAATCACATAAATTAGCAACAGAAACTATAAATAACAGCATTATGTTCAGCATAGGCATTCTATTGAATTTTTGACTTTCATCTTCAGCTCTTAGCAACCATTTTCACAGCTTCCCCCAAACCCCCAATGTTGGAATAATTAATGGTGGACTGTTTGCAAAGATCACTCTGATCTACTCACAGATATCACTCTGATTTGAAAATAGATTTGTCTGATAGCATTTTATATAAGAACTAAAATTATTATTTTTCTCTTTTCTAATGCAGTTGTACAATGGCACATTTGAACTATAAGATATATTGGGGCCACGGCTTCTTTGATTTTTTTTACCTAGAACAGGGTGAATTAGAAACACTTATCACGGGTATATGATGTTCTTTTTGGAATAACTCTAATCGACTACATTAAAAAGATGATAGTAAGGATAGTTTTTTTTAAAAAAAAATCTTTATATAAAAAATAAAACATACTTTAGCCATTCTTCAAACCTTTAGCCATTCTTCAAATATTCATTTGCACAGGTTTGAAGAATGGCTAAAGTACGTTTTATTTTTTATATAAATTTTTTTTTTTTAAAAACTATCCTTACTATCATCTTTTTAATGTAGTCGGGATACATCTTCTGTCAAAGAGCCTGTATGACAGGTATTATAACCTGCATGATGCAAAATTTCAGAGCACTTAAATTAGGGGCTAATTTAATTAATCAGGAAAGATATAGTTATAAAGTGCATATAGCAGCTCTCAACCTTTCGCTATGTTTATCTACAATTTCAAATTGCCCAAGCTAAATGTGTCTTAATATCATCTATCACTGACAGTCAAAAATATTGAGTCAGCTTGGTAAGAATATTTTATCCATAAAAAATGTCCAGCAAATTGGTCACAATAAGCAAAGATACCAGATCTGGTATCCTCAGATTGTACACAAAAGAGGCTGTCCATCATTTTGAAAAAGCTCTCCACTAAATGACATTGCGAAGATAAGTGTTGACAGAAAAATAAGACATTGAGCTATAATCATTGCTAAAGTTCTAAAAAAATTAGTACAGATTGATTGTAAAGTCTCAACTACCTGGGCTTTATCCAGTAATCCAGTCACTTAATTGCATTCACATCACAAGTATTAAAATGTTCACATGAGTCACAAACATTTCTGGCCATATGTTATCCCTGTCCCTGTTCTTTAAATCAAGATTGTAAACATTTTCCAGCCTAGGGAATACAGTACTTGGCCCTTGAAGGTATGCTAGAGACTGCATTCTGGACAAGGACAGGACTAAGGCGTGAGTAAGTTCCGGAGGTTCTGGACGGAGCTTGGGCCACTTCCTGAGGGTCTGGCTCACGGCACGGCAGAGGAACTAGCCGCAGCCTGGCAACGGGCTGCGGCTGGGGCTTTAGACCGTGTCGTGCCTCTGCGGCCTCTGACCCGGCGCAGATCCCAACCGGCTCCTTGGTTCTCCGAGGAGCTGAGGGGGATGAAACGCCGGAGAAGACGCCTAGAGAGCTCCTGGAGGTCTAGCCGTTTAGAGGCTGATCGGACACTAGTTAGGTCCTATACTAGGACCTACCTAGTGGCACTGAGGGAAGCGAGGCGTTGCTACGCCTCCTCCCTCATTGCGTCGGCAGATAACCGCCCAGCCGCCCTGTTTGGTGACCCGTTCCCTCCTTCACCAGGGGAGCGGGATGACCCGTGCAGGGACGAGCTGAGGAGTTTAACGGTTATCTATACGATAAAATCGTTCAGCTGCGAGACGGTCTAGACCAAAATTGCGGCGAATCAGATGAGGCGACTGAGGGTGGTCTTGGTGATATTTTCTGGGATGAGTTTGACCCTGTGGCTCCGAGGACATGGACAGGTTGTTGGGTAGGCTGAATGCCACCACGTGTTTACTGGACCCGTGCCCTCCTGACTGGTGCTGGCCACTCAGGAGGTGACACGAGGCTGGCTCCAGGCGACACGAGTGCCTCCTTGTTGGAGGGAGTCTTCCGCCGCCTTGAAAGAGGCGGTGGTGAGGCCCTCCTCAAGAAGCCCTCCTGACCCGCTGTCTTAGGTAATTATCGTCCGGTCTCCAACCTTCGCTTCGCGGCGAAGGTTGTAGAGAGTATGGTGGCATATCAGTTTCCCCTGCACCTGGATGAAACTGTCTATCTAGACCCGTTCCAGTCTGGTTTCCGGCCCGGCTACAGCACGGAGACGGCTTTGGTCGCGTTGGTGGATGATCTCTGGAGGGCCAGGGATAGGGGTTGTTCCTCTGTCCTGGTCCTATTAGACCTCTCAGCGGCTTTCGATACCATCGACCATGGTATCCTGCTGCGCCGGTTGGAGGGATTGGGAGTGGGAGGCACCGTTTATCGGTGGTTCTCCTCCTATCTCTCCGACCGGTCGCAGACGGTGTTGACAGGGGGGCAGAGGTCGGCCCCGAGGCGCCTCACTTGTGGGGTGCCACAGGGGTCGATTCTCTCACCCCTTCTGTTCAACATCTATATGAAGCCGCTGGGTGAGATCATCAGTGGCTTCGGTGTGAGGTACCAGCTGTACGCTGATGACACCCAGCTGTACTTTTCCACACCGGGCCACCCCAATGAAGCTATCAAAGTGCTGTCCCGGTGTTTGGAAGCCGTACGGGTCTGGATGGGGAGAAACAGGCTCAAGCTCAATCCTTCCAAGACAGAGTGGCTGGGATGCTGGCATCCCGGTACAGTCAGCTGAGTCCTCGGCTGACTGTTGGGGGCGAGTCACTGGCCCCGATGGAGAGGGTGCGCAATCTGGGTGTTCTCCTGGATGAACGGCTGTCTTTTGAAGACCATTTGACGGCCGTCTCCAGGAGAGCTTTCCACCAGGTTCGCCTGGTGCGCCAGTTGTGCCCCTTTCTAGACCGGGATGCCTTATGCACGGTCACTCACGCCCTCGTGACGTCTCGCCTGGATTACTGCAATGCTCTCTACATGGGGCTCCCCTTGAGGGGCATCCGGAGGCTTCAGTTAGTCCAGAATGCGGCTGCGCGGGTGATAGAGGGAGCCCCTCGTGGCTCCCGTGTGACACCTATCCTGCGCAGACTGCACTGGCTACCTGTGGCCTTCCGGGTGCGCTTCAAGGTGCTGGTGACAATCTTTAAAGCGCTCCATGGCATAGGGCCGGGCTATTTACGGGACCGCCTACTGCTACCAAATACCTCTCACCGACCCGTGCGCTCTCACAGAGAGGGACTCCTCAGGGTGCCGTCAGCTAGGCAGTGCCATCTGGCGACACCCAGGGGAAGGGCCTTCTCTGTGGGGGCTCCCACCCTCTGGAACGAACTCCCTCCAGGACTTCGTCAACTTCTGGACCTCCGAACCTTTCGTCGCGAGCTTAAAACACACTTATTCATCTGCGCGGGACTGGATTAGATTTTAAAGTAACTGGTTTTAAGGGGTTTTTACTATTTATATTGGTTTTAATGATTGGGCTATAGAATAAGTTTTTTAATTGTCGTTTTAATCTGTATTTATATGTATTTTAACTGCCTGTGAACCGCCCTGAGTCCTTAGGGAGATAGGGCGGTATATAAATATGAAAAATAAAATAAAATAAATAAATGTCAAAAACAATATTAATTTATCCCTGTTATAACACTTTATGTATTTAATAATTTCGCCATTTCATTACATTAAAAATTACAGTTTGGCTGGAAGGCATTCCCTAAACTTCAGAAGGCCTTATGTAACCTTGGGGCTATAGGTTTGCATTGTTGCCTCAGCTTAGGTTTAGTGTTACATTTGGTAATTTATCTACACATTTGGGAAATATTCAAACCTCCCTTGCATTATTCAGATCTTGATAATAAGATCAAGAATAAGAAGCAAGTCTGCACAATGTTAAAATGATTAATACCTTCAACCCATAGATTAAAATTATACTGTCTGTGTGGAGAGAAGCACTAAGGAATTTCTTATTCTTTCTAGGGTGAATAACCCTTTGCAATCAATATAGATTCATACACTTTTTTTTTCTCTAGTGACATATTCTTTTACCAGGATTAAAGGAAATATGTTATTTCTTACCACCACCATAAGCATCAATTGCTATGCTGACCACTCACACTCATTGTAATTGGCCAGTTATACTGAATAATGCTGTAAATCAAAACTAATCCATCAGTACAATATTTCTGCCTTGGAATTTTATAATGATTAAATATAGCAATGCATGCTTAAGTTATATTAGGTTGTGTAGACCATTTAAATGTGAGCCCCTTGAGCTGAATAATAAGGTAAAAAAAACAAGCTGACACTTGCATAAATAAACAGCTAAATATTTTGGAAGGCTTTTACAAATTCTGAAATCTATAAATAAAGTATTAAATAATATAATGTAATTTTCTATAAAAGAATTTTGAAAAAGCTAATACTTCACAATCCAAGATGCTCATACTATACTACAATAAATAAATAACCCTAACTCTAATTATTTGTATGGCTGTAAAAAGTCTAAAAAACACCACACAGGCAAGAATGGTTTTATTCTATGTAGTTTTGAGCACTCAAATACCTGTATCATAATTTGTTTACTGGTTAATAAAGGCATTTTGATTCTGCCAAATTTCTGCTTGCTAAGTGTGATCCCATATACATTACTCAAACATTTGAATGAGTTCAGTGTAGCTTACTCCCATGGGTAGAGCGTAGCTTGTTCATCAGTTTTTATTTGATTAAAATTGCTATTTTCCTAATGAAAAACATTATATTATGTTGTGGTTCTAAACTGTTCTTAAACATTCTGATGCACGTACATAAAAAGGCACAATATAAATGACTATAAATATTTAAGGTGTTTGTATTGAAACATCTCAGTGGTCCTTAAAAATACTTGACCCAATTATCCACTTTCCAGGTTTTGAATAATAGCTTTATACACCTTCCCCACTCTTAAAGGAGTCTGTTGTTTTACACGAGCATTTTGGCCGCAGCAGCAGTCCTAAACTAGATCCTCAACTCATAAATAAGAATTACAGAGATAAATAAGATAAATTTCAATAAATACTGTAAATACTGCCAATTCTATTGGCATTACAAATCAAGGATTGATAATAACTTAGAAATCAAGCAACATCAGTTTGAAAAACAATGACCACAAAACATCTAAAATGTAAAGTTGCTATAAGTTATTGAAGCTATTTGTCAACTGGCTTTCAGGTTGACCAACAAAAGGAAAAATAGGAACCTGTGGCCAGAAACTTGCTGGCAATTTACATTAGAGAAGGAATGAAAGCATTGCCCTATCATCATTGTGATAAAGCAGTTCAAGACCCAAGATATATTGCACCGGATAGGAAAAGAAAAGACAAAATAGGGAAGTGTGTCAGTATCCTGACTAAAAATACTATGTTAGAAAGTTTTACATTACAATTTATTCTAAGAACCCTCTAAGAAAGATTACAACCACCTTCTTAATTTTGGATAGGTCACTGAGAAAAATTTTGCCATTCAAACTCAAACTTTACTGTCCATTGTCATAAGACTTTTACAAGCAACATTCCAAAGGTAACAGACAATTGATATCAGACAAGGAAAATATTTACTTAGTTCTAATTTCTCACAGGAACTGGTATAACTTCCTTGCCAATTTTAATATTAATGCCAAAACCATTCTACAAATTATAAAACCAGGTGTTCAAGTTTTTAAGAAGCAGTACATTTTAACTTGAAAGACATACATTCTTATTCACTGCTATATAAAGCAGTAAAATGGTGGATTGCTTTTTCTTACTATTGTACAGATGAGCTTGTCATTCTTGGCTGTTGTAAAGTTTCTCCCTTGTAATGCCACCTAGAGATATTATCCATGCTTTCCTGAAACTACGACCTACCCTGAAAACAAGCTCTAGCCCGATTTTCACGCCTGTGCCTAATATAAGCCCTACCCCCAAAATAAGCCTTAGTTAAGCCCACCCACCATCTGGGCAAGGCACAGGTGTAAAAATCAAGCTAGGATGGGGGTGGGGGTGATGGAGCTACCCCACGTGCCCCACATTCTTTTACCTTAGGACTGATGCAGCCAGGCCTCCGTCCCCCGGACACCTATGCCACTGTCTGACTTTTTGTGTAGCTGTTTGCGGCCAGATGCCACAGGACTCATCACACTGATGCCGCTGCTCGTGGCAGGACGCTGTGAGGATCATCGCACTGGTGCAGCCGCTCATGCACACAAAACCACGCAGTGTCCTGCCGCGAGTGGCTCCACCAGCACAACGAGCAGCATAACGAGCAGCAGTAGGGCGACAGGTGTCGGAGCATGGGAGACATGACTGTGGTGGTCTAAAGTAAGCAGGCAAGACATCCCCTGAAAATAAGATCTGCTTATTTTGGAGCTGAAAAGAAAATGAGACCAGGTCTTATTTTTGGGGAAACACAGTATATATGTTAATGTCATTTCTCTATTCTAGTGTCTGCCTACCTTACATAACTGCAATTCAGAGAGCATAATTCATCATTAAAACATTGTCTTTACGTTCAGAAATCTCTCAAGACTTTCTCATTCATTAATCCTTAGCCCATATATAAAGCTTATGGTGCTGAGATGTGTTTTTTTGCTGCTATGGCTTGATAGAGGTGCATAAGGTGAACATTACTCGGATCTTTTATATATGATTTGCCAAGAGGCCGAGACTTCAGTAATTTAAAGATGATAGTTTATTGT
This sequence comes from Ahaetulla prasina, assembly GCF_028640845.1. Taxonomy (NCBI): domain Eukaryota; kingdom Metazoa; phylum Chordata; class Lepidosauria; order Squamata; family Colubridae; genus Ahaetulla; species Ahaetulla prasina. The sequence continues at coordinate 256,843,712 of NC_080539.1, read as the reverse complement.
GATTTTCTACCTGAAATATATTTTACTCTTAGGATTTCCTTTGTCTGAATTGGTAAGAACTGAATTTGATGTTTCCTCTGCTAGTGTTATGTATTCTTGTATGTACCTTTAAATATTTGGGCGGGAAATCAGCACGTTGCTGATTGGACGAAGCCGCCAGTAGAACTGTATAAAAGGAGAGGTTTTCCCCCCAGCCTGTTGCTGGGTTCACCATATATTAAAGAGCTGTTGTCACTACCCTGGTCTCCAGCCTCGTTACTTCCAGAACTTAACACTGGCGACGAAGGTGGGATCTCGAGGCTAAGGAGAACCAGAACCGAGCTGAAGCACGATAGACCCGAACCCAGCAAACACAGGGCAGAAAAGCGGAGATGGCCAGTTACACTCCGCCCGCACCGTTTGACCCGGCTAAAGAGAAATGGGGAACGTATATGACCCGTTTCGAAAGCTTAGAAGCCAACGAACTGCAAGGAGTTCCAGATAACCGCAAAAGGGCTTATTTCTTAAGCCACTGTGGTCCGGAGGTCATTGATATCGCGGAAGCCCTGGCAGAGCCAACGCCGTTACAATCGGTGTCGTGGCCAACTCTACAGACCTTACTAAAAAACCACTTCGCGCCAACGCCGTCCAAATACGTGCGGCGGTTTGAATTCGGAGAGCGAAGGCAGATGGAGGGCGAATCCATCGGTGACTACATGGCCGCCCTAAGGAAAGCGTCCAAGGACTGCGGATACCGCGACCTAGACGAGGTGCTCCTCGAGCAACTCATCCGAGGGGTCAAAGACATCCGTTTGCGGCGACGGCTGCTAGCAAAGAGCAACCTAACGCTGGCCAACGCTCTGGACGAAGCCAGAGCACATGAAATGTCCACCCAAGCGGCGGAGACACTGCAAAAGCCTCTCCCACCAAAGGCGAGCGCAAAGCCAGCTCCAGTGCACCAGGAGGAGGTTCAGACCGAATCCGACGGTGAAGATGAGGACGGGGTCTGCCGAACTGAGAAACGCGACAAAGGGGACCGAGACGAATGCGGAAGCTGCGGTGGTCAACACCAGCGCCAACGCTGCAAGTTTAAGGACGCGACATGTCGGTGCGGAAGAAAGGGCACCTAGCTCAAGTTTGTCGAGCGCCCAACCTTCCGCCGAAAATTCAAATCGGCCAATCAGGCGCGGAATCGGCAAGGCGACCGCGATTGGCTCAAACAAAAAGGCGCGATTCAAACCAAACGACTGTGGTCATAGGCCGCGACCCGAGTGGAGAAGAAGATCTTCACCAAACCAAAATAGAGGGAGTACGGTGCCGGCTCAAGTAGACACGGGATCAGCGATCACCATCATGTCCTGGGACACTTTGGCGAAGTCACTGCCGTCAGTCGCGAGCGCCACCTGCAAGCACAACGGCTACGAGTCCACGACTACCAGGGAATCGCATCCCTGTTCGAGGACCACCTCCGTCCGAGTCGAGTACGGACCACACAAGAAGACCCTGCCCATCACGATCGTCGAAGGGACCCTGCCCAGTCTGTTGGGACTAGACTGGTTTCGTGCCCTGGGCATGGGAGTGACTGGCATCTACAGAAGTGACTGTAACCTGAAAGACATTCTCTTTAACGAGTTCAAAGATGTCTTCAAGGACTGCCTGGGCAAGTACAAGGGGACCCCTATTTCCTTCAACTTAGACCCCCAGGTAGCTCCCATTAGGCTTAAGGCGAGGAGAGTCCCTTTTGCCCTAAAACCAAAAATTGACAAGGAGCTAGATAAGCTCATAAATCAGGGGATTTTGGTGCCAGTCGATCACGCAAAGTGGGAGACGCCAATCGTCACCCCAATAAAACCAGACGGGTCAATTAGAATTTGCGCTGACTACAAGGCGACGCTTAACAAAGCCTTACAGAAAAGCGCTTACCCGGTTCCCGTGGTGCAACACTTGCTGCACTCTTTGGGGCGAGGGCAAGTCTTTGCAAAGTTAGACTTGGCTCAAGCCTACCAACAACTGCCCGTAGACGCCCGCACAGCCGAAGCCCAAACGATTGTAACGCACAGGGGGGCCTTCAAGTGTACCCGATTGCAATTTGGGGTGAGTGTGGCACCAGGGCTGTTCCAAAACCTAATGGAACGACTTCTGCAAGGGCTCCCAGGGGTAGTTCCCTACTTCGATGATGTCTTGATTTCAGGGGAAAACGTAGAGGAATTGGGGGAGCGTTGAGAAAGGTTCTGGGCATTTTCCGGACAGCGGATTAAAAGTCAAGGTAAACAAATGCCAGATAGGGGTAGAATCACGAATTCTTGGGCTACCGGATAGACAAGAAAGGAATTCACCCCACTGAGAGCAAGGTCAAGGCAATTAGAAAGGCTCCAGCGCCCAAAAACAAAGCAGAGCTACAGGCATTCCTGGGCTAGTGAATTTTACGCGGTTTTTTTAAAAAACAAAGCGACCGTTGCTGAACCGCTGCATAGGCTTTTAGGAAAAAATACTGTTTGGTCTTGGGGAAAGTCGGAAAATAGGGCTTTCAAAGCAGTAAAAAACCTGCTCTCAAGTGACAGCCTGCTCATCCAATATCATAACTCATTGCCCCTAGTGCTGGTTTGCGATGCCTCCCCTTACGGGGTGGGGCTGTACTCAGCCATAGACTTCAAACGGCACAGAAGCCCCTATAGCTTTTACTCTAGAACGATGTCCTCCCAGAGAGGAACTACAGCCAATTAGATAAAGAAGCACTAGCCATTGTGTCAGGGGTGAAAAATTCCACGAATATGTTTTTGGGCGGATTTTGAAATCGTGACTGACCACAGACCGCTACTAGGGATACTGGCTGGCGATCACCAACGCCTGTGGCACTTTCGCCACGCTTGACCCGATGGACTATTTTCTTAGCCGCTTATTCGTACAAGCTGCAGCATCGACCAGGAAAGAAGTGGGGCATGCAGACGCGTTAAGCAGATGCCCACTACCAGGGGCCATCAAGACCCACGCCGGGACGCCCATCCTGCTTATTGACTCTTTGGACTCTGGCCCAGTCACATCTAAGGAAGTGGCTCGGGCATCATACCGACATTATGTTAAGGACTGTACTCGGTTGGGTACAAGAGGGTGGCCCGCTGCGCCGGGCGAACGGTTCAAAGAATTTGTTAAAAACGGATGAGCTCTCGGCTCAAGGGGTGCCTGTTATGGGGTGATCGTGGTAATCCCGATAAATTAAGGGAAAGGTACTGGACCTCCTCCACGAGGGCCACCCAGGGATCGTAAGGATGAAGGGGCTAGCTAGAAGCTATGTGTGGTGGCCACTCATGGACTCAGAGATTGCTGAGAGGGTGGGAAATGCCAGGCTTGCCAAGAGTCCAGACCCCTACCCCAACGGCCCCAGTCAGGAATGGGAAAAACCCCAAGGGCCCTGGTCAAGAATCCACATTGATTTTGCTGGCCCTTTCCATGGCCAAACTTTCCTAGTGGTTGTCGACGCATTCTCTAAATGGTTGGAGATCATACTCATGAAATCCACCACGGCCGAGGCAGTAATCGCAGCCCTGCGCCACTTATTCGCAACCCACGGGTTGCCTGACACTCTGGTGTCCGACAACGGGCCGCAATTCACGGCAGCCCAGTTCGAAGAATACTTGGCAGAGGAGGGCATCCGACATGCCCTCTCTGCGCCTTTCCACCCTGCGTCGAATGGCCTTGCAGGGCGTTCCGTCCCGGGCGCTAAGGAGGCATTGTCCAGGCTCAAGCCAGGTGACTGGCAAACAAAGATAGACTTCTTTCTGGCCGTTCAGCACAGAACCCCAAGCACTGCTACAGGCAGAAGCCCAGCCGAATTATTGATGGGACGGAAACTCCGGTGCCCACTTGACCGTTTGAGTCCCCATTACACACCAGAGGGTTACAAGGGGGAAATAGACAAAACAAGGGAAATGGGCATAGGCGACCGAGTGTGGGCCCGCAACTACGGAGACGGCCCAAGTTGGCTCGCAGGGCAAATAATAAAAGCAACCGGCCCAAAGTCATACTTGGTCGAATTACAAGACAACCGAGTATGGAGGCGCCACATAGATCAGATAAGGAGACGAATAACTGAACAAACTAAGCCACAGGAAACAAATTATGACCCCTCCTTATTTGAACCCACAGCTGACCATGACCCGGGGGAGGCGCAAGACTTAGCTGAGGTCCCGGAGGTCCAGCGACGCCATCAGGTTCCCGAGGGAAACGACAGGGAAAATTACAAAAGTAATCCAGGGCCGGATGGCCAAGAAAAAGAGTCTGCAAATAATCCAGGGCCCGATGGCCTAGAGAAAGAGCTGGGAGGAGAAAACAGACCCTCCGAACAGCTCAAAACACCACCCAGGACTGAACCGCGCAGGTCTGAAAGAACTAGGAGACGCCCAGGTTATTTGCGTGACTACGTCGAAAAATAACATGTAAATAAAATGTAAATAGAGGCAAAGTGTTTTCTGGGAGGGGAGGAGTGTTATGTATTCTTGTATGTACCTTTAAATATTTGGGCGGGAAATCAGCACGTTGCTGATTGGACGAAGCCGCCAGTAGAACTGTATAAAAGGAGAGGTTTTCCCCCCAGCCTGTTGCTGGGTTCACCATATATTAAAGAGCTGTTGTCACTACCCTGGTCTCCAGCCTCGTTACTTCCAGAACTTAACAGCTAGGGTCTAATTGGCGAGGTTGTTGCAGAGAAGCTAAGGCAACCAGACCTGGGCTGCAAAAATCCAGATGGTGGCAGCCATGCAGAAAATGTGAACTCTATGCTGATCATCTGGATTTTTACAGGCCAGATTTGGTCTCTTTAGTAGAAGCGACATTTTTGTTAAGGTTTATTATGCTTATTTGTTGGCTATGCTTCCATAAATATTGGGAATTTCATGTAGGGAACATAATGAAGCCTAAATGCTTACACAGAAATACTTTAAGGAAAAATTATTTGCCAGTGCCATCTTCTGGTGAACCAAGATATGTTCCTTTTTTTCCCCTTTTCTTGCTACCCCAAAATTAGAAATAATTATAGATTGTAAGTGAGATCTCAATGATATTCAAGCCTATTCCAACTCCATAATAGTTGGAGAAACTCGAGTTGCAGATTGATAACAACGTAAACAATAAATTCATAAGTTGTATAAAATCTTTTTAAAATCACCCCCTGTTCTCTCCGCTGACAATTTCTTGATTAACAAGCAACATTCAGACCCCATGGGACAATTGGAGGAAGCCTTGGAGCTACTTCAATTTCAAACAATTATTTAAAAGCTGCATTAGAGATAGTCCTCAACATTTGATCACAACTAGGACCGGAACATCCATCTAAGCAAAAGGTCATTAAGTGAACCATGCTTGATTTTATGACCTGTTTGCCATGGATGTTAAGTGAATCACCATAATCATTAAATGAATCATGCAGTAGTGAATCAAATCCAGCCTGCTCCATTGACTTTGCACGTTGGAAGTCCCCTGGGAAGGTCACAAATGAGAGTCATACAATGCTGGATGCTGCAATTGTCAGAAATGCATGCTGGTTACCAAATGTCTGAATTTTCATTATGCCATTACAGGGATGCTGTGATCATTAAATGTGAGGACCAGTCATCTTCTTCAGTGCTGTCATAACTTAGAACAGTCGTTAAATGAATGGTCTTAAATCAAGGACTACTATTTTGTTCAGAACTTGCCTGTTCTCACACTTAGAATTCCTCTTGTCAAGCAATAGCAAAACAGGTATAATATATATACAGTACAATTTTGGTCTTATGCACCAAGAGCCAACTATTCTCTGTTTAAGTCCTCCCCAAATGAGCAAGCTTATGCATTTCTCCAAGCAATATCAAATGTACCACTTGTTGCCAATAATATGAATTTCCCCTGTGGTTTTGAACTATAATAAATCTCTCTTTCTTGCAGTACAATTTCTTTTATTGTTTTAATTTTGAATTTATTTTCTGTCCATGCAATAATTTTCATTGGGTTGTTTATATTAAATTATGTAGAAATGTAATAATATCAAATGACTTTGAGGTTTGTTGTTTTCTGTTACTATGACTCTTCCTTGGGGAACTACCTGGAAATATTTAGTTTCTAGAAATTCTTCTCCTTTATGAATCCAAGATGATTGAAAGAATATGTAAATTAGGGCTGTGCAAATCCTTCCAAAGAGGTGCTTTACTAACCACAGGAGTGTGAAGGAAGAACCTCTTTCAGATTGCTACCACATTTTTTTCCAGGGTCACGCATCTACTTTTGGAAAGTGCACCCAAAGGGCACTTTGGAAAGTGCACCCTTTTGGAAAATGCACTCAACATGTAGCAAGTTCCCCACAGTCTAACCAGGGGTGGGTTGCTGGGGGTTTACAGGGGTTTGGGAGAACCTCTAGCTAACCTCTGGCTCCCGAGTGACACCTATCCTGCGCAGGCTGCACTGGCTACCTGTGGCCTTCCGGGTGCGCTTCAAGGTGTTGGTGAACGTCTTTAAAGCGCTCCATGGCATAGGGCCGGGTTACCTACGGGACCGCCTGCTGCTACCGAATACCTCTCACCGACCCGTGCGCTCTCACAGAGAGGGACTCCTCAGGGTGCCGTCGGCGCGACAGTGTCGTCTGGCGACGCCCAGGGGAAGGGCCTTCTCTGTGGGGCTCCGCCTCTGGAACGAACTCCCCAGGACTCCGTCAACTTCCGGACCTCAACCTTTCACGAGCTTAAAACTCACTTATTCATCTGCGCTGGACTGGGTTAGTTTTTTAAGTTTATGGGTTTTTAATGGGTTTTATTTCTAAATTTTAATTCTGGCCAATTTAATAAGTTTTTTAATAGTATTTTAATTGTATTTATAGTGTATTATGTATTTTTACTTGGCTGTGAACCGCCCTGAGTCCTTCGGGAGAAGGGCGGTATACAAATTTAAATAATAATAATAATAATAAAAAAGATTCTGTGCAGTTCGGAGACCCCCCAAATTCAACTCCTGGCTGGCCCTGCCCACCCCATCCCTCCCAGGAATCCTCACATGGCCCGTTTTGGATACAAGGTAAGTGCAGGGCATGCACGGAGGCTCAGGGAGGGCGAAAAACAGGCCTACCGGAAGTTTGGGAAGGTCGGAAACGGGCCCATTTCTGGCCTCCAGAAAGCCTCCAGAGCCTGGGGAAGCTGCTTTCGCCCTCCCGGAGGCTTGAGGAAAGCCTCTGGAGCCTGGGGAGGGCAAAAACGCCCCCCCCCGTGATGCAGGAGGCTGACTAGCCCACGCCCACCAAGCAACCGGGCAGAGAACCCCTTGTTAAAATTTTTGAAGCCCACCCCTGAGTCTACAGTATTCCAATTTGAAGTCAGCCATACAAATTTTTGAAGCTATCCTGTTTCTATTTAAATTTTGGTTGCCATCAAGGAATACTCCTAAATTAAACAGATTTGCAGATTTTGCTGCAAGAGATTAATACCAGCAGACAGCCAGAGTCCCATATTAAAAAGCTTTACTTCAGCCCAGAAAGGTACTGTATAGTGGCAGAAAGGAAGGCTGGCAGTAATTGTGCCACTCTCATTACTGATCCCTATTCTGCCTCATTAATGAGACTAATGAGTGGTACAGTCCTTACTGTTTTAATGTAGGACATTTTGAGGGACCTAATTAGTGGATTCCCTGGCTTCATTTCCTTTACCACCAAGCATCAGTTGCCAGCAAGAAACAAAATTACAACTGCAGTCCATGGTATGCTCAGGGAAGAGATGTGTGGGTGTAAGAATGGCTGGTTTAGCCACCTGTCAAATTGCTTTAAATCTGTTATCTGTCAGGCTCCATCTGAAGACAAGACTAGAAGCCTACTGAAAGAGCACTAAACCCATTTCTCAAAAATAGCCTGGACCACAAAGAGAAGTAGGATAAAGTGGGAGGGGACAACCAGCAGGCTCCATCATCAGCTACTGCTGCAATGGAATGCCTGTGCTGGCAGTAAGCCCTTGCAGGCAGCAGCCCTTAGAAATAGCCTGTGGAGCAAGCAAAATGGTCTTCTATCTCAATGCAATACAGACAGTAACAAGCTCAGCCAAGCAAAGCTCCTTCTCAGCAGAATCACTGGGAAACCTTTGTTGCCGTCAGTGATGATAAAAACAGCAACATACTGCTGAGCTGATAAACCTGGCTCACTTTCCCAGTTTAAATCAACTTTTTTACCTTCACAGGGCTAGTTTTTTTTTTAAATAGGCTGGTTCTGTTTTTAAGCACAGATCCAGCACTCTTTCAAAAGTGCGCTAAATCAATGCATATAAATTTAACAACCCTTTCAGGAAAAAGCAGCCAACATTTCTGCAGATGTCTAGTCTGTCCTACAGTAGAAAATTCAGGGGCTATAGAAGGCAGGAATCAAGCAGCCTAAAATGACAAATAGGAGCTAGAAAAACTCAGTGTATATATGCTGCTAAAGAATCAGCTTTAATCATTCTATTCTATCAGCGCACCACACCTAGCTGATTGGCGAATTAGAGGTTAAGACCCATCATTTTAATTATCAACCAGCTCATCAAATTTCAGTAAATTTAAGCATTGGCTCTTCTGCGCTTGTGAGCTTCTATGAGCTGGTTCCAGGACCCCACTGCGAATATCACACATTCTCACCCACGCTGCTTCAACAGCCATATCGTTAATGAAGCATGCTGGATTATATCCAAAGCAAAGATTGTTTGAGGAGAAGAGGCAAAACATTTTTTTAAAACTGGAGCCTTCCTTTAAGCTGCCTTACCTGGGGCTACAGATGAGGCAAAGACCATGTCATGAAAATATGTCACCTCCACACAGTTATCAGTGCATTTTCAATCTGTGCTTAAGAAGACACAGGGATTTGTTGCATTTCCCCCGCCTTGTATATATTTTTCTTTATTCATATATTTTATCTCTATATACATCTCTGTAAGTCTAATGTCTTGAAGTTAAATAGGGAGATAGAGTTTCAAAATGTGGTTTTCTGCATTTTTCAGGAAATTTTTTGCTCTATTGTGAGTGGATAAATATGAAGTATCAGTTATGTGTCTGATTTTCATACACATGCACACACATAGAGTCAATTTAATAAAATACAAAGCAATGTAACATATACTTTATTCCCATTTTAATTAATTTCTCATACATAGCAAAATGTTTTAATATATGTTAAGATCATTTAATTTGATGGTATTGAAAACAGATTGGCTTTATTATTTTTTAAACCACTATTGGTACATTGATTTAAAACATGATTTTTATACTAGTTTATATACTCATCAACCTGAATATTTTCTACATGTTAGTCTGAATTAAAAAAAAATACTTTAAAACTAGTATTAAAAGCCATAGATATGGAGAGCCCATTTTTTTCATCCCTATCTTTCAAAACAGCATTCATTATAATCTAATAATATCCTAAACTTTACCTGTATTTTACCAGCCTTGTTTTCTAATTAATAAATAGTAAATAATTAATTTCTAATTAATAAAAAGTAAATAGCATAATTTCCTGTTATCCAATTTACAAATCTCTTCATGTGACGGTATAGTACAACCAGTGGTGGGATTCAAGTAATTTAACAACGGTTCTCTGCTCTAATGATTTCTTCCAACAACTAGTTCGCCAAACTGCTCAGAAAGTTAACAACCGGTTCTCCCAAAGTAGTGCGAACTGGCTGAATCCCACCACTGAGTACAACATTCAATTTTCCCACCATCCAGTAATAACTCTGAAATATATTATAGGAATACTTCTCAAGAATTGGTTTATTGTTTATTATTTTATAATATTATTTTATTATTATACTTTATACTTTTATTATTTATTTGTAAACCATTTACTTACTGATATAGGCAGTGTGTGTGTATGTATGCATGTATGAATAAATAAATAAATAGTATATTCTCAAACTTGTATTTATAGTTTGAGACCCCTCCTGTTGTCATTCTTAACATAAAGCTTGCTCCATATGTTAGTTCTTCCTGGCAACTAACTTTCCTTACCAAGGACTGATTTCACAATCAACATAAAACAGAAGTTGAGCAAACTATACTGGTTATTTTAAGACACCAGGGCTCTTTGGACAGTAGCATATTTATTTCCTTGCAAGGATGCAATACAGACAAAAATTGATACACACATACACACCCCTTCATCTAATGCAATGGTAATTCCTGCTAATAGTGTGGTATGATCACCAGATTTAGATCTATGTCACATTTGGAAGTAGTAGCCACAGTTAGGTTATGAATCAATGAATGGTTTTTTCAGTGTTGAACTTGGCAAGGAGAATAATTCAGCCAGCATTTTTGTTATTTTTCTCCTATTAGACTCTACTTTAGCAATGGAAGTTTGGAGCTGTTATTTTTAATATGTGTAGTTCCCAAGCTTTTGGCCTATAACCACAATCCTCCATTGGCTATTTTTGGTACTATTTTGTTTACTATTTACTAATAATGCTGTATATACAAATAGCTCAACTTATGGTAACTATTCTTCAGACTCTGAATCATACTGAATAGAAGAGTAGGAAAGCAAACTAAAGTTTAAATTTAAAAACCACTAATTTTGCTATTGCCCACCACGTCTAAGGCATTTTCTTTAGACAATTAATTTGCTCTAATGAGAATATTAGACCCTGCAACTTCTCAGTACCCCAATTTTTCATTCTTCACTATTTATCTACATCGCTACTTAGCAACCATAATTTTGTAGGCATGCATGATTTTGCTGATTCCTTTTGAATTCTTACAACAATTTAGCCTCAGACCGTAATTCCTGGATACCCAAGACTGCAATTTCCATTGCCCAAAACTGGAGAAGGACTTGGTAAGGTTTAGTTATGCCTTAGTATGTATTGTACACATTTCTGTCAGTGTTGCCTCTTCCTACTAGATAAGAAAGGTAGCACTGAAATGCATTTATTTCTCTGGTGTTAATGTTTCAAAATGAAATGACTAGTTGCACAATACATATCCTCACTTTCTAAATTCATATGGCATGATCATTAAATTAAAGAAAGTGACATTTTGCTTTGAGTAATGAATTGTTGACTTTTATAGTTTTAATTGATCAGTGTCCACTAGAATAATAAGCAACTATATAATGGCTCCTGCTTTTATTTTGAATGTTCTAAGCTGGTTTACGGAATAATTTATCTATCAAAAACACAGTACTCTAGAAAATAAACATGATATGATATTGGCAACAATTCCAGCATGTAATAATCGTGATGGCAGAGTAATTAAGATAACACTTATAACAGTGCATTTAGTGACCAGAGTTACAATGGCACTGAAAAAAGTGACCTATGATTGTTTTTCACAGTTATTACCTTCGTAGCACCTACATGATCATGTGATCAAAATTCAGATGCTTGGCAACTGGTTCATATTTATGATCATTGCTCGGAGTCATGTGATCCCCTTTTGCGATCTTCTGACAAGCAAAGTCAGTGGGGAAACCAGATTCACTTAACAACCAGGTTATTAACTTATCAACTGCAGTGATTCACTTAATAACTGAGGCAAGAAAGCATGTAAAATGGGGCCAAACTCACTTAACAAATGTCTCACTTAACAATAGTAATTTTGGGTTCAATTGTGGTCGTATGTCGAGGATTACCTGTACTATGTCACCTGTCTGCGTATCTTCATATTTGGTAAGGGTATCCCTATCTAATCTAATGTAGATTTCCTAAGAAATAAGTCAGTGTGTTGAATGGAGCCAATTCAATGTCTACAGCAAGGAAATGCAGCTCATTTACCTCCGATGATGCTGAACTCCATCTTCTAATCACCCCAAGGCACCTGGGTCAATAACAAGCATAATCTGATAGGATGCAAATTCCCTATTAGGATTGCAGACTAATTGTCATTATCTATTCTTAATGTAGAAATGCTAGAGAAACACTGATTATTCAGCCAAAAGCAGATGATTGATGTCATGAAAAGAATTTACAATAACAGGATATTGACAGAGATTCCTTTTGAGCTCCTGAAGTTAGTGCAGAGAAATATATAATTTAGTAAACAAACACAGCCTCTAAAATATTTATATCCAGCGTTTGAGCCAGCTTACAATTGCAGAGCAAATTATTTCGTGACAAAGGGAAAAAAGCCCCTTGTCCTTTACATTTAATTCTTCATGCTCCATTTCAAAAGGCCTATAAAAATCCACACCACATTGTTCCCTTTAAATTGCAATGTCTGTAACAAAAATGTGCTGTTGTTGGTATTGTCCCAATTGCTTAACTGACTAAAACATTTTGTTAATTAACTTAGTATCTCTGTACTTAGTAAATTTTAGATTTTCTGTCTTGGAGCACATATTTTATGTCTCTTTCCCAGACCAGAGTACATTTGTGCAATGAAAATTCACTCTCCGAGAACAAGTGGATGAGTCATATGAATCAGTAAAAGTCTCAGCCAATATCAGTTCCAGCATATGGTAAGATTATTATATATATATTATAGATCCCTCCCTCAGAATGCTAAGTACATGGTATATCATATTTGGGACACCCCCCCCCCAATCCTGCCCAAGCATTAGTAACCTGTGGCATTCTCGCCAAAGTGTTTACAGAAACTAGATACTGCTGTTTTTATACACTACGGAATACGTGTAGAAGTGAGCAGGGAGAAATTCTAGAGAGAATCAAACAAGGCCAACGGGATGTGGGGAGGGGCAGTGGAGGATGGACTCTCAGAGATTGCTTCAGAGACTTCATCAAGGAAATGAGAAAGACAAACCCTGTTGCTAAGGGAAATGAGACAGATGGCTCGAGCAAACAACTGCTGACTCCTTAGGGCCCTGAAACTCTCCACAGTTTATCGTAAGGGAATTGGGAGGAACTCAGCTGCATGTGCAACATCACACTAAAATCACATGTTATGTTTTCAGCCAAGATTAGGACAGGTAGCAAAGTATCATATCTATGGCTTTCATCTTTTGTTGTCTGTCTCTCCCTCCTCTTGCCTCCCCCCCTCCCCCATGTGCTTATTTTCTGTTCTTTCCACTACTTTCCTGATCACCTTGGAAAGCAGCAGGGACTGATTCATTCAACTATCTGCCTGCAGAGATTTTGCCTTGGCTTTTAAATGGCAGTTTTTGCACTTTTGTCTTTCTCCTGGAAATATATTTAGGGGCAAGATAATAATGTTTCTGGATAAAACTGCTCACCTGGGAATAGCAGATTACCAGTGATGTGGCTCCAGGATATTGCAACCATAAGAGAGTATGAAATGGGGATTCCAGAACTGAGAATGTCTCTATGTATCCTAGAATGTATAGTCTTCTAGGAAATACATGTACATTCCATGATATTTAAGGCCATCTGATTCCTTGGATTCTGCCTTTTCATAGCACTATAGCATTTATCATTTTTTTTATTTGATTTTGTCACAACAGTATATACAATCATCAACATAAACAATAACTCATCATGAGAGAAAAATTATATATAAGTAAAAGTATGCAACAACTATGTTAATTTGATATAATGAAGGGAACAATAGGACAGGAACAGTAGGCACTTTTGTGCTCTTATGCACGCCCCTTAGGTTTATATTTATATATTTATATTTATATTTAGTATATTAATTAATTAATATATATATTTATATATTTATATTTATATATATAAATATTTATATTTATATTTAGGTTTATATGCCACCCCATAGCACTTTACAGAACTTTCTAGGCAGTTTACAATGTAGGCTATGTCAATCTGTCCATGAAGCATTCATTGAAGTCCAAACTACACTCCCAGGCTTTCAAGAAGGGAGATGAGGGGCAAATACAAGGCTGGACTAATATTAAATCTCAGTCTGCCCAATGTTATTGAAAGCAAAACCTATATTCCATAGTGAGGCTCTTGATTAGAGCTAACCTATCTGTGCTGTAACATCTGAGACCATCGCAGGGTAGCAACCAAGACAGACAAAAGTTCTGACTCTTTGCTAGTATATGATGGACAATTGGACTCTTGCTGTGCAACTATTGTGGTTTCAAACTGGAGTGAGTATTGCAGAAGCAAATAGCTGTAGACCTTGCTGCTGGAAAATGTGGATGCATTTAAAGATCGGCCCAAAGGTCAACATGGCTTCAAAAGAACCACTTGCCTGGTACAGTTATTTCTATTTGTATTGCCCACACAACTTCTTTCCTGACTTTCCTTTTGCCTCTTCTCCATCCACTTTTTATTTTCTCTTTTCTTCCCTCTAAAGTTAACCTTTGGCTTTAATCCAACTTTTATCCCATTTTTAATCTTTTCTGCTGTTTCTGCTGAAAGGCAGAAGTTTCTTTGTGTATAGGTGTGTAGTGTGTTTCTGACAAAGTGAATACTTTATGCATATGGGGGCTAATAAGGTTTACAAAGGCGGTAGGAGTAGTTTATTTAAAGACAATTGTACAGATACACCCCATCTGTTTTCTCCTCGCCCTGCACTCCCTCCTCCTCCTCCAGCATCAAATCATTTACATATGCATAAGGTTAGTGTCATCACACATTCATTCCCAAGGTTGGGAGGGAAACATTCCCAAGATTGATCTCACTGGAGTTGGCAACCTTAGGTTAAGACAGAAAAGCTGCTTCTCTTTTTTTGCTAGATTGTCTTCAGTTCAAGGCAACTTTCTTTTAAATAAATATTGTGTGTGTGTTTGTAAATACTGTTGACAGTGGAAGATTTATTTACATTTTAACATTTTTACTATTATTATTATTGTTGTTATTATGATTATGATTATTCCAAGGCAGCTATAACCAAATTCTCAGAGGAGCTTTCAATAATGCCAAAATTAAATAGAATAGAAACATTGACGTGGCTTGAATGATTCTATCCAACAAGGCTCGTTCACTGAACGGTAAGATGTGCCGTTATAGCCAATTGGATATGGCTGCACACTGTCGTTAAAATCACTTCCAAGCAGGACTTCCTGAACTGGTGACCTGAAAAATCAGCAGCAATGAGAATGTTTTTTTTTCATCCTGCTGAAACTACTCCTGAAGAACACTGTGCACTGTTCACAGCAGCATTTTATCTTGTACATTGAACAAATATTGAAAATTGCCTACAGTTAATCAAAATGAAGATACACAAGACAAGTCTCCTGTTGCTCTTTTCAGGCTGGAGTTTCCTTGGTTGTATTTCCAGGAATCCTGGGTAGAATGCATAACCCTTCAAATTTCAAAGTTAATACATCCACCCATAGGCCTAGCCTAGTTTAGCCCAGCCCTAAAAATTCCAGACTATTCAGAGAATGAAATCACTGATAATACTCACAGAACTGCTTTTTTCCCAAGAGTGATCACAAGTTAGACTAGAGCATGTTTCACAGAAGTATCTCCCCTCCCCTCTCAGTCAAAGAAGATAAAATACCGGTAATCCAATAGTACCAAGCATACTTGCTCTGGTCAGCTATATGCCTAGGAAGAAGTCTCAATATTCTGAACTTGGAATGACTTTTCAGTTCTCAGAAGCCCAGTTCAACACTTTTACTGCAGGGAGGTTGCCAGAAGGAGTATAGAACCAGAAATTAGCTTCTCAGGTGCTGTTCCCTGAGGCACATGGCAAAAGACTGATATGGTCAGTTGGATGTGTGAAGGACAACAGCAGCTGGTGGAAAACAGTATCACAGTCTGCCCCGCTGAAATGCTATTCCCAGGGTTTGTCTGGCTTCATAAACTGCAGACATGCGCTGGCCTTAATGGCAAAAGTTAACTTAAAGCAGTCTAACATAGGGGTGCCCCACCTTGGCAACTTTAAACTTGTGGACTTCAACTCCCAGAATTCCATGCTGGCTGGGAAATTCTAGGAGTTGAAGTCCTAAACAGTTGACTAGGTTGGACACCCCTGGTCTAACAGTTATAAAATCAAGGGAATTACATTAAAATAAATCTCATTAAGAGTACTCAATTCTACTTCCAAGAGAATCTTCTTGATGGCAGTATTTATATATTTGTTTGCATGTTTGTTTGTTTTTACCAGTTGGAATAAATCTTTTTGCAGTCATAGGTGCTATTAACATAGTAAAGCAGCAAGACAAAAAATTAAAATCTATCTTTCAAATGGGAGTGATTTACAGTCACTGGGCGACATGAATCTTGAATTCAGGAAAGCTATTTTTCAATAGGAATCTTTTAATTGAATAGCAATAGCAATAGCATACTTAAGCTCACATACAACTTTACAGTGCTTTACAGCCCTCTCTAAGCAGTTTACAGAGTCAGCCTATTGCCCCCAACTATCTGGGTCCTCACTTTACCCACCTTAGAAGGATGGAAGGCTGAGTCAACCTTGAGCCTGGTGAGATTTGAACTGCCAAATTGTAGGCAGCTGGCAGTCAGCAGAAGTAGCTTGCAGTACTGCATTCTAACCACTGTGTCACCGTGGCTCATAAAAAAGAATTCCTTGCAAAATATATTTTTGGGACATTTTTTAAAGTCCTATGTGGCTTGGATATTTTGAACGTTATCCTTTGTTTTTCTGCATGTTGTGTTCAGTGTTTCAGAGCACACTGCAGATTGTTAAACCATATGGGGCAGAGCAGGACAGTTAACAGGAGCAGATTTTGTTGACTATGTTCTTTATCAAGTTTAAATTCTGGCTGGATTCTAACTTTACGTCAAATCAGTTTGTTTAGCTAATATTTATTCAATAAAACAACTGTGTACATTTGCATAGTATAATACATTATATATTATAGTTTACAAATAACAATGGTTAAATTTACATACAAGTTTTGCCTTAGTATGAAATATAAACCCAGTATTTTTTAAAGTTAGTTGAAATATTTACAGTATTCTTTTCATTTGTTATGATGATACGGTCACTTCCAGAACTATGATTTATTGCTTGCTATTTACTAGTGTATATTTTAAACAATGAATTTTTTAAACTCGTGGGATCATTTTTAGAAAAAAGGAGGCATATAAAATTGAAAACATATCAGACCTATAAGGTAAACCAGACCAAGAAAGGACATCCATGTACTACAAGCCTAGAAGTACTTTTATTACTTTTGGCTTGCAAAATCTGAATATCCTTCTCCTCCTCCCTCTTGTATGTCTATGTGAATTAGTGGGATGCCCTTTTGAGACATTTTCATAACTCCCACCACCACCTTCACCTCCCAGACTAGGTTTAAGCAATGTTTATCCACTCATTTCCTTCATGCCAGATCTTCCCTGTTTTCATCAAGGTAATCTTTACTCTGCTTAGGGACTGAGTCTACTGAATTTACACTCCTTCTACTGACCCTAGTTAGCTTAGTGTTAGCAGCTAATTAAACTGTAATCAGCAGAGCCAGCCCTAACATTAGATAAAGTAAGTGATTGCCTCTGTCAGTAAGCAACGTGTGGTGGTCTACAGGCAATCCTTTGCTGCTTCTTTATGTTACAAATTGGCGAGGTGTTTCCATTTGTCTTCTATGCTAGCCCATTGCTCCTAGTTATGAAGATGGACATCATCCCCATTAATAATGCTGAAATAGGCTCCAGCTGCCAGGTCATTTGGGTTCTGTAGGTAGAATGGTCAAAGTAAAAGGAGAAAAATATCTACCCTTCAAGATAGTCCAGGCCAGAATCACAAATCATGAATACTAACATGACTTTTTTGTAAGGTTACAGTGACGGAAATTTGCAAGACTGAAAGCAATTCTTCTTTTCTTAACTTCTCAGAAAATTGGGGAAGGTCTCTTCCGATACACTTCCCATGTTTCCTTTCAAAATATCTTTTGCAAGATGGTTATCTAGGCCAGGGGTCTCCAACCTTGGCAACTTTAAGACTTGTGGACTTCAACTCCCAGAATTCTGGGAGTTGAAGTCCACAAGTCTTAAAGTTGCCAAGGTTGGAGACCCCTTTTCTAGGCACATCAGAAACTTGTTTGCTCTCTCACTCGCTACAGAATTTGGTTCCCAGTTGATGTCAGAGTTGTTTCCTAGACAAATTTCATGTTATGAAATTTCATGTTATGAAATTCATGTTCATGAATTCTGGGAGTTGAAGTCCACAAGTCTTAAAGTTGCCAAGGTTGGAGACCCCTAGTCTAGGCTGCATTTCTTCCTCCTGTCTCTCAAGGTTTTTCTTACAGACCATTAAAAAAAATGCAGGCTTCATCGCACACCTCAGGAAATTCTGGAGTATCTGGAAGTCCTTGTTTGTCTTCTCTAACCACCAACCCTTCCTAAATCTGAGTCCCGAATGAGATGGAGCTCTCATTTAATGGAACTACAATTGGCAACTTATAAATCTTTTAAATGCAATCTGTGCATTTCATTTCACTAAGGCATCCATTTTTAGACTGTATAGAACTGTGTTTTGTTTCTTTCCTGAAGAAGAGATGGAAACACAGCTCTGGTACAACATAATGAATGTGGAATTTTACACAATGCCGATCATTCAAATCCACCAAGTGATGAACAATGGCTGGCTGGCAAAGAGCCCTGGTTGCCAAGGGATCCCGGATGCCTTAAGAACACAAGAGGCTGTTACAAGGGATCGTGCAGTTCTGCTGCAGAACAAGGGCCCTTATTTGGGGAGAAAGGTACCCTGTAAAAGGCATAGAGGAGTATGTTGTCCCAAAAGGCAGTGGCAGCTTGCCAGGCAGGGTCCTGGGGCTATTGTCTTCCTTGGAAACCACCATCCTAGGAACTGATCTCTCTTTCCTCTTGTGGGTTGCTCTTTAAGAATAAGAAAGGTCATTCCTGTTTACCAAATACAAAAGAACTTATTCTTGTAAGCTGTTTCCTGGATCATTGTCAGCACAGCCTTAACTAAGCATTTTTATAAACAAACCTTCAGGCATGAGAGGCAGCCGGGATGTAAGAATGTTACAGAGCAGCAAACCGCAAACCGGGCACCATCCAGATAGGTGGACTTTATTTCCAGAATTACCAGTCAGTAGGGCCAGAGCTGAACATCCTCCAAGCTGAAGCTTAGATAGCTGGAGGACGTCCAGTTGGAGCTTGCCAATTTTCTTTTTTCATTTGAAATGAAATTAGTTTTCATTAGTTTTCATTCTGAGTTTTCATTAGTTTTCATTCTGAGCCTCTGGTGGCTCAGACTGCTAAGGCAGTCTGTTACTAACACAGCTGCTTGCAATTACTGCAGGTTCAAGTCCCACCAGGCCCAAGGTTGACTCAGCCTTCCATCCTTTATAAGGTAGGTAAAATGAGGACCCAGATTGTTGGGGGCAATAAGTTGACTTTGTATATAATATACAAATGAAGACTATTGCTTAACATAGTGTAAGCCGCCCTGAGTCTTCGGAGAAGGGCGGGATATAAATGCAATATATATATATATATATATATATATATATATATATATATATATATATATATATATATATATATATATATATGTCTTTAGTTGTTAGTTTCTCCGTGTAAAATTGGAAGTGTCTTGGCAGCGTTTGACGAAGTCTCATTCGTCATCTTCAGGCTTCAACCGTGCTTCTGGGAAGCTGAAGCCAAGCTGAAGCCTGAAGATGACGAATGAGACTTCGTCAGCCGCCAAGACACTTCCACCTTACACGGAGAAACCCAACAACCAAAGACCTATATACAAACATGAAAACCTCAGAAAACATATATATATATATATATATATATATATATATATATATATATATATATATATATATATATATATATATATATATATATATATATATATAAATATGGACAAAATACTTAAATAACTAAAACAAAGTAAATGAAATGACCTCTAAACTAAAAGAAAAACCAATGAAAAATCAAAAATAGGGAAAAAAGGCATAAAAACATCAAACTAAGAGAAAATATTATAGTTATTAAATAGAAATAGAATAACAGAGTTGGAAGGGATCTTGAGGTCTTCTAGTCCAACTCTCTGCTTAGGCAGGAAACCCTACACCATTTCAGATAAATAGTTATCTGGTCTCTTCTTAAAAACTTCCAGTGTTTTTGCATTCATAAACTCTGGAGGCAAGTTGTTCCACTGGTTAATTGTTCTAAGTGTCAGGAAATTTTTCCTTAGTTCTTGGTTGCTTCTCTCCTTGATTAGTTTCCACCCATTGCTTCTTGATCTGCCCTCAGGTGCTTTGGAGAATAGTTGACTCTCTCCTCTTCTCAGGCAACCCCTGAGATATTGGAACACTGCTATCATGTCACCCCTGATCCTTCTTTTCATCAGACTGGAAAAACCCAGTTCCAGCAACCGTTCTTTATATGTTTTACTCTCCAGTCCCTTAATCATCTTTGTTGCTCTTCTCTGCACTCTTTCTAGAGTCTCAACATCCTTTTTACAAAATATAATCTTGTACAAGTATTATTTTATTAGTAAATAGCATTACTATACTATACATAGTATAATTAATACAAAATATTACTGTAAAGTATAACAGAATCTTTGTCAAAGAAGGAGATTTTGTTTCATCCTTTGATTAATAGCTGATATAGTCTTTTTCAAGACCCATATTTCCAAAAACCATTCCTTAGCATATGAATATCATTTATCCAATTTCTCAATATAATTCTTTTATTTACCTCCCCATGCACATTATAAATAATTCCTGTTAAAGAATCAGATTTCAAAACTTTAGTATTTAACTAAATACATTATAATATTTAAATATTTTCCCTATGAATCAGTTTATATACAGTACATAAAAACATACTAAAAACTCAGACAATTACATGACCCTATCATATGAGTCAATAAACCCTTAAACATTTTTTATATCTCCAACAAATAAAATTTAATGTCTATTCTTTCAAGTCCATACTTTGGGGCAGTGATGAAATCTGAAAATTTTCGTTACCAGTTCTGTGGCCGTGGCTTGGTGGGCATGGCTGGGTTGTCATGTGACCGGGTGGGCGTGCCCAACTTGATGTCACTCACTGTTAGAGCCAGGAACTGCACATTCTGAAGCACATTCTGCCCTTCTGAAGCCTCCAACGCTTTGAGTTTCCCTTTGGCTATCTGGCTTGACTGCCCAAGGAAACCTGGAGCCTTCTCTTGCCCCACTCTCCATCTCGGAAGGCCATTCATCCCTCCGGCCAATCCTCCGTACAAACCATCCGCCCCGTTTCTGCAAAAGAAGAGCCCCCCATTGCAGGGCAATCCAAAGAGGGGAGGGGGGTGCTGCAGAAAAGGCTGCTTTCCATCCATGCCATCTCCATGGGTCTTGGGGTTCCAAAGCAGCTCACTGGATTCACACCCATCCATTTGCCTGCTGGCACCTCTCCGGGAACTTGGCCCGTAGAGAGTCCAGCGCTCTGGGGGAAGGAGGCTCAGCCATGGTGCCACTTCCCAGTGGCGAAGAAGTGTAGCAAGAGGGGCGGAAGCCAGTGGAGGTGGTGCTGCAGCTGAGTGTCCTTCCCCATGAGTGCCAGACTCCGTGGGCCAAGTTCCCGGAGAGGCCCCAGCAGGCAGAATCCAGTGGGCTGCTTTGGAGCCCCAAGCCCCACAGAGCTGGCACGGGAGGCACGGGTAGAAGGTGGCCTTTTCTGCAGCATCCCCCTCCCCTCTTTGGATCGCCCTGCAAGGGGGCGGTGTCTGCTTTGGCAGAAATGGGGTGGGCACATATGCAGCAGTCCAGGGATGCCCGCTTGCCCTCCCAGACCACCGCTACCGCCCCTCTCAGCCCCAGCTCAACGTCTGCGTTTCCACCAAGGGCCGCCCGCCCACCCACTGGCCCTCGGAAGGCAAGCTGAGGTGGGGGATCACCGGGAAGGCAGCATGGAAGGCAGGCAAGCATGGTAGGCTCCCTTCCCCACAACTCCCTTCCCTGCAGCCCTGCCATGATTGCCTGCCTTCCACGTAGCCTTCGCTTGCCTGCCTTCACAAGCTGGCCACAGGGATTCTGGGAAGGCCACATGGAAGGCAGGGAAGCATGGTAGGACTGCGGGCCA